>NC_059102.1:312477508-312828508 GCF_020740685.1 Jaculus jaculus
ACTGTCACAAGGTTTTAAGCATTAACCACAGGGCAATATTTTCTGCCAGAACTTTGTTATTGTACATAGTGAGCAAGTGATATTCACTTGTACCAGCACTGCATTGTGGGTCACAGCAGGGATGGATAAAGTTATACATGCCATTTCCAATGCTGATGAAACAGGGAAGCTATGTCACTTCTAGTACCGAAGCTCTTTAAACCTTGTGTCTTTTCATCCCCAATGGAATGCACTTTAAACTGACCAAGGCAAAAAGAACCTAAGAAAACCATGAGAAAAACAAAATAAAACCTCCCTGGTCATTGTTTTACACACGCACTCACACACACACACACACACACACACACACACACACACACACGTTTATTAACAGAGAAAGGAAAAGTTGCATAGTGGTTAAGGTACTTGCCTATAAAGCCTAAGGACCCACATTCTACTCTCCAGTTCCGAGGAAAGCCAGACGCCCAAGGTGATGCAAGCACATGACGTCACACATGCACACAAGGTGACACAGGCATCTGGAATCCTATGTTCGTGGCTAGAGGCCCTGGCACATCAATTCTCTTTTTCTCCCCCTCTTTCCCTCCCTCTTTCTTTTGCTTTCAAATAAGTAAATAAATAAATAAAAATAAGAATTCCAAAACTGAGATAGCACAGAGTATAGAAGTTAACAAACTAACAATTTAATACAATGGAAATGGTATTTATCAACAAAGGTACAAATGAAAGCTGAATCTACATGTTTCTCTGACTAGAGAAGACTCTATCTACTTATAACCCCTCTCCCATGTCACTTTATTGGATCCTTTATTTGATGATTATTAACTAAATCCATTATAAATAGTTGGAGGTGAAGGGAAAGGAATATAGGCACCTCTGCTAGGTAAAAATAATAACTACTGAAAGGAAATAAAGTCTTTGAAATAAGAGTTTAGGAAAGTAGAAAGTAGGAAACTCATTTTCAACAGTGTCTTTTGTGTGTAGTGTTTCAAAGCCGGATTGTTAGCAATTGGCTGCATCCTCAAAACCTCATAGAAACCGATGTGACCAACATGAGTGCTACTTTGTTGAAGGGAGGCCTGTCATCTTCCAGAGCATGTGCAAAACTCTTGGGGCTTGAATATTTCATAAGTAAGCTCAGTACCCTTTTATTCACAATCAATATGTTTAAACAAAATACAATATACTACTTTACAATTACTTTCATTTCATATAAGAAGGTGTGCAACTGAACCCAGTCGAAAATGAGATTTTTATTATTTTATTTTATTTTTGACTGTTTCATATGTGTATTTGGCCAATTCACCCCAATTCCCATCTCATTCCCTTCTCACTTCCATGAAACTGTTTCTTTCCAAATAATCCTTTTGTAACTTTCATGTCTTTTTAATATGCTGAATTAAATAAACTAGTATTGCTTGCATGAGCCTGAGTGGAGGGTTGTTTACTGGGGAATAGGCAACTTACAACTAACTAAACTACTGAAGAAAATGCCTCCTCATCTCCCAGTAACCATGAACTGCCAGTAACTACTCTAGAAAGAGCAGGATCTTATGAGGCTCTGCCCCACCCATGATGGAATGTTGACAAGCTCAATGCTGTGTGGGAAAACACATTTGTAAGTTCATGAGTGTAATGGTTATTTCATGTTCAGAGGACAACTTCCACTATGCCGCTCACCATCAGCCCACTCTTCACAGTTTTTCCAACATGTCTTCCACAATGTTCCCTGAGCCTTAGAGGTATAGATTCCCCACTTAGGGCTGAACACACAATTGTCACTTATTCTTAACTTGCACCAGCTATACATCTCTGTGTTAACCTCTGAACATTACAAACAGAATCTTCTATGATAGAGGTTTAGAACAGGGCTATCTATAGATATAAACATAGATATTTAGAGGACAGTTGATGACCTGTCCATTTAGCATATTGATAGTGGTAGGTTTCCCCCACCTCAGGCCCTATGACCTCCCTATCCATGGGATTTTAACCAGGTTTACAGTACCAACCATGAATCCCCTTCTGTGAAGTGAGCCTCAAATCAAATCAGAATGCAGTTGGTTACCTGCATAACAGACCTGCCATGATAGCATCAATGGGCATATCTTGCCTGGCAGGTCAGGTTGCAAAGGTGGGTAAGACTGTTGATAATGTTTCTCCCCCAGCACCCTACAAGCTACCTTTCAGCCCTATGTAAGCTAGGTTTCAGGCAGGAAACTTCCAGCTCAGCTCAAGCTTGATTCCACTGTTTTATACAGCTGAACTGAAGCATGGTGTCTTCCATAAAAGTGACTTACTAGATTTACCATCTAGTTTTGGTTGACAACCAAGAACAGTGGTGATAGTCTATATTGTTTTAGGGGCTGATCATCAATTTGCCAGTGATATCTCATTGCTAGCACTGGATTTTTTGATTAACAATCTATGTGTGCTTCTGGAAGCCCCTACTCCCTCAGCTCCACTATTCTTTTGATTCGGATTTGCTTAAAATAAGTGACGTATGTGTGTCTATACAGGGATTGTGGATGTATGTGCAATGTGTATGTATGTGTGTATGCGTTTGAAGTTTGATGTGTGTATATGTTTATGATTCTGTGTATGTAGGGGTATGCGTGTGTGTGTATGAAGCGTGCATGTGTGATAGTGTTTATGTATGTGTGTATGTGTGTGTTTATAGGTATGCAATGTGTATGTGTGTATGTGGAGGTATAATTGTGTATGTCTGGGAACTGCCTATGTATATGCGTGGGGTAAAGAGTTTGTGTATGTGTGTGGGTTTGGAGAGTGTGTGTATGGTGACTTTTGAGGGGATCATGTGTGTGCATAATAACCATTAGGTCTCTGACCTTGGACCATGCTGGTGAACACTTGTAGAAGATGTAGCAGTAAATATTTGAATATTCCAGGTAAGTTTATGAACTGTAATACAGCTAACTGCTGAAATACTTGAATAATTTACCAGAAAGCCTTCATTTTATCCCCAGAGAGCTAAGTAAAGGAGCTGAAAGAGTTAAGAACTTGCTTTGATGAATGGTTGGTTCGCAGGTAAGGAACAGCAGCTTTGACTTCCCAGGAGCAGTCCAACTCCTCAGGCCTGACGCACTAGGCCAGCTCTTCTTCGCGGTTGGCTGCATTGTCATGCACTTTGTCAGGTTGCCCATCCCAGCTTCTCCTGCTGGGATCATTAACACATTGTCAATATTAGGCAGAATGTGGAGCAGGATAAGACAGAAGAACTTTACAGTGAAAGAGTGTCATTATAAGAACTGTGGGTACTTACAGCTGACACCACAAGTGAGGAAGAGATGATTTATTCTCAGTTTTGTATAAATGCTGTGCTCTTGAAGACAGGCGATGTATATGAAAGTAAGTCTGTCAACATGTCCTAATCTCACACTTCCTTCCCGAGTGAGCACAGCCAATCATCTACCAGGCCTGGAAGAAATAGTATAGTGACATGATTCTAAGAAATGCTTATGTGAGTGATAAGACCACAGGTAATTTAACTGTTAGGCCCAGAATTTGTGTCAGACTAAAAACTTAAAAAAAAAAAAAAAAAAAAAAAGTAAGTTTTCTGTTATATTTAACCTTGTCACCTTAATTGGTTTAGAGCCACCTAGGAGACACACCTGTTGGTATGCCTTTCTGTGAGAGTGTTTCCAGAAAGGGGGAGTTGAGAGCCACCCTGAATGTGAATGGCTGCATGCCAGAGCATGAGCATTAGTCGCTCTCTGCTGCCTGAGTGTAGACACAAGGTGACCAGTTGCCTCAAGCTCCTCTTGCAACAGCTAGAGCTGCTTTCAACAGCCAGGCCCTGCTTCCCCTCATGCTATGAGCCAGAATAAGCCCCTTCTCCCTTAAGTTGACTTTGCCAGGTATTTTGTCACTATAATGAGAGCAGTAACTAAGACACATTCTCACAAGGTCTTTTGATCACTTCACTTTGCATGATTTTAATTCTGACAAGACAAAAATACCTCAGGAATTGGGGAGTTTTGAAGAAGGCAGGAGGATGAACAATGAAACTCATCACACCCCTATTCCATTCTCATTAAATTCTGCAACCTTCACTATTAAGTATGTTCTTGACCTTGTGGGACAAAGTCTAGAAGCAAATCTCTCATTTGCTGGCCTCTCTCTGGGTCTTCTGTGACATACTGTCGTTCAGACAAGTACTGTTCTTAATGGGTTTATGGGAAAGGCTTGGCCTGCCTTTCCATCTGCACCTTCTGCTGGCTCCCTCTGAAAAGCACTAGCTTGCCATACGACATTCCCTTGAATTATTTAGATTGGTAAATCTTTCTGCATCTCACATCTTTAGTCCATCTGTTAGCCGGAGCTTCGCCTTTATAGGAAGTGTCCTTTATGCATGCTGGCATCTGTCAGCAGTACACTTCTCTCTTTTATTCATGATCTTCTATGGGAGAGGGCGCAAGCTGCAGAAACGCCACATGCCTGGTATGCATTTCATTTTAATGGAAGATTACATGACTGGGGTGCTGGTTTATTACCTTGCTCCACATGCATGCATTCATCACCTGGCAGCCCCTCACCCCTCCTCTTAGGAAGTGCTGGCCTCCTGCAGCCTCTCAGCCCTTTGCTTTACACAGTAAGTGGGCTTGATGGGGCAGGGGGAATCACACTGCTCCTTTAAAGGAAGACAAAAGGTCATGAGAAAAGGAAGATGTATATATATAATGGTGAATCAAGGCCAGGGGCAAGGGAATAGGTCTTGACCATAGAACTGTACCCAGATGCAGGCATGGAATTCTTTATACAAAGTACTAGACACCTTAAGGAGAATGTTGCTGTGAAAACCATGTCCTAGCTACATGCAGTCTCCCTGAAAAGGAGAGTCCTAAACTTGTTTTTTAATCTTCCAATCAGGATAACTTTTTCCATTTTCCAATCATAAAAAAGTTAAATCTCACAGAAAAGACCTTCTTATCTAATCTCCCTTTTAAATGTTGTAAAAAGCCTTTAAAATATAAACAATAGGCCTGGAGGAGAGATGGCTTAGCAATTAAGAGCTTGCCTGTGAAGCCTAAGGACCCTGGTTAAGGCTCGGTTCCCCAGGACCCACGTTAGCCAGATGCACAAGGGGGTGCTCACATCTGCAGTTCTTTTGCAGTGGCCAGAAACCCTGGTGCACCCATTCTCTCTCCCTCTCTCTCTGCCTCTTTCTCTCTCTGTCTGTTGTTCTCAAATAAATAAATGAAAAATAAACAAAAAATTAAAATACATATGTAAACAATACATTATAATTTTAAAATGCATTCTGATGACAAGATGTTATAATTTTGATGTTGATTTAAAAAATAATATACAAGTAACCAAAATGAGGTGGTCTTATGTTCCAATTGCCTGGAACATTCGTAGTTGGTGCTTATTTTTGACCAATCAATGTCTGACAATTATTTTTATCACTGTCTTCAACTTGCAGAATTGGGCTAGTGTGAATGACAAATTATGGTCACGTTAGTGACAAATCATGTGGGTGGCCATTCTGCATCTGACCACTGAGGGTATGATTTCTGTGCCTACATGAGCAACTGTGCCTACTCTTCATATGGATTACTGATATTGAAATAATGGGTTGGTGTGAATGAGGTAAGGAGGAATGTTTATATTTAGAAGATGTTTTCTCCTTCTCTCTAGGGTTTTGCTCCTCTAGTATAGCATTGGTTCAGTAGGTTTTTAATGAGTCCTTAATATATGTCCCAAAATTTTCTTGATACTTGATATAATGTGAACAAGACAAATTCCTTAGCCTTTGTGGGACCTCCATGCATTGAAAATGACTTAGATGATATTCTGATTGAGGTCCAGTTAGGGTGTCTTGTGCATCTTTACACCAATAAAGGATATATGGTGTATTTGAGACAAGAAGTGTACAGATTTTTTTAAGTAGATCGAATGAGCAAAGTGAGGCAAATAACTGATATAAAGTAATAACCAGTACCAGTGTCAAGAGCTTGCAGTGCACACTAGTGTTCATGTGAACCACATACCTTCCTCTGAGAAGGATGAAATTTAAGGACCTGGCTTCTGTGATAAGGACTAAAGGAAAGACTGGGAGGTAATAAAGAGATATGTGGACCAATCCTGACAGCACAAGTGAGAATTCTTACATGTGTTATAGAAAGAAGGCTTAAGTGGGTGGAAAACCTCTCCAAATCTAAACTTCAGTACAGCCATCAAAAGAGAACTTGGCATGCAGAAAGTCAAAATTAGAATTTATTTTGTGAAGAATTCAATGTAATTTCTCACCTATTCGATTGAATTTACCATTCTCCTTATTTCTTTTTTATATTACTTGTGAACAGAGAGAGGGAAAGAGATACAAAAAGAATGGGAACACCAGGGCTTCTTTCCACTGTAAACAAACTCCAGATGCATGAACCACTTTGTACAACTGGCTTTTCAATGTGTACTGCGGAATCACACCCAGGCTGCAAACTTTGCAAGCAATGCCTTGGACAACGAGTCATCTCCCCAGTCCTCCTATGGTATAATTAGTACGGTCATGTAGAGCATCATTTATCTCTGATTCTTTGACTCTTCATATTCAGTACTGAAAATTAAACCCAGGTCAATGTTTATTCTGGGCAAGGGGGACAAGTGCTCTTCCACTGATGTACATACATATATGTTTGTATGTGTACATGTGTGTATGAAGAATTGTAGAAAGTAAGAGAAAAGGAGGGAAATGAAGAGAGAGAGAAAGAGACTCTTCCTATGTAGCTTAGGCTCGCCTTGACTTGGGATTCTCCTGCCTTACACTTCTGAACAGCTGAAATTACAGGGATCTACCACCATTCCCAGATTCTTCTTTTAAAAATATTGTACTGTTCAGAGTTTATTACTTCAATATAATCTCTGGGGATATTGATGGTAATTGGTCTATTAAGCTAGTGCCTTTGTTTTCTATGAAACTTTTGTCCATTCTCAATGATTTTGATCCTGCCTTTAAGATTTGACAGTTTGTAAAAGGCAGAATTTGACCCTTGATGTTCCACTTAGGAAAGAAAACTACTCTAGAAAATGAATTAGAAGCTTCATAGGTTTGGGGAGGGTTTGATGATTGCTGAAAATTCACTATATGCTGATTAGTCAGGGACCATGTTTTATAATACAAGATCCCCAAATATAAGTATCTGTTCAGCTTTTTTTTTCTTTTTTCCATCAGTTTACTGAGAGTTGCAGCTTCAGTTGTCTGTAGAACATAAGCTATCTGTATTTACAGGGCAAAGAAGGCCAGATGACTGGAGAATCTCTGGGTTTGCAAAGAATACTTATTTAAGTTTTTTTTTTTTTTTTCCTGGTAGAGCCCATCCTTCTTTCTCTAATATATCTCACATTCTGTTCCCTTGCCTGAATTTGTTTCATATTTCTCTAGAGTAAAGTCATTCCTCTCCTCCCAGACTAGAGAGATCACCTATAGCTGACATATGCAAGAGGGACCAGTTAGGCTGCAACTGTTCTTTGAAGTATCATTTCCTTAACAACCCCTTCAAAACTCCTTCTTCAAGGCAGATCACCCCCTTTCCAGGTATATATTGTAACCGGCCCCTGTGCTGAAGGCTTATGTTAGGATGCATTTGCTCCTCTATGTGAATTATAAGTAATTCATCTGCCTTTTCTTTTCCAAAATGTTTCTTTATCCTTTAGTACCAATACCTTTTCTCTTTGTGGAGGTTATGGATTATCTTTTTATTAAAATGATTCCTTATAATTGCAGTGGACTTTCATGAAGGCACAGAGATATACACTTGTGATCCATTTATTAGCTTTAACTATTAATCCTTTCTCCTCTTTTCCAGGAAAGAGATTTATAGTTAATTCTTCCTAGTCTTCATACAAGAAGATATTCAGCTTTCTTGCTGTACTAAATGCCCTTTTATAAAACAACCCACTGGTTTCTGGCTAGTTAAAGCCACAAATTATTATAACAAATGTAAAATATAATAGCCATGGAAGTAAGAATTTACTTTATGTTGCCACCTAGTAAAAAATGATGTATTATATACCTCTGGTGCTAAAATGATAGTGATGTGGTTGTGGGTTTTATTTTTACTTCAAATAGCCAAAAGATTTTCCAGGAATCTCTAAGAAAAAAAATCATTTCTACCTTATTTTTCCTACCAATGCTATACTACTATTGGCTGGAGAAATGGGTTAGAAGGTAACTTGCCTGAGAAGCCTAGAGACCAGGTTCAATTGCCCAATATCCACATAAGTCAGATGCACAAGGTAGATTACACATCTGGAGTTCATTTGCAGTTGCTGAAGGGCTTGGTATGCCCATTCTCTCTTGTTCTCTATCTGACCCCCACCCTCAAATATAAGTAAAATATTTTTTAAAAAATAACAGCCTGATATTCTTCTCAACAAATTTTTCCAGCTCTCTGGTGTATGAACTATAATGATAAGAGTTCCAAGTTACTCCCACACCATGAATGCCCAACCCATTTTAGCTGGACATCAGTGGAGAAGCCTGGATACACAGGAGAATCTAGACTACAGGCTTATCTGAGCCCTGAGCACCAGGGTCATTCTTCTAAGTTTCCAGTCTGGCTCGGTACCATTTCAGAAGGTTTAATGTGATGATGCTGCTATCTTGAAATTTTTAAAACTTCGATAGAAAGTCTAATGCTTTCAGTATATATTAATCACCTCAAATTGTATAGTCAAGTTTCTCAGATATAATGCACAAACCTCTTTTAGCTGAGAAAGTCGATAGCTTAATGGTAGCCTCCCCATTATGAAAGCAGGAATGATCACAGAAGCTTAATGAGAGGCTGTAAATACCATGTAAATACAATAGAGGATGCAGTATAGAGGGGATCAACAGAGGCAAACATGCACTGAGGTTTCTGGCAGGCAACCTAACTGTGGGATAGAGTTGGTGTAATAGAGCAAGCTGAGCTTCTGGTAAACAGAAGGGACGTGGCCTATTGAAATATATTCCAAGTCAACTCGCAAACATTAGGCTGCATTCGACAGAATATACAATTGTGTCAGTGGTTTTCCACACAAGCTGAGTTGCCTTCAATAGGGTACTACAAACATTTGGGTATTCAACAGGACCCCTGGTCATGTTGGAAAGTCTGCTCAGAACTGTTTTCTCAGTGAAACCAGTATGCCATATCATTTCATCTCAGTTTTTAAAACGATCCTTCCCCCAAATTTCAAAACTAAGAGTGATGTATATTTTACCCTTAGGACACATTCTTGGCACTGTGCTTTGCATTGAATCCTCCTGTTCCCCTTTACTTTGAGCAGCCTCCTCCTTGACGTTCATGCTAAATTTGATATTTGCTGTGATATGATTAGATACTCTCGGTGAAGGCATCATTTCCTGAGCAGATGGGCTAAACATTTAGGGTGAGCTCTGTAGTGGAGTGAGAGCACCAACAGCCAATCAGAAACTGAGCAGGAATTCTGTGTGTGTGTGTGTGTGTGTGTGTGTGTGTGTGTGTGTGTGTGAGAGAGAGAGAGAGAGAGAGAGAGAGAGAGAGAGAGAGAGAGTGTTCACTGAAAATTAAAAAAAAAATCACCCAAATCTCTGCCCAAAGTACCTCCATCCTGACTTTCATTTCAGGGACTTCTGTAGGAAACTGGAGAGATATTGTTTTAACAGCTAGACTTTTTTTTTTTTTTTTTTTGCCCTTTATTTCTGAGTAATGTCCAACCTACATACTGACTCATAACAGCAAAAAGTCAGTATGCAAGTTTCCCCATGGTTTAATTTAATGTTAGCTTCCACCCAATATACCTAAATATGCATATGCATTAGAATTGAAATATCTTGCCATGAGTCTTTTTTTTTAAATAAAGCTTAAATTTCATCATGGTTTGTCTGGCAAAGTGTCCAATATGTAAGATGTGGTTCAATAAGAGAAAGATATTTAATCAAGTACTTTCTATACATGTATGACAAAGACTTCTATGAACCACTTAGCTTCTCTGAGACTCTCTTCCTTAAGTGTAACACAGGGTCTTAATGACTACTATGTTGGGTTGTTGAAAGATCAACTGAGATAAAGGTCTTTTCTTGTCACATGAACATTTGAAGGCATTTATAAATCAACAGACTATTCACAGATAAACTATACTATAGCTGTGGAACTCAAAGATCACCATTGTCTAGTGAGATAAGGAGAGTATCTTTGCTGAAGCTAATTCCACCCAAATAAACCCTTATCAAAGATGGTTTAACAATTTGTGTCTCTATGACCAGGGATTACTCTCTATATATTCAGAGACTAATACCTGGATCCTATGATTGTCACTGTATGAGGCAAAGGGACTCTCATGTATGCCAAAGCTAAGGGTCTTAAAGAAGCAGATTATTTTACATCAATAATTAGGTCAAAGCACTGATATAAGGAAGTAGGAAACAGGATGACACGAGGTTGGAGCAATGTGAGGCCAGGAGCCAAAGCCAGCAGATAACTCCAGAACCTAGAGTCAAGGACCTGCAGTCCCCACTATGACCCCCAAGAAGAGACAAGCTATGTCAGCATGTTGACTTCTGCCTAGTGAAATTGACTTTGGCTACTGCCCTCCAGGAATTTTTGGTCACTGTTGCTTTAAGCCACTGAAGTGGTTGTAATTTGTTCACTAGAGAACAAATATCGAGGAGATTCATCAATTTTAATCCCAGCCCTTGGGAGGCAGAGGTAGGAGCATAGTAGTAAGTTGAAGGCCACCCTGAGACTACATAATGAATTCCAGGTCAGCCTGGGCTAGAGCGAGTCCCTACCTAAAAAAATAAAAATAAAAATAAAAAAGAAGATAGAAAGAAAATTTTGTAATAGGTAATTCTTACTAATATGTTTTTTTTAAATATTTTGTTTTTATTTATTTATTTGACAGACAAGGAGGAGGGAGAGAGACAGAGAGTGGGCTTTCCAGGCCCTCCACCTACTATAGACGAATTCCAGATGCATGTGCCCCCTTGTGCATCTGGCTAATGTGGGTCCCGGGGAATCGAACCTGAGTCCTTTTGGCTTTACAGGCAAATGCCTTAACTGCTAAGCCATCCCTCTAGCCCCTTACTAATATCTTGAACATGTTAAGTATTTCTGGTGTGCTAGGCACTGAAATAAGCACATCATTTTGCATACTGTATCTGTTTTATCTGCCTGACAACACTTACAGTTGATATTTACATTATCATTTTACTAAAAAGAAAAAAAATGAAGTTAATAAATGCTAAGTGATTGTCCCAAGGTCACCAGCTGATAACTTGCCTGATTATATTATTTTCCTAACTAAGCTGCCTTCCTTGAAGGTAGTTTCTATTTTCATCTCCCATATATGCACTTAGTTTCCATTGCAGTGTCTGAATTCAAATGAAAATAAAATGAATCCCACCTGAAGATATAATGTTGGTCAAAGAGAAAATAATTTTGTATGCATAAATTTAATTCACACCCATCTGTTCAAATTTTACTAATTATCTAGGGGAGGAACCATGATTCCCCTTAATAGTCACTTCTACTCTGTTTTCTTCTGTGTGACCCCAATGGCTGGCTGTAGGACCACTCATGTATGAAATTGAGTTCACATTCTTCTCTAGTCTTTAATTTGCTTTTATATTTTTAAGAGCGCTCCTCAGAAGAGGTAGACATCTTGCAGAAGGTCTGCAATGTAGAAGTCCAGTGCTGGTATTTCACTGGGTGTTGATGGTGCTAGATTTAAAGGTGACGTGGAAACTTATTTAAGCATTGTACTGGTGTACATAGTCTGTAAATTAAGCCTCAACATATTACAGAGCCCAGTCTGGGATGAGTTAAAATGGAATCTCTCAGTGTTCAAAGGACACTGTTAGCTGCTTTAAATACAAAGTTTGAATTTAAAATGCAAATCAATTGAAGACTTGCTTTGTAACTTGAAAGGAAAATGAAGTGGAAGAGAGATTGAAAATTTTCTTTCTTTTTAAAATGAATTGCAGAGTTTGACTCTACTTACAGACATAGTAGATTACAGTATTGTTAAATGATTAGAGGAGCCTGGCATGGTGGCACTCGCCTTTAAACCAAGCACTCAGGAGGCAGAGGTAGGAGGAACACTGTGAGTTCAAGGCCAGACTGAGACATACATAGTGAATTCCAGGTCAGCCTGCATGGAAGTGAGACTCTATGTTGAAACCTTTCCCCACAAAAATGGTCAAAAGAACTAGTTTACAGCTATCATTTCTGGCTCCTCACTAAGCTGAATAAAGAAAACTGGACTCATCAATGTTGACAAGTCAACACATATATTGTTAAAAGGGGGAAAGTTTTTAGATTGAGTCAGACAGGACCACTGACAGCCTTCAGGTCTGCACAGCTGGGGAAAATACTGTACCTGACATCATCAAATTGGGTGGGTGGGATACTGGAAAAAGCCAAGAAGGCTGTGAAATCTGAGGTGATAGATGCCAGAGTTGCCAAGCCAGGAGCAGAACTGAGTAAATTAGTTGTGACAAACTTGAGTTTTAGGAGCGTAGACCATAGGAACAAGTGATGTAAGATGTGGGTACATGTGGAGTAGTCCACCAAATTGCCATTACCATTTATTACGTTCCAGTGGGACAATAGCCAGTGGGAGGCTTGGGCTGCCATCACACCACACATGGGAGTGGTTATGTCTCTGCCTTTACTATTTCTCAATCCCTCTGCTTTTCATTGAAATGTTATTTGTGTCCATACTGACCATATCTTTAGCATGTTTCTGCTCTGGTTAAAGAAGCACAAAAAAGTGCCTCTTCTGAAAGCGTTTGCACTTGAGACAAGAATGAAGATACAGTTCTTTTCCCAATTATCAGTGTCTCAGCTTATAAGGCATAAGCCGGCTCCCTTTGGGCAAACATGAAAAATGTAAAGGGGTGGGGTGTAGATTGAGAGGAAGTATTTCTGAGTCCCCAGAAAGGCACACTGTTCCTGTTGGAACTGGAAAAATGATAGTGGGATTTTGACTGAATAAGCTGAAAGAAGGTTGATATAAACTTAAACAGTACTTTGAAATCATTATTAAAAGTCAAGTAATTCGAAGAATTGAGGGAAGGGGGCAATGTAAAAATATGTACCCTATCTATTCCACTCAGCCAAAAGAACATAACTTGATCACATTCTTTTCTGAGTTGCTTTGATTATAGCTGACTCTAAGCCATTTTTTATGGTTTCTGAAACAGGCTAAAGTGACAGTGTTGAATATTTTGAATTTTTAATTATTTGGGAATTAGTACATAAAACAGAATTGGGATACAACTGTCTGACTGAAGGACTAATCTAGAAAATAGGATATACTTAGTTTTAGAAAAGCTTGTCATAGGATCATTAAAATTGTCTAAATCTTATAACCTCTCCAGAAGCACCCCCATAAGCTTTATCATCCTGTGCTAAACATCAAACAATTTATTTGTTCCCATTTGATTCAGTTTACAATAGATGTGCAATAATTTTAGATGGAAAATAAAAACATATGTGCACATGCATGTTGTCCTCTGTTCTTAAGGAAGTTAACATTTTGATGGACAGTATTTGTGCACATGAAAATTAAGGCAATAATGTATTATATTAGGAAATGCTAGACTGAATGCAGTTCAGTGCCAAAATCTGTAGTATAAGACAAATTCTACAGGCTAAAAGGAAGAAAGAACTCAAAGATGAAAAACCTGAATTTAAATTGGATGAAATTAACAATTGTTAAATGTAAAAGTGATATCCTCTTATAAAAGATTTAATAATATTCTCATGATATATACTTTGAGATTGAAAAATTAAGTGATAGAGATCTATCAGGAACTGCAATTTTATCATGTCAAAGTTTGCTTTGATGAAGTTTTCATCTAGAAGGTTACCTTTAGCATATTGAAATGTTTAATTTTCTTAAAATTATGTGGGAAATATAATTTTATATTTTTATCTTTATTTTAAGGGCAGATTAAGTATAATTTAGTAAATAATATAATTTTAGGAAAATTGAATACCATTTAATAGATTTTCCTAACTGAAATAATTAAATGGTAATTGCTTAATAATGTCAAATTATTTTCTGCTGTGTACAATTATTAATTACATACATAGAAGAATTGAATGGTTTGCTATTTTTTGGCAAGTACAATGATTGAACAAACTACTTAATAGCATATAATTAATTGTGTTCTACTCAATGATAAGATGATAACTGATTGAAAAGTAATAGATGAATTTAATCTTCACACTCAGTGAGCAATATGATGTGGAATACAAATCCACATGAATCCAAGAAAATGAATAAGTCATATATTTATCATTATGCACCATAGAGTCTGTTAAAATTAATGTGTTTTTATTCTCAACAGTATGTGAAAATATAACTTTGTGCTTTTAAGCATATTTCCTCTCCTAGGGAAAAAGAAAGAAAAAACATTGAAAGATATCCAGACGTCTAGGCTGACCCCTTCCTGCTCAGTCAAGCAAAGGCCCTCCCCATCCTGTAGGGCTGTAGAAAATAAAATGATGTGGGCCTGTAATCCTAGCACTTGGGCAGCTGAGGAAGAACGGTCCTGGGTGTGAGGCAAGCTTAAACTACATACCAAGATCTGGGGCATATCTGGAAAATGTTTTCTCCCATTGTGTAGGGTATTTGGTTTTCTGACTGTTTTTCTTTTCCTATGAAGAAAACTTTGAATTTCATGTGGTCACAGTTGTTCATGCTCAGGGCTAATTCTTTCACTACTGAAGTCCTCTTCACACCATTCTTACCTTTGCCTTTGTCTTGCAGTAAGTTAACTACTTTTTCCTTATTCATTCCAGTGTCTCAGGTTTCAAAGTAAGGTCTTCTATCCACTTGGAATTGAGATTTGCATAGGGTGAAAGATATAGCTCTAATTGCATTTTTCTGCAAGTGGATATCCAGTTTTGCCAGCACCATTTGCTGAATATGCTGTCTTTTTTTTTTTTTTTTCCCCAGTGAATGTTTTTGGCTTATTTGTCAAAGCTTAGGTGCTCAAACCAGTGTGGATTTATTTCCGGGTCCTCAATTCTGTTCTGATGGTAACACAAACTCCTCTGAGCATCTAGAAAAGTTCTCTAAATCATGGGCCTCATAACTAATAATCATTATCTTGGAAAGATTAGCTGAAGAACAATGGTCACAAGAAGTATTTTCATGGGCAAGTTCTCATTCCACCTGGGGGAATATGCCCATCTTCCCTGCACTCATCACTCTACCTTTAGCAGCAGCACAGCTGAGAATCATTTAGCTCTAGAGATGAGAAGGATGTGAGAATTCATTCATCCAACTACATTGTCCTTCCTGTGCAGGAACACCTCTCCCTTCAGCAATGATGAAGATGATGAACACTGCACTAAGCTGCTGCTTCTCTGTGTCCACATTAGGGAAGGAGCTGGAGAGAAGTGAGCTCTCGGCACTCACTCAACTGCAAGAGTTGCCTCAGAATCCATTCCCAGATTCAGCAAGAATGGCTTCTGTGTAGCAACAAATGGAAGTGTCCAAGAGGAGAGGGTAGAAATAGGATGGGGAAAATCAGATAGTATTAGAAATGGAATAGGGGAAGAGGAGCAAAGATCCTGAGTTGCTGAACACATTCTAATTGCATGGAGAAAACTCATTCTCTTTATGTATCTATGCATAATAAGTGGGTGGCATGTGGTAGAGGGTAGATGTGTGAAAGACAGAGAAAGAGAAACTAGAGGTAAGACTGAGTGTTAAGTCTATCACAAATTATTTCAAATTCTTAGTGCTGTTGGAAGATAATTAAGTTTATATGATGTCACAAGAATAAAGCTCTCCTAATGGGATTAGGGAACAAACTCACTTTTTGTCTCTACGATGTGAAGATACAAGATACCTGTCTATAAACTTGTAAAAGATACTGATGTTGGATTTCTCAGCCTTCAGGTCTGAGGAAATTAATTGGCCTTGCTTGACCCCATATATGGTATGCTAACCATGGCATCACAAGCTACAGTACACAGATAACAATGGATGGATGTGTACATACATTAATTTTTCTAAGATTCTTTCATCAGACTTAAAACTAGCCTAGATATTCATGTGTACTTTCATGATGTGTGCTAGCCTTGTCATTTCTAAAAACCAGAAAGTTTTATTATAAACCACAGGTTCAGAAGTTTCAGTTCATGGCCACTTGGTTCTTTGTTTCTGGGCCTGTGTTGAGTGAGGCATGTGGCATAAACAGATAGCAGCAGCCAGACAGCAAAGAGAGTGAAGCAGGCAATCGTAGGACAACTCCCTTTGGCTGCCCCTCCCTCCCCCAGTAGGGCAACATCCAACATCCACCCTGTGGGGCATTTGTGTTCAGACACATAACAAAGTGTGGCTTAGACAGAGCGCAAACAAGAAAAGAGCAATCTGTCCTTGAGGTGAGTACACAGGAAAGAACCCTACTTATCATCTCATGGGTATGCATGACAGGGAGTACAGATACTTAATGCTATAGACTGTACCACTCCTGCATATGCACATTGCCCAGTTACATAACAGTGCATCTGTTAATCTAGTTAAGGGTTCACTTCATTCCTGTTCCTGAGAATCATCACCTCCTTCCACTAAAGCTCATAGGAGGAGCATCCAGAAAGAACTCGGGGCTCTTGAGCTACACGTTTTCCTATGCCTGTCCCTGCCCTGTAGAATATATCTTTACTTCTGATAAATCTATACTTTCACTACTATGATTCTGTGTCTCATATAATTATTTGCTAGGACACAAAAATACCTCAATATCATGCCAGAGGACACCCTGAGTCCCCCTGTGGTAAGAAGGGAATGTCTAAACTACTGGGATTTCTTTCTCCTGTTTTACTCCATCTGCAGTTTCAATGTATATAATATAGTATGGTGCCACCCACTTCAGGAGAAGTCTCCCCCAATCCTCCTTGAATCCTCACAGGGAATGTCCTCAATGACATACCAGAAGCTACACTCTTCTACTCTCCTAGACACTTCTCAATCCAAGTTGACAATCAAGATTAAACAGCCCTCTCTAGTTCCTGAATGAGTGAAGGAGGCGGGGGGGGGGAGTCTTACAGGACTAAAATAAGTTTAGATGTTAGATTCATGATGTTTTTTTTTTTTTTTTCGAGGTAGGGTCTCACTCTGACCCAGGCTGACCTAGAATTCACTATGTAGTTTCAGCGTGGCCTCAAACTCTCAGTGATCCTTCTACCTATGCCTCCCTTCTTAATTAACAGTTTTACCATAAAATTAAATGTTTTCTTGGGAAAAAATTCCAAATACAAATGATCTTCCCTAACTAGCCAATACATTTTTGCCCTATCCAAGTCAATACAAATGTACTCTAATAACCTTTTTCCTAGCTTTACAGGGTGGTGATAATGCATCCAAACCTGAAAGCAGGACATAACTGCTGTGCGCCTGCCGAGCGCTCAGTGGTTCTGGCAACCTCACTGTCTCAATGGGCTGCAGCATTGCAAGTTTGTAAGAGGCAAACCAGTTTAAAGTGGTGACTTTATCTCCTGTGTATAAACACTGTCACAGCTAGTCTGTGACCTTGGGAGACCTCTGTCTCTTTATCCCATTCTGGAAAGTGATAATAAATCACACTATATCACAGAAGTGCCTGTGTGAACTTTTCCACAGTCCATAGCCATCTTGTGTCATTTGTATTGGAGAGAATAACGAGGAGAAGCTCACATGTGTTAAGTGGAGAACATCGTTAGTACAATCTTGGTGCCTCATGGGGAGTATTACATAGGAGAGGGAATTTAACAATCACTACTGATTTCCTGGCACCTAACTTTGAAGTGATGCCTCTATGCCTATTTTGTAAACTTTACCTGAGAATGTCATTGACTTTCATTTGCTATTAACTACATTTAAAATTTTTATTATTTTGTTATTTATTAATACACATACTTCGTTTTGGATAAGCCTCCTAGCCCATCCTCTGCCCCGTCTGCCTTCTCCTCTACCCTGTCTCCACTCCCCGGCCCCCAGCTTTCCACCTTTGACTTTCATATCACTTAAGATCACCACAGGTCAAGCTCTGAGACCAAGGTAGAAATATACAGATGAATAGGCTCCAAGGCAGTGCATTATCATTTAAAATGTCATTGAAAAGCTGTCATTATCTTTTCTTTGTGTGCAGTGATATCTGAATGCTGTGGATTTTCCTACCCGAGACTTTCCAGTGACTGTATTTGATCTCCAGGCCCCAAGTTCACAAAGTGGCGGGTAGCTGAGTGCCGCTCTGCCTTTTTATAGAAGATGGGGCCGAAAGAAGTCTGGATAAGACCAAAGGAGATTTCATAAGTGCCGAGGGGTTAAACACAGCATTGAGGTGATGAAACCAACAACTTGGGAAGTGAACTGGCAACAGGGCAGACTCAAGGAAGCCTTCTGTTTAAGGAATGAAAGAGAGATGACGGAGGGTCTGAAATAAGAAGGGTGAATGAAAACAGAAAGGAAAAGTAATTGTCGAGAGGTTTCAGAATGAGAAACAGAAAGACAGTGGAGAAACTGAACCTAAGAGTAAGGCGAAAGGCATACTGATTATTTTAAAAGCTTGTTCTTCCCTCCCCACACAGCCCCAGGGTGGGGAGAGGGTGTTCTTTATCTGTGAATATGTCACTCTCCTAGGAGTGCTCAGTGCTGTGCGTGTCCCTGTAAAACCCTCCAGCTTCCATTAGACAAAGTGCTCTTCTTAAATGTCTTCCTTGTAAGACCTGCTGCCCTACCCCAAGCCATTAGTGGGAACAGAACGTTAATAAGGAGGGACTGTGGTATCTCTCAAAGGTTGACCGCCTTCAGCGGAAGCAGGGCACCCATTAGAGTGTAATGATAAATCACAAGCTTTCCCTTCCATTATTTTCCCAGAAGACTCCTCTCTGAATACATAAACATACTGAAGGGAAGAAGAAAGAAAACACATGCAACAGATGAGGAGAAATGTGGAGAAATGAGAGAAAGGGAGAGGGCAAGCAATCTGCAGATTCCCAGTGGGATTTAAAATAATAAATGCACCATATGCATCCCCAGATTTGCATGCAGTGAAACTTTAGCATAACCTCATAAAGAAAAACAACTGAATAGTCAGCCACATTGGGCTTACTCTGAGAATCACAAGTGCAAATGGCAAGAGAGCTGCTTTGGACTCGTGATGACCGAACTCAAAGGCAAGCTATGGCAGTGGGCAGGAGACAGAAAGATCATCAATCAATTTACTCCTGAGCTTACTATTTACTTTGTTGAGGCTTTAGGTTGTGTTTGTGATTCTCTCATGTGTAGCAGAGATAGGCTTCCTGGGGAGAACATTAGCTCAATTCTCCTCTCTTGATACATAGGGTCATTAACTCTTGGTAACCAGCCAGTCTCTGATGTCATCCAGACACCTCAATAACTGTTGGCACAGACCTCTTATATCAGCCACAGCACTGGGACTCTTGGGTGGCTTCTGTGTCTAGAACCTAAAGCACAGCAGCCAAACACTGAAAATGACTTTGTAGCACTTTTGGAGGATGGCTTTCTAGACATTTTAAACCAGATTGATGTGACAACATGCCAGGCATGAATAAAGCAGGAGCCAAAGCAGTTGGCAAGGACTGGACATTCCAAATTCTACAGTGCTAAGGACTGAACCAGGGCCTTCTGCATGCTAGAAAAACATTCTGCCACTGAGCTACATCTCCAGCCCTGACATTACAAATACTAACAGTGCTCAAATGTGGTTCAAGACACCCATTCCCCACCATGAGTGCATGGTCTAGTTGCAGGTCGCTACTCTGGTCACAGTATCAGATTTTACCTTTTTTAAAATTCTTTTATTCAGTTTTATTTATTTGAGAGTGACAGAGAGAAAGAGGCAGAGAGAGAGAGAGAGAGAGTGAGAGAGAGAGAGAGAGAAGGAGATAATGGGCACGCCAGGGCCTCCAGCCACTGCAAAGGAACTCCAGATGTGCATGCCCCCTTGTGCATCTGGCTAATGTGGGTCCTGGGGAATCGAGTCTTGAACCGGGGTCCTTAGGCTTCACATGCAAGCA
Source organism: Jaculus jaculus (assembly GCF_020740685.1). Lineage (NCBI taxonomy): Eukaryota > Metazoa > Chordata > Mammalia > Rodentia > Dipodidae > Jaculus > Jaculus jaculus. The sequence continues at coordinate 312,497,530 of NC_059102.1, forward strand.
CTTAACCACTAAGCCATCTCTCCAGCCCAGATTTATGTTTTATATCCTCCACTGCACCTGGAATAGTAAGAGTTTTGGTTTAGATTAAATCTGTCCATATTTGACACCATGTTTCCTAAAATTGACCTTTGACATGGCTCTCATGTTCTCTACCTTATTTATTTCCCCATGCAGTATCTTTGGCATAAATCTTATAATCTAGAATTATTCTAATGAAAACAGAATAGAATCAATGTGGCAGCTGAGTAGGACCATCCCTGGTCTGCTTGTAAAGGGGATCTTTTTGTATAAGCAAAGGTTGGACATTAGAATTTAAAGGCACTGGGATAAAAAAAAAAAAAAGTCTAGCTATTCCTTGCTATGTGTAAATGTGAATGTACTTCTTTTTTAAAAAAATATATTTTTATTTATTTATTTGCCATCAGGCAGAAAGAGAGAGAGAGATACAGTATGGGTACACTAGGATCTCTTGTTACTGCAAACGAACTCCAGTCACATACACTTCATGCATCTGGCTTTTACATGGGTAGTGGGTAATTGAACCCAGGTGGACAAGCTTTGTAAGCAAGTGTCTTTAACCACTCAGTCATGTCCCCAGCTCCACCTTGAGTGCACTTGTTTGCATTTAACCTTCTAGTGTATATCTGGACTTGAGGTAGTTGTCTCTAAATTATCACTTTTACCTCATCTTAAAAGCTTCTATGCCATTTGGACATCTGCACCCTGTGTTCCAGGGAGGCTGAACTGACCTTTGGTTGCAGAAATGAAGAAATACATACTCTAAAGCAAAGCTACTAAGTATATCTGACCACTCTTCTCTCATGTTCTGGTGTATTAGTTACATTCTTGTCAACAAATACCTGATGAGAAGCAACTTAGAGAAGGAGGGCTTACTTAGTTCAGCTTACAGTTTTGAAGGGAAGTTTCATGGAGGGGAAGGTGTGGTGACAGGAGCAAAATGCTAGCTGATCACGTTGGCAGGCAGAAAGCAGAGAAGTAAGAAAAAGTGGAGCCAGACTACAAAACCTTAAACACCCGCCCAAATTATAGCTCTTCCTCCAGTGAAGCTCTGCCTTCACAAGGTTCCACAACTTTCCCAAATACCAGCAGCAGCCTGGGAGCAAGTGTTCAAACACAGGAGCCTGTGTGGGATCACAGCACCTGACCAGAGGGACAATTTTAGAACAGGCTATGTCACCTAAGTTGATGCTTTCACACTGAATGATGACTAGCTCTGGGGATGTTGTCTCAAAGGGATCCTTTCTCTTTCCTATCAGTGAAGAAGGAGGCACCCAGCTGTGAGAGCTCTTCCAGCTCTCCCAGGGCCCAGAGGAAATTAGGCTCAGTCCATAGAAGGTAAGGTACAGGGAAGAAAGAGGAAGCAAGTGGGCTTTGGATCAATACTGAGATTCTTCATGACCCTTTTATAGCTAGCCCTATTTTTGGAATTTGTGTTTACATGAGCTATGGTACTCACTCTGATCCAGCTTGAGTCAGGGCTTGTGTCATTTGCAATCCAGAACATTCTTCTGTAGTTTGATGGTTGCATTCCAACATCAATCTGGGCTTTCAGTCCAGGTATTCCATAAACCTGGTGCATGACCAGTAAATAGTGACTACATATCCAGTGAGATTAACTTCAAGTACTTGGGAATGATATGGACACTCTGTAGTCCCAAATTATCAGCCACTTTACTTTTGTCTATGGAGTACCTTGTTAACTTTGAAATTCTTCCTCCAACATATTAGATATACCTTATTTCTGGTAGAGCACATTGTTTTCCACATCGCGTCTCCCACTGTCTTCTCTTCACGGCTGCTTTTTGTTGGGGGTTCCGTGGCTTTTTTGATTATGGCAGGTGCAGATATTTCCTCTTTGCTTGAGGAAGAACTGCAGTTGGTGCCACTCGTACAGTAAAGGGCCAGACCACATTTGGCTGGAGCGGAGAGATGTTTCCTCCTGGACTACTGATTTATGCCTTCGAGTTTTCAAATATTCTTTAGCAGTGCTTTCCATCGATAGCTACTTTGTATGCACCATGTATCCATTGCCTTCTAATAACCCGGGCTGCTCTTTTTCTGCTTTGTTGCTAACATCTATTTTTTGACCATACGTCAGTTCAGTAAGTCAGTCATTTTTGAGCCATCATGATTTTCATCCCTTTTCTGATTTATTAGTAGATTGCTCCCTATCTCTCTCTAGTATGCCTTTCTTTCTTAATATATTTGTGAGAGACTCTTTGACCCCAGCTGTCCTGAATGTTTTACTGTGCTTGCTGTCCAAGGCTTTTGCAATGGGTGCAGTTTTATGAATCTCAAGATGGGCTTTGCTTTTAAAAGCTGCCCTTTCAGTTCATTTAAATAAAATGTCTACAGCTGTGTTTATGCTGGAAAACCATTTGTAACCATCTCCTCTGCTTTGGCTCCAAACATTTTTTTTTTTTTTAATCCAGAGACCTTTTAGACTGTAGCCACGATTTTTTTTTTTTTTTTAATGTGTGACCATTTATTACACCCATTTCTGGGACTGCCCATGTAGGCTGAGCCTTGAGAACCAAACACTGGCCCTCTAAGCAGCATGCCCAGTGGTACTCTCTGCCCAAACACCCAGACAGCCTTTCTACCAGTGCTTAGAAGTTGAGGCATCCAGTGAGTAAATGGCTTAGTTTCCATGAGGAGTCTCATATGAGAAGAGGTCCTGTGTGGAAGTCCTTCTGACTAATTATGGATTGTGGAATTTGGCTCAAAGTGTTACAAAAAAATTCAATGATGTTATTTGTTTAAATCTATATTTGCAATATGGCAATGGCACAATTTGACAGAATGACTTTATTTGTGAATTGTTGATTCCTTCTTTTTGTTCCTTCCACTCTGGGATATATATTTCATTTTGTTTTTATTCTATATCCAGTGCTATTTGACCACTCCTTCAACTCCACAGGCAGATATAGACTACCTGATTGAACACCCTCCTTCCACCTGTAACATGGGACCAAGAAAACAGGATTTGGATGGACTCTGGTATGGTTGGGTTCGGCTTTCATTTGTAAGAATTAGAAATGGTGACCAGTTCTAATAAGTCTTATACTGAGATGGAGCGTTCACCTATCATGGCAGGTAGCAATATGCCATGAGTTATCAAGTACCAACATGGACAGTCAGATAGTTATGGAGCCGTGTGTTGGGACTGTGTGAACTGAGAAGCTGGCAATGGAAGGCTTCGTAACCTGGACAGTTCAAACTAGGAAAAGATGATTGATAGTAAGTCAACTTCTCAAGAGAAAGTTAAGACTCATACTGAGTAAAACAAAACAGAACATCAACACTAAATGTAGAAAAATAAGAAAATGACTCTCCCTCACAAACAGAGCCACACTAGGAAACCAAGGGGAAGAAAAAGCTAAGGAGCTGTTATAAGTCATAAAGGAGAAGCTGTGTCAGAGTAATGAATGAAATTCTATGTGTGATATTAAATAAAACTTATAAAATTAAGGTGTTATTATCCATGATAACTAGAAAGAATGATAGACAAGTGCCTTGCTTAAAGTAGTTTAAAGATACTAATTCCCCAATGGGTTGTACAGAAATCTAGACGTAGCCATTGCACCATGGCTTATTGGGATTGACACCATCAAAAATCACTATATTTCCTTAAACAAATTATGTAGTTCAGGTACTAATAATGTACAGAGTACCATTTCTGGCTTTGAGAAATGAAGCGTGGCCATGTTAACATTAGAAGGAAGTGGCTAGAAATCTTTATATAGTATGTACAGTTTTTATGTAGATATAAAATTATACAGGCAATTGCTCCAGACCCTCACTATGGAGACTGCCTGCTTATCTAAGCTCTAACTCAAAAAGCTTAACTTTCTTTTTCCCCTTTCTTTTTCATCTTTGAATGCTCATCAACATTCTAAATATGTATGCCCTTTGGGGTTTTTCCATGTTTTTCTCAATAAATATCTCTCTCTCTCTTTCTTTCCATATATATATATATATATATATATATATATATATATATATATATATATAATTTTCAACTGTGAAATATTTTTTCTTAACAAATTCTCATTACACAGTGGTACTACCACTGCCAATGTCATATCTTTTATTTAAATGACTTAGTTTCTGTCTTTTGTCAAAGGCAAAACAATTCATGATCCAAATATTAAGTGGGGGGCTGGAGAGATGGCTCAGCAGTTAAATGCATTTGATTGCAAAGCCTAGTGGCCCATGTCCAAATTTCCAGTGTCCACATAAACCAGATGCACAAAGTGGTGCAAGTATCTGGAGTTTGCAGTGGCAGGGGATCCTGAGTGCGCTCTTTCTCTCTATCTCTCTCCTTGCATATAAATAAATAAAAATATTTTAAAAATACAAAATATAGAAGGTCAGTTGTTACTCTTAATCATGTATCAAAGATATGTATATTTTTAAAAATCAATCAAAAAAATCAAAGAAACAAGAGTTAGAACAAACCACATAAAGGTTTGTATCCCATCCTTCTTTGAATCTCAAACAAATTCTCTTAGGATTCATGAGGCTGGCTGCCAGAATCCCCTTGGGTGTGGCCCAGACCCCTCCGCACCACACCCTGCCCATGCTGCAGACCCACTGCTCTTCCCCTGCTTGCCCGGTTCTGCTGACCATCGCAGGTCCCTTGGGAAGAACAAGCCCCAGTGACATTCTATTCTGACCCCACCCTTAAGACCTAGCCATGCGGGTTCCTTCAAGGAAGGATTTTTTTTGTTGTTGTTTCTTTAAGATGAGTAATTTCCTTTGAGCAGTGAGCTGAGAGTGGACGCTGAGACCCAAGAGCTCTGTAGCCCTGGTCTGCCAGACACGCCTCCCCCAGGCCAGACCTCATCGCGGGTGAGCGATGCCTGCTGCTTGCAGTGCCATAATTCACTGCTGGAGATGGCGCTGTACTAGGAACTGGATTTTCTTTGACCATGAACTTCCCATGAGGCAGATCCTGTCCCGAGGGAATCATCACATGCTGAGATCAAGATGGAATAATGTCTCATGAGCTCAGTTCTTGTCTTGAATTGAAGAAGGTCAATTGACTGTTGAAAGCTTGATTTGGCTTGAGCAACACGATGTTATGTACATATGAATGTAATGAAGGGTAGTGACAGAATTCATAAATCCAGGAGGAAATTTCTTTGGAACTCACAACTGTCAAAGCTGTATGGATCTGTCTCCTGACATCTTTAATATATATATATATATATATATATATATATATGTGTGTGTGTGTGTGTGTGTGTGTGTGTGTGTGTGTGTGTGTATGTATGTATACTAGTAGAGAAATAATTCTGTAACAATTTGTAATCTTTTCTACAACTGCCATTTTTTGCTACCTCACTTATGCTTTGAGGATAGTCTTCCTTTGAATGGCTGACAGCACGACTCTGAGTTCTCACGCAATAAAAATAAAAAACAGATCGGAGGAGAAGAATATGAAATGCAGGGATGGAGGTCAGATTCCCAAGAGAAAGTATCACGTTTACTATGAATCTACACTTTCCCCAATCGGCTTCTCATGTGACAGTCTCTGCATTATGTTTAATAATAAGACAAATGGTTTGAAAATTTCATGATTCATTCTGCGTCCTGTTTTCCATTTATTTATCAATTCATAAGTGAGAGACATCCTACTACTTGGAAAGATTTCAAAAGTATAGAACTCCTCCCCCCCATAATCTAATTCCATAATTAGAAACTCATTCCTTTTGGCCTAAAGCATTCTAGTCTGTTAAAATGCATTTGCCCCTGGGAGAAGTAGCGCATTAAACTTTGGAAGCCATTAGTGTGGATTAGTTTAACAGACATTTGTTGGAGGGTTTGGGAGAAAGAGAGAAAGAAAGAAGAAGCAGAGAAAGTCTTTCTCAAATGCATGTCACTTGCTTTCACGTTTGTCTTCACATGACCCTCGATTCACTGTTTAGACAGGACAAGTGAGAAGTCAGGAACATTAGGCCAATTCTTTAAGAACATTTGACTGGGAATGAAGAATCTGGTGTTTAAATCTGGTACATCCGGTTCCAATGTCATCTTTTTCATTTGCAGGAAGCTTAGAGGACAGGATTGCAAACTGAGAGGGAAGAATAGAGTTCTACAGAGCGAGATGGACAGGGAAGGGTGGGAAAGAGAGTGGTCTTTCTAGCTAGCTTCCTAAGCCTTTGTAGTCTTATCCCAACAAAATCATTTCCAGTTATTTATTTATTGTATTGATGTGTGTGCCTGTGCATGCGTGCACATGTGCGTGTGTGTGTGTGTGTGTGTGTGTGATGTCCAAGTGCACACAGAGGCCAAAATATAATTTTGGGTATTGTCCCTTAGACACTGTCTGCCTTTTTTTTTGTGTGTGTTTTATAGGACAGTGTCTCACTGGCCTGGAACTCACAAATTAGGCTTGACTAGCTGGCCAGCAAACCCCAGGAATTCAACACTATTCCTCAGTGCTTGAATTAAAAGTCATGTCTCTTTTATTATGGCCAGAACTCAGGTCCTCATGCCTGCAAGGTCAATGTGTTTTGCGAGTTGAGCTATCTACCCAATGCTCTTTTCTAATTTTTAAGGGATTACTTTTTTCAACCTTGCTATAGATGAGTAAATTATCTTAACACATAGGGTCTATTCTAAGTAAAATCTAGATTTTAATACTATACCTGCCTACTACTACTAAGAATGTTATTTGGGGAAAAACTATTTCATTCTTTTATTTTTTCATTCTTGTTACCACATATGTAAAGGAGAAACATAAATTGAACTACTTCGTAGTATAAGATATATTGAAAAATTATATGTGTTTTCTAAGAGCTGGTTCTCAATATGGGGTAGCCTCACACCCTCCAAAGCCCCATCACAGATCAAAGCATGTTTTTCTCAAAGTGTCTTCGGAGGTCCCTACCCCAGGTTAAGACTAACAGGTCCCCAGTGCAAATAGATTGAATGTGGCCTGTGTTCTTCAGTCTGTAAGGTACAATCTAAATCATTTCACTTTGCTGCAGGCCAGAAATGAAAGAAAGGTCTGGCTTTCCCTTATCTTTCCTTACATAAAGGAGAGTTGATCAGCCCTTCTGAGAAGATGCCCCCTCCCTGGAAGATGAAGATTCCTGGGAAGATCACCCTTTCCCAGAAACCCTGACCCCAGACACCTGATGTCAGGGCTGAACTGAACAGTTTAGTCTTCACTCCCATAAAACTTACCAACTTGCATCTTGGGGTGGACCTTTGCATTTTCAGGGAGCCACACTGGGCAGGATCTCTATATTCTTTCCTTTTCTAGAGCTCTAATCTCTAAGATCTTTCAATAATAAACTCTTGAAATGTTAGTCTGTGGGTTTCATTCTCAAAATAATTAAGACAAGGATCCAGAGACCACTAATTCAGTGAGAGCTTTGTGTGAACATTGGGTTTCTGGGACTCTGACCTCTGAGTTATTATTGTCCATCTCAGAGCTCAGATATGGTTCTGACATTCTCAAAGATATCCTAAATTCCAGTATCACTGTGATAAGCAAAAAGAAGAGCAGAACAGCCAAAGAGAAAAAATACTGAGCCCATCAGAAAAGCTAGAGATGAAACCATTTCCCAGCATGTCTGGTACTCTGCTGAGACTTGATCGGAGGTCACCATTGCTTATCTCATAGTATAAAAATGACTGCAGTGAGATTGGCTGATTGGAAGCCTCACTTGAGAACCCATTCACCTGGAGACTGGGCTGGGAACTCCAGCGGGCTGTTTTTATGGGTCTTCCCAGTCATGCCTACGGGATGTTGTTCAGTACCTGGATTGACAATATTCTTTATCTGCTTCTTCCCAGTTATTTTTACCACTGCTTGCTTTTGATAAGAATTAGGAGGAAAGTAGCTTTTTATATAGGTAATGAGCTAAAGATAGGACCAAAGAAAGCAGATTGATCCTGCCCTGCCAGGACTAACTCCAGTCTGATTCAGTGTCATCCGAGAGGCAGCTTGGCAGCTACAGTAGCTTTCTGGCCTTCCCTGGTTCTCCTTGAACTCTTCCAGGGCTTAGCACCTGTGGACCTCCCCTTGTTGAATCAGCATTCCTCCTGGGTGACCATCAACCAATCAGGATCCCTCCTACAAACCTAAACCTGTTTCCACAGATCTTTTAACTGGACACCTAATTCATATAACTGGATTTGCTCCATCTCTGTGAACGAGATGCCCACTCCCACCCAGGTCTTTTCCTCATGTGTGAAAGATTTTTACCTGGTGTTTGCCTTTCCAACTCTGCTGGTTGGAAGGAGGAAGAGTTCCTCTTGGCTTTGCAGCTCATCTGATGTTTGTTCTTTCCTGTTTCCACCATACCTGAATTAACCCTCCATAACTTACTCTTCTCTGAGTCTGAATTTTTCTTTTTTTCTCAATTTTTATTAACATTTTCCATGATTATAAAAATTATCCCATGGTAATACCCTCCCTCCCCCCACATTCCCCTTTGAAATTCCATTCTCCATCATATCCCCACCCCATCTCAATCAGTCACTCTTTTATTTTGATGTCATGATCTTTTCCTCCTCTTATGATGGTCTTGTGTAGGTAGTGTCAGGCACTATGAGGTCATGGATATCCAGGCCATTTTATGTCTGGAGGGAGCACATTGTAAGGAGTCCTACCCTTTCTTTGGCTCTAACATTCTTTCTGCCACCTCTTCCACATTAGATCCTGAGCCTTGGAAGGCCTGATTTAGCTGTTACTCAGTACTCCAGTCACTTCTTTCCAGCACTATGATACCTTTTGAGTTGTCCCAAGGTCACTGCGATCTGAAAAGAGAAGATTCTCTACCCAAAGTGAGAGTAGCATTAATATAAGGGTTTGAATATTAAGAGAAATGCTTACTGGGCAGTTTGATAAGCATAGTATATACATTTATCCAGAGTCTGAATTTTTTCCATTCTTTGCTAGTGATGTACAAGGATCCAAAGTTTGGAATCTACAAGCCTGGGTGGTTCTAAACCCAGAGCCCAGGAGTTCTTGTGACTCCATCCCAGAGCTCCAATCCTGCGACATTTTATTCCTACCAAACTCACTCATTTGAAACTGAAATAGGGCTGTCATAGATCATTTTTCCAGATGGAACATACATCAAAGGATTACTGCGATGATTAAATGAAATACTGCATGTAAACTCCTTAACAGCAATGCTGAGACATAATAAATGTACAGTGATTCTTGCTGTTGTTCCTGCAAAGAAAAGTCAGGGAGGTAGAATACGGTAAATGATAGGGCCTTCCAGCCACGAAAGAATACACCCTCAGCTGGACTTCGAAATCACAAGGCTTCATATTAGGAAGATAACTGAAATGACTATTTCTTGGTGACTTTTTTTTTTCCTTCCCATCCGAGTATTTGCATCATCTCATTACAGCGCTGGCACCTTCCTGTCTCTGAATTTGAGTAGAAAAGCACTTACTGTAGTTTCCTCAGAGCAGAAAGGCGGAGGGAGAGAAGTGTGAGAAACTGCGGAAGGATCTGGAAGTGGGTTTCATCACCCTCGGCTTCTTTTCCTGAAGGTCAAGTACTTCTGACACGCGTTGCTGTGCTGCACTGAGGTATGGGTATGAAAGGAAAGTTGGTGAGTGGGAAACAATGAGCAGAACTTTCCAAAAGACACTAGTAATTCATTACTTTGTGGAAAAGTGAACTTCAGTGGCATTGGATGGTAGGGGAGGAGGGGTGAGGTGGGAAGACTCCTTTCCTTGCCATTCCATTCTTCTGCTCACAGTAGGGCACGATATCGAGTAAGAAGCATTATTCTTCTGGAAACTGTATTTTTAAGAGTGAGAGATATAAGGAAAGGAAGAGGATCCTACAAAGCAGTTAAATATTGCTACAGAAAACGGATTGGACTGGGGGTGGCCAGGAAGAGGAGAAAGAGTGCAGAAATACAAACAAAACAAAGCTGAAACACCCAAGGGAGTCCCGGCCCTTTGGCTTGTAATAAGTCAGCTTTTGTTAGGTTGGCTTTTGAGTATTAAGCACTCAGTTCATCTCCATTGATTTGTAATGAGGCAGGGAGGCTCACAAAGCCTTAATCAAGCCAGGATCCCTTTCAAATGAACTCTTCTGCAGAGAGAGCTGGCAGATAGCATCTGTGGAGGAGCTGTGTTGGAAAAGAGCTCACTGTCCCATTGTGAGGCTTACACTGGGCAAGAGAATGGGGCTGGGGCTTCATTAGGCTGATAAAAACCGACAGGCCAACTTTTCATTAGAGGGACGCTCAAATCCACTTTACTTGGCTTTCCCCCTTTACATTATAAAAGCATTATCAGGCCCAAGCTTGTGGGACTCATTATTCCACACAAACACCAGGCTTGGAGGTGGGGAGGGGCATTGCGAGCTGAGCCATCCATCTTGGAATGGGATTCAGTACCTCCATGAGCTGTTCAAGGCAAAAACCCTCATGGACCCATAGGCCAAGCTTCTGACTCCCGGGAAATTAAGATCCACAGATTACCTGCTGTGGTGGTTTGATTCGGGTGTCCCCCATAAACTTAGGTGTTCTGAATGCTAGGTTCCCAGTTGATGGACATTTGTGAATTAATGCCTCATGGAGGCAGAGTATTGTTAGGGGCGGGCTTATGGGTGTCACAGGCAGTTTCCCCTGCCAGTGTTTGGCACACTCTCCTGTTGCTATGGTCCACCTTATGTTGGCCTGGGGTTGATGTCCACCCTCTGCTCATGCCATTTTTTTCCCTGCCATCATGGAGCTTTCCGCTTGATCCTGTAAGCCAAAATAAACCTCTCCTCCCCGCCCCCAAGCTGCTCTTAATTGGGTTATTTCTACTAGCAATCCAAACCTGACTGCACAGTAAAGTGGTACTGAGGAGTGGGATTGCTGCTAGACAACTGATTGTGTGGCGTTGGCCTTTTGGAGCTTATTTTCAAGAGAAATGTGAAGGGATTTGAAACCTTGGCCTAAGAGATGCCTTGCAGAGTTATAAGTACAGCTTGATGAACTATTCTGGTCAGAGCTACAAGACCTGAATCCTGTAAGAACTATGGACTGTGAGGTTTGGTTTATGAGGGTGAGGAAAAGCTTTGCTTGGACTGAGCTAGCAGTTTGTGTCAGAAGCTTGCTCCTGTGCCTGTGTCCTGAGAAGTTGTGCAGGGTTGCTTTGCATAGAAATGAACTGGAGTGAGCAGAGGGATATGGCACAGAAGGAAAAATCTTTGGGTGAACGGTTGCTGGTCAGTGGCAATTGAGAGATTACAACTTTGAGACTGGGCTAGCTGACCTGTGCTGGGGCAACAGGAAGAATGCCGACTCTTTTGAAGGGGCCTGAGTGCTCAAGGAGTGTCCTGTTCTTCAAAGTCTGCTTTATCCCTCCCCCCCCACCCCAGTTTAACAATTTGTTACTCTACCTGGTATTGTGGAGTATAAGAACTGCAGGAAAGAGAGGGTCATTGAGTTTGCAACACAGTCTTATATTTTGGAAATGGCCATGGGCAGTGTGAAACAGATTTGCTAGTTGCCTGCATGGGGACCCCGTGGGACCATGAGGATGAACCATGGATTGCACTGGAGACCCAGTGGAGATACCGGGACAACAAGATGGCTGATAAGGAAAGCTGCGGGGCCCAATGAAGTTTTCCAGGACAGTGAGTAGCCTAGCTGGAGGGGTGGAATTAGAATTCAAGAGACTTGTTGCTGGTTAGAATTAGTGGACTTGGAGATTTTTCACTGGCTAGAGTTGTTGGACTTGGAGCTACAGAGTTTGTTTTTTTGCCCTGGTTGTTTTAAATCATGTATTGCAAGCTGACAGCCGCCGCCGCCGCCGCCCACCCCTCCGCGCCCGGGGCTTAGTCCTTCACCGCCACCGGTTGCCTCCCCTCCCCCTCGCCCCCGCCCCCCCCCCCCTCCGCACAAGGTTTCAACACTAAACGTGCACAATGTCTTTGAAACCAAGAGTAGTAGATTTTGATGAGACCTGGAACAAGCTCCTAACTACAATCAAAGCAGTTGTCATGTTGGAATACGTCGAGAGAGCAACGTGGAACGATCGCTTCTCAGATATCTATGCTTTATGTGTGGCCTATCCTGAACCGCTGGGAGAAAGACTTTATGCAGAAACAAAGGTTTTTTTGGAAAATCACGTTCGGAATTTGCACAAGGTATCTCAATACCCAGTTTATTAAAAAGAATAAATTGACTGAAGCTGACCTTCAATATGGTTATGGTGGTGTAGATATGAATGAACCACTTATGGAAATAGGAGAGCTAGCATTGGATATGTGGAGGAAGTTAATGGTTGAGCCACTTCAGACCATCCTTATCCGAATGCTGCTCCGAGAGATCAAAAATGATCGTGGCGGAGATGACCCAAACCAGAAAGTAATCCATGGGGTTATTAACTCCTTTGTTCATGTTGAACAGTATAAGAAAAAATTCCCCTTAAAGTTTTATCAGGAAATCTTTGAGTCTCCCTTTCTGACTGAAACAGGAGAATATTACAAGCAAGAAGCTTCAAATTTATTACAAGAATCAAATTGCTCACAGTATATGGAAAAGGTTCTAGGTAGATTAAAAGATGAAGAAATTCGTTGTCGAAAATACTTAAATCCAAGTTCATATACTAAGGTGACTCACGAATGTCAGCAGCGAATGGTTGCAGACCACTTACAGTTCTTACACGCAGAATGCCATCATATCATTCGACAGGAGAAAAAAAATGACATGGCAAATATGTATGTCTTACTCCGGGCTGTGTCCACTGGGTTACCTCATATGATTCAGGAGCTGCAAAATCACATTCATGACGAGGGCCTTAGAGCAACCAGTAACCTCACTCAGGAAAATATGCCAACATTATTTGTGGAATCAGTTTTGGAAGTGCATGGGAAATTTGTCCAACTTATCAACACTGTTTTAAATAGTGATCAGCATTTTATGAGTGCATTAGATAAGGCCCTGACATCTGTTGTAAATTACAGAGAACCCAAATCTGTTTGTAAAGCCCCTGAGCTGCTTGCTAAGTACTGTGACAACTTACTAAAGAAGTCAGCAAAAGGGATGACTGAGAATGAAGTGGAAGACAAACTCACCAGCTTCATTACTGTTTTCAAATATATTGATGATAAAGATGTTTTTCAAAAGTTCTATGCAAGAATGCTGGCAAAACGTTTAATTCATGGGTTATCAATGTCTATGGATTCTGAAGAAGCTATGATCAATAAATTAAAGCAAGCCTGCGGCTACGAGTTCACGAGCAAGCTGCACCGCATGTACACGGACATGAGCGTCAGTGCAGACCTCAACAACAAGTTCAACAACTTCATCAAAAACCAGGACACCGTCATAGACTTGGGGATTAGTTTTCAGATCTATGTCCTACAGGCGGGGGCCTGGCCTCTTACTCAGGCTCCCACATCTACATTTGCAATTCCCCAGGAGCTAGAAAAAAGTGTGCAGATGTTTGAATTATTTTATAGCCAGCATTTCAGTGGAAGAAAACTTACATGGTTACATTATCTGTGTACAGGTGAAGTTAAAATTAACTATTTGGGAAAACCATATGTAGCTATGGTTACAACCTACCAAATGGCAGTTCTTCTTGCCTTCAATAACAGTGAAACTGTTAGTTATAAAGAACTTCAGGACAGCACTCAGATGAATGAGAAGGAGCTGACAAAAACAATCAAGTCATTGCTTGATGTGAAAATGATTAACCACGACTCAGAAAAGGAAGACGTCGACGCAGAATCTTCATTTTCATTAAATATGAATTTCAGCAGTAAAAGAACAAAATTTAAAATTACTACGTCAATGCAGAAGGACACCCCACAGGAACTGGAGCAGACTCGAAGTGCTGTAGACGAGGACCGGAAGATGTATCTCCAAGCTGCTATAGTCCGTATCATGAAAGCACGAAAAGTGCTTCGGCACAATGCCCTCATTCAAGAGGTGATTAGCCAGTCGAGAGCAAGGTTCAATCCCAGTATCAGCATGATTAAAAAATGCATTGAGGTTCTGATAGACAAGCAGTACATTGAACGCAGCCAAGCGTCCGCAGATGAATACAGCTACGTTGCGTGACCCCCTCTCCAGCATGGGTGTGAGAAGGTCATTGCCATCACCATCCGGTGTGCTCCTGTGGGAAGAAGCAGGCCTGCGCCTCCATACTTTGGTCATTCGGCAGCCCCTGTTTTTCTGCTGTTTACAACATCACCAGTGCCACGTCATGAGCATCAAAAGAAAATGCCTAGCGATGTTTCAAGCTCATGTCATCATGACATTTCTTAAAACTTTATTAAAAGAATGAGTGAAGTATTGCTGAAAAGTGGAAATTTGGTTGGGTATCATGCTTTTTCTCCCCTTCACGTTTGCAGTTGATGTGTTTTTTTTTTTAAGTGTATCTTAAAGGACATAAAATAAAAACTTAAAATATTGTAATATGACAGATAACCTAATAATTGTACCTACATTAAAATGACAAACATGATGTTGCTGCTTGTCAAATAAAAGAACTTAAGAAATAAAAAAAAAAAACCATGTATTGCTTGAATATTTCTTTGCCATGCCCAGTGCCATATTTTGCAGTGTCACTGTTTATTCTATGCCATTATGAGGCTTTTGTGGGGGATTTTTTATGGTATTATGGCTCAGTTAAAAGATCTTGGATGATGGGAATATATGAACATCATTGGGATTGATAAAAACCATGGGAACTTTTTTTTAAGATTACATTTCTTTATTAATTAGTTTTATATTCAGCAAATACAGTCACTTTAGTACCATTATTAGGCTCATCCATGACCTACCCCCTTCCCATTGGCCCCTCTTGTTAAGGTATATGGGTCATGCATTGTGGGGTTAGCCCACAGTTATGGGTAAGTTAAATGTCTCTGCATATCATGATCCAACATGTGGCTCTAACATTCTTTCTGCCCCCTCTTCCACAAAACTTCCCTGAGCCATGTTGGGTTCATTTTTGGTGTGCTTCAGTGATGGGATGTCAGGAGCCTCTGGGTCTCTGGCTCTCTGATTTTGTAGGAGTTGATTTTTCTCTGTGTTGATCTCCGTCCCCCTTGTCCTGCTGTTGTAATCTTTATGCATCATGTTTCATTATGGAATCAAAGCTAATCTTAGTAAAATTGTATGGCATGCTGTGGTACATGCAGGTAGTCAACTGCAGACAGATCAGAAGTTCAAGACCAACCTAGTTTATACTTTTACCTATGTTGGGAAGGTCATGGGCCCAAGGATGAAAGCTACAAATGTTTGTTGGTTGGCTAGGTTGATGTGTTGTGCCCACCAAACTGCCTTCCAAACATTTGTATTTATACCCATAGATGAGTGCTGTTCTCACCTTCAGTCAGAGAAGTTTCCTTTTTCAGTAGGTGACAGCTATTGGGGAGATCCAAAAGTTGTCAAAGTAGTAAATGAGATTCATCACCTCTCAACTCAGGGAATGCTGCAGAAGAGGAGGTGGAACGAATTTAAACGGTAGAGGCTGGGGAGGAGTATGGTTGTACACCGTCTTCCAAACACTACATGGCCATTGCACTTATGACCTCACAGTGATTGTCATTAAGTGCACAAGACTATTAGGAATGGTGAGGGGATAAACAAAACAAAAGAAACAATAAATAAATAAATAAATAAATAAGACATTAAGTCAGGAAAGGGACAGTTAGAAAGGAGTGAGATCAGTAGAAGGAGGATAGATGACAGGTAATAAATATGGTAGTGGGAAGGGCTTATGAACAGTATATGTTATCTACCTAAATAATAAAAAGGCTTGAAAGAATCTACAGGAGGCTTGAATCACAATTCTGGTGTGGGGGCTTTGAAGCAGTGGCTTGTATTAATAGTCTTGGGGTGCATTCCACAGCAGTTTCTCGACTTTGGCCTCTGCCATCTGATACCTCGCCTCTGTTTTACGTTCAGTGTTCTCAACCCTTCACCATCTACCAAGCTGAGAAACTCACATACTGCTGATGATGTTTCCCTCCACAGATTAAAAGATCCTGGATTCTTTTCCTCCCATGTTCGTTTATATATAACACAAAGTATTTAATTCTACATTTGGTGAGGTGCCACCATTTTACAATGTATACTGTGTTACTCTGAAATTGTCTTTAGAGCAATAATGAGTTTATAATAATAATAATAATAATAAATATGCTTTATCACCACATTGTGTCCCATGTTCTGCCAGGTATATTTATTTAAAATAAAGTACATTTAAACACACTACAGTATGGTGCGTCTAAGATGTTGTCTCTCATAATCTCTGTTCTACCAAATTGGCTTTAGTGAGTAACTCATACTCTCAAAAGCATGTTTATTTGCTTTTAAAAATTGTATTAAAATTTCCCTAGGAAATGCCTGGTGCAGTCATAAAACTCAAATATTGGTGTTTTTCTGCTGCTCAAAAACACCACAGATAACTGACTTTCTGGGCGAGGAGCTACCTGTTCTTCATGAGACTCAGTCTAGGCGGCACTTTGAGAAGCCACCTCTGCACATAGCATCCCGACCATGCTGGGGACAAATGCATGATCTGATTGGGGTTTCCAGGTGTCTTTGTCCATTTACAATGAAATCTACCCAAAATGTTTAGGCCCACAACCTGTTGTGAGTCAGTATTAGTTTCCACAAATACCTAAATATCACTTTTTCATTTTCATGTTGACAAGAATACTCTGCTTTTTTAAAATTATTATTATTTGCAAAAAAAGAAAAGAGAGAGACAGAAAGACACACACACAGAGAGAGAACAGGCCAGAGCCTCTACCCAACCCAAACGAGCTCCAGATGCATTCACCACTTTGTGCATGTGGCTTTACATGGGGGTTAGGGAAGCAAACCCAGATCATTGGGCTTTGTAGGCAAGGTCCTTAATAGCTTAGCCATCTCTCCTGCTTTATTACTGTTTGATTTTTTTGAAAGAATCTCATGTAGCTGGCCTTAAACTCACTTTGTAATGAAGTCTGGTCGGGAACTCCTGATCCTCCTACCTCCACCTCGCAATTGCTAAGATGACAGATGTCATAGGCATCTCACCGTAGGCAGCTCAGTAACAACAGTTTCAACCTTAACCCTACTCTGTATTTTAGGATCTGGCCTATAGGCAGTAGTGCTTCCCACAGTGTTAGGTCATAAACCACTGCTTTCAGCAGCCACAATGATGACGGTGGTGATTGTGGTAGGATGCCAACTGACTCACTCCTCCTATTCCCTGAGAATTTGAAGCATCTGACTTGAATATAGCAGAGACAGCGGAGTTTGTATCTGAACTGTTTCTATAGGCAGGATCACATGACCTGGCAAGTTGAGGTCCAGTTACCCAGCAGGCAACTGTGACGTAGGTGTCATCTTGGGACACTTCCCTGCAGTAGACACTGGCATCAGGCAAACCAAAGTTATAAAATGTGAGGCGCACAGTTCTCCAAACTGACACAAGGTAGAAAATAGACATTATGCTTTTCTTCAGGAATGTCTGAGTTTACTAGACAAAAGGCCTAATTTTCTGCTGAGAGTGCAGCACTTGGCTCACTGCCAGGTATATAGGGATAATAGTATGTTTGATAAAAGGAAGAACTTAGCTGTCTTTCTGTCTGGTGTAAACATCTGAGAAAGCCAATCAGTTCCTGTTCCCCGAGCCTCTACCTGAGACAGAGTTAGTGACGTTCATAACTACTGAAGAGGATGGAGCCCTCACACTCTCTATAACTTTCTCTTAGCTGGGGCTGCAATAAATCTGCACTGTAAATACGGCATGGCTACTCAAGCCTGAGTCAGACAGATATCCTAACCACACCATGACACAAGTCTACATGAGGAAAGAATTTGGATCTAAATGTTCATCTTATTACTTCAACCAAGAGTTAACCTTTTTCTCTTTTATAACTGGCATTAAATGGCTGGGGTTATTTTGTTCCTTTTAGTGATAAATCTAATTGAGTCTCAGTTCTGAAAACAACCTCTGATTTGGCACTTTTCCCAAGAGAGATGGAGTGTGGTATGGAGGTCAAGCGAAGGGTGATAAATTGCAGAATTATGGATCATACCTTCAGCTCTGTTACTTTAATTGCTTTTAGCATCACAGTGAAGGGAGACAAATCCAGCAATGGTCAAGCACTTAGCAAAATAAACTAAGAGCTGTGAGTGTGACATGCAGGCATGGGCGAGCTCTGGCATGGGGTCTTCTGAGGTCAGATCATGTGGAAGTCCAGCCTTTTCAGGCATCAGCTATGGAAAATGCAAATGCATTGAGGTCACCTAGCTAGTAAGCTTTCCCAATAGCTCAGAGTGTGTGAACGGGCAAATATCAGTATCTTGAGGAAGCTGTTTATTGAGTGGTTAATCTCACAGACTGCTTTTGGTCTCTCTCAATGGTTTGGGAAAGCAAGAAAAAAAAAATGTTAAAATCAGTATAGTCTGTGGAGAAAAGTCTGATGGTTCTGCAGGACCCTTCCAGTTTGGACTCAGAGATCCAGGGAACATGGACCTTTGCCATGGTGGAGTTGCAGATGTCTTTCATCAAAGAATCCAGGGAAGATGAGTGCTGACATCCCACCACCTTTCCAACCAGATGTCCTGTTTCCTGATGCCATGATCATGCTGGTGACAAGACAAAGAAAGGAGGAAGGAAGAAATCAAGACAATTGCTGATCTTAAATATAGAATTTAAAGCCAAAGAGATCATCTGTATGAGCTGATAGGCCTTAGTGCTCTACCAACAACAGAAAATTATAACCTACCCATCAGAATCTTGTGATCATAAGTGCTCCTTGTGACTATATGAGCGCAAGAAGGAATGAAGATGTTAATGGAAGACCACTAGTCCAATAAGGTACATACTTTGTACTTTGTTGGAAACAGAGTATAGATTGAGAAATAAATGGAGACCTGGAGGATGCAGCTTCCTCAAGGTCAGAGAATTGTAAGGAAAAAAGGAGACTAGAAAACAAATATAACAGGACTTGGGGTGAATGGGCGTGGTAGGACTATACAGTGGTTTCAGGTTGCTCCTCTCACATTCATGAGTTACTGATGTGATGGTAGTAAGAGGTGGGCCTTGAAGAATAATTAGGCCACAAGGACTTTTCCTTCATGAATGGGATTAAGGTCCTTAAAGTAATAATTATTATAAAACAAGTCTATGCAGTGTTCACTTAGCACCCCTTTGAGTACATAACAATTCTCCTTTCTGAAAGAAATAGCAATAATTTGCCATTTTGGAAGCAGGGAGCAAACCTGATCGTGAGGAAGCCTGCTGTTGCTTTTTCTTTAATAAATTAAATTTTGTTGTATCTTTTGTTTTACTTTATTTTTGGGATGACCTAGAATTCACTATGTAGTCTCAGGCTGCTCTTGAACCCAAAGCAATCCTCCTACCTCTATCTCCCAAGTGCAGGGATTAAAGGCATGCACGACCATCACCAGCTTAAAATTTACTTTTATAAAAGGTTGTACTTGGGCTTGAGAGATTGCTTAGCAATTAAGGCACATGCCCACAAAACAAAAGGACCCAAGTTTGATTCCCCAGGACCAACATAAGCCAGACACACAAGGTGGCTCATGCAACTGGAGTTCGTTTGCAGTGGTTGGAGGCCTTAGTGTGCCTGTTCTCTGTCTCTGTCTCTCTCTTTCTCAAAAAAATTTAAAATTATTTTTTAAAAAGTTACACTCTTATATTCCCTCTCTCCCATGCAATTTCACTGAAAACTGTCCTCAGTGGGTTTATTGGTATTTACTGTGGGATCCTCAGGGCCTCTGTCAGTCTCTGTTGATGGGGGAACCATGCTTCAGACTAACCCTACCCACCCTGTGGCTCTTATAATCTTTCTTCCCCTTCTTCCACAAAGTTCTGTGAGCCTCAGCTGGGGTGTTAGAGGCATGATTCTGTTCTAAGTTCTGTGTATCCTCTGGATTTCTGCTTTGGAGGGTTTTGAGTGAGCACAGTGTTTGTCACCTTCACCTTGGAGCTGGTTGTCAGGCCAGCAGTGACAGCAGTGCTTGGGTTGCCATTCCCTGTACCACGTCTCCCAGGCCCTTACAGATGCGGTACAGGTGACACATCTAGTGGAAGGAATCCGCTGTCCTTTCTTGGCATGTTGATGGGTCCTCAGTCTCCCCAGTAGTCTCTGCCTTCTGTCAAATACAACAGATTCTCCAACCAAACGCGAAAGAGGGATGAGTGTGAACGTTTGAGAGAATTTTTTTGATGTGTATTCCCACTCTTCTTAGCTAGAGAGCAGGGGAGGTTCTCAACAAAAGAGACCTTGGAGAAGGTGTGTGGATGACATGGGAGTGTTGATAGTTTGAAGAGAAAAATAGCTCCTTTGTCTGCTCAGACAGGAGGGAAATAAGAAGTTCTGCTGAACTGCTTGTAAAGAAGAGAAGTTGAGAAAGATCGTGGTTGGTCTCATCTCCCCTAAGGAAACCCTGTAACGTCCATCTAGCCACCGACAGCCCACTTGACTACTTACATGTGAAAAAAACGCTTCAACTTTTCCTTCTCTTCCATGTCTTACGCAACCCCTCTCATCAGCCTCCGCCTGTGTTTCAGCTTCTCTTCTTCCCAGTTGCCTGTGCCCTTCCACACACCACGCCTGCTCTCTACTGCTCTGCATGCAGTCTCCAAATTGCTTGCCTGTCGCTTTCAAACTTCACAACCTCCCATTGTGTGACCTCCATCATCTTCATAATGACTTTAGTGGACACACCGCCCTGCCTCACTGGCCCTTCTCTGCAACTCCACTTATGTCAGAGAAGCAGAGACATGAGAATAAGCTACAGAAGCACCAAGTATGTGTTTGCCTTCTCTTGCTACCCTGTGTTTTTATTCCTTTTTGCTCACTACTCATTTATTAGCTGAAGTTCACAGAACATAAAGTTGATCACTTCAAATCAGACAATTCAGTAGCATTTATCACGTTGACACTGTTATACCATCACCATCTCTGTATAGTTGCAAATATTCGTTTGCTCCAAGTGGAAACAGTTTGAACTATTAGGCAATGATTCTCAGTTCCTGTTTCCCCAAACCCTAGCAGACATTATTAACATTTCTTTCTGTCTATATAGGTTCAATTGTCCTTGGCACACCATGGAGATGGGAATAAATACTATATGACAAGGCGTCCAGCTTCTTTCACTTAGTGTCATGGGTTCAAAGTTCAAGCTTATTATAGTGTTATAGTTCTTCATTCCTTTACATGAGTGAATAATATTGCCTGGGTTGGCTATATATTTTATTAATTTGTCTATCAGGGCTTTTCACATGAATGTGTAGGTGTTTTGTGTGCATATATGTATGTGGTTTGTGTGTGTATGAATGTGTATATGTGTGTGGGCACAAGTGTATATGAATGTGTATGCACATGTGTTTATGTGTGTGGAAGCCAGAGGTTATCGTTGGGTCCTGCAGTCAGTGCCATAATGCTGGGATGAACATCTAAACTGCACATAGCTTGTGGGAGGAAGCAGTTTACTCCAAACTTACAGATCCAGGGGAAGTTCCATAATGCTAGAAGAATTTGACTGTCATTCATCAATCCAAAAACAGACAGAAACTACCACCATCCAGCAACCATCAAAAGCAGCAAGCAGCAGGGACCAGCCAAAAGCAGAGCACTCCGAGCTCAGATCTCACTACATACTTTTAGGCTGGAAATCATATCTGGCCCCAAACACACCTTTGGGCTGGACCCCAGGGTCTAACCCCAGTGACACCTTCTCCAGCCAGGCAGCTGGAGAGCCAAATTTCAAGCTCTAACAAAACACCTAGTCTATGGGGAACCTACATACCACAGGTGTCTTCATCAGTCGCTCTCTACCCTCCTCTTCGAGACGGAATCACTTGCTGAACCTAGAGCTCATCTGTTCGGCTATTAACTAACCACTGAGCCCCAGCGATTTCTTGTCACCATTTCCCCACTGGAATTATGGGTGCAGCGCTGTAACCAGCATTTTAAATGTGGTGGTCCAGAAATCCAAATTCAAATCCTCATGCTTATACTCTGAGCCACCTCCCCCCACCCCCACCGCAACTCCACAATTTATCATTTGCTTGTCATTTAGCTTGTCTCATTCCTCACTCATTGTGACTAGGGCTGATTGGAAAATTTGTAAACAAAAACTTACTGGAATACTTTGTTTTTCAATTTTTTTTCATTGTTGTTTTCTTTCTGTCAGACAGTCTGACTACGTAGGCCAGGCTGGCCTTGATCTTCCTGCCTTGGTCTGCCTCTCAAGAACTAAGATCACAGACAGTGCCACTGCACCTGGCTTGGCTTTTATTTCATTTGGTCTCACTAAACTTTTAAGATAATGGGTATTCTAAGATGAGGGCCCTGAAACTCTGCTCCTCACCCTGGAACCAAGCTGGTGCTGGTGCTTGACTTCTCTTCCGGAGAGAACTGGTTCTCCAAGAAAAGAAGATGGCACTAATAGCTTGGCTTGACCACAGTCACCCAAAATGCCAAGTGGGAGCTAAATAATTGACCTGATTTTATACAAGGGAGCTTACTTTTCCTCACAGCAGAGCTGACTTGTGCTGTCAGAAGTGGCTTGTTCAGTAGAGCAGCCAAGAAACTTTTGGAATTCTACAGGATTCTGCTGGTTGTGCATAAAGTAATTAAGTGACTTTGGGGGTCATAATTTTCTCACTTGAACCATTTAGGCCTTCAGTTTAAAAAAAAAAAAAGGTGGTTCAGTCATTTCTTCTTTATACATGGCTAGTGAGAGTCATGTGCACTTCTCAGGGTCTGAACTTCTGTAAGAATTAAAAGGTTACATTTAGTAGAAAATACTATTTTTTTTAAATAATGGAAAGTCATGTTTGCATAACATTCATAGAGAGAATTTTAGTCAGACTGAGCTTTCCTCTCATTCAGCCACACACGTTCTGTGCAGCCCTAGTTTCAACCTCCCCTGAACTCTATTTTTTTTTTAATTATCAAATGAGAGTGATCATATCTGCTTGTCACTTCTCTCTTAAATCTTATTCTACCAATGAGATAGAAGCCATGGTGTTTCCTCTGAGTCTAGCATGTTCTTTTTAGTGGATGGTGCTTTGGCCTCAAGTTCAAACATCAGCAGGCCAGGATCCCCTGTGATCCAGTAGGTACCATGGAAAACAGGTTTGACAAGATTACCGGCTGTTTCCTTTCCTTGCCCTCCAAGTACAGGGTTCTCAATACACACCTCAACAAATCAGCTGTTGGAGAAGGAAGAAAACCAAATCAATGCCAATATTTTTGATTTGAGTCCACCTAGGTATATTTACAATTCCTTACTCCTTCCACCATGATGTCTCCCCCCCCACCTCTGTGTGTGCGGGGTGAGAGAGGCAGAGGACAACGTTACATGACTTTACTTAGGCATTGTCCAGGGAACAACATCTCTTATTGGCCTGAAGCTCCAAGGATCTGCTAGCTTTCACCATCTGGGATTGCACTGGGATTGCAAGTACGTGCCACAGTTCCAGCATTTTTTAATGTACATCCAGTGGATTAAACTCAGAACTTAGGTCGTCTTTCTAGACAAGCACTTTACTGATTGAGCCATCTCCCCAGCCCCACTGTAACTGTTTTTT
Organism: Jaculus jaculus; assembly: GCF_020740685.1. NCBI lineage: Eukaryota > Metazoa > Chordata > Mammalia > Rodentia > Dipodidae > Jaculus > Jaculus jaculus. The sequence goes on from NC_059102.1 coordinate 312,521,116, forward strand.
CTTATTCTGTACCTCTTCTTATCTAGTAGTAAATACTTAATGGAAGTACTGTAACTTAGTAGATATTGAATCAACAGTGGTTAGAGGGTTTTTTTTTTTTTTGTATTTTGTTTTCTGAGAGAGAGAAAGAGAGAGAGAGAGAGAGATCCAGCGAGCGTGCTAGGGCCTTTCAGCTGCTGCAAAAGCACTCCTGACATGTCTTCCCTCTTGTGGTCATGCATGGCATTGCACACTTGTGTCACTGTTGCGTCTATCTATACGTGGAATCTGGAGGATGTGAAGGAGTCCAGAGGAAGACATTGTATAAAAGGGTGGGGGGAGGGTCAAGCAAAATTCAAGATATTCTGAATAAGACATATGAAAATCTACTTTCTTGAATAATGGCACATCCAGAAGCTATAGAATGTTAGTACAAAATTTTCAGTGCAAGGGATGGAATACCTTCCAGTGAGACTTTTGCCAAGGAGGTCCCTGTTGCCTCCAAAATGTTATAGGTTATTGCCAATGCCTTTGTTTTCCACTGAGAAAGAGATGCTAAGCCCCTATTGCTGAAGACTTCACATGCCTGAGTGGCAAAGTCACTGAGAAATCAAGCTGGTGCTGAGCAGCAAACCTTCTTCCTATAGACCAGCCAACTGAAAGCTGGAAAAAGCTGCACTGTATGCAGCCTTATGGGAGACAGAAGTTATCAGTGGTGAAAATAGCAGACACTGAAAGTCTCATGTTTGGCCACACAGGCCAAATGACTGAATGAGTGCAATTGTAGCATGTCTGCTCTGGGGGAAACCAACTGCTTTCTAACTAGACTCACTCAAGGGGGGGAATACATGCCTAGTACTGAAAACCTAATCAAAAGCCTATGGCAGGGGAGGTCATGACCTTAGGGGTTCAAGACCTAATTTTGTCTGGATGAAGTATATATTACTCTTACCAAATTTCCCTGTAAATACTACACTTAATGTTTATATTCATATACAAATGCTACTCTCACTTCTGGTTAAAGAAGCTTCTCTTTTCAGATGGTGATGACCATTGGGATAACCCAAAAGGCAACATAGTGCTGAGAAGAAGTGACAGAGGAGTGTCCAGCACTGAAACATCTCTATCACACCCTCCAAGGCTCAGGGTCCATTGCAGAAGAGGTTGTGGAAGAATGTAAGAGCCAAAGGAAGGGTACCACTCCTTACATACAGCTGTCCAGACAAAAATTGGCCTCGATATCCAAGACCTTGCAGTGCCTAGTAATGCCCACCCAAGACCCCCATAATAGGAGAAAAAGATGATGACATCAAATTAAAAGAGAGACTAATGGAGAGAGGGAGGGGATATAATGGAAAGCACAATTATGAAGGGGAAAGTGGGGTGTGGGGAATACCATGGTTTGTTGTCTGTAAGTATAGAAGTTGTCCATATATATAAATATATAAATATATACATATATATATATATATGTATATATAAATTCTTAGGCTTCTCAGGCAAGTGCCTTAACCACTAGGACATCTCTCCAGCCCACCAGTGTTTAGTTTTATGTCATCATTATTAATATCCATTAACTTGGTTGTTGTCAATGGAAGCTATGACCATATATACCTATATGAAAGGGACTTGGAAGTCCCACCTGGCTTTGGTTAAGCTGTCACCAATCTTTTAAACAATATGGATGAAGAATCTGAGTCTTGCTATAAGAAGACAGTTTAAGAGGATTCTATGCTAAGCATTCTCTCCTTCCCATGGCTACGCATAAAGCAAACAGAGACTTCTGGGAGCCTTGAGGTTAGATGTCTTTTGGTTTGTGCCAAGTTTTAGCCCCAGATTGAAACTACCCTGAACCCATAGGCCAATGCTTTTCCCTTAGGGTAACATTTAGCCAGGATTGCCATGTGGGGACTTGGCCATGGCTAGGCCGCATTGAGCCACACGCAGCTACTAGAGAGAGAATCAGAGTCCCAGATGATGGTCAACTGAAAATTCTCAACCACGAGTGCCATGTGAACCACACACTTGCATGATGACCTGACTCAGAAGAAAGATTTACCTTCCCAGAACCTAAGGATGTCATTACTTGAGCTCAGGGTGCCTTGGCTCTGTATGGCTGGTAGTGTTCTCATTGATTTCCATTTGCACAAGCTCAAAGCCCACTGGGGTGCCCTTTCACAACACTACAGAGAGGGTTGAACATGATGGCAGTGCCTCCTGTAAGCCACGGTGGCAGCTGTTGCCAGGACCACCCGGCAGGACTCCTTGCTGTCACTGAAGGCACTGTTCCCAAGCTGCCTGGCTCCGCCCCAGCTTCGGCACAGAGCAGTTCAAGGAACCCATGGCTCAGCGTGAAAAGGGAAGACTGAGAGGTCTGCACTGGTGCACACGGCGACTTTGTCCAGGGACAGATGCGTTGAAGGCCTGACATAGGAGAGGAGACAGCAGGGAGGTGCTCGGATTCGAAACTTGTCAATCAGGCGCCCTAGATAATAAGCTGAACTGTGAGCGGTTCCAGAGAGCTCCCGAGTCTCTTCACTGATGAGGCAATAGATATATCACTGCACCATGAAATGGCCTCCGGGTGGCTATAGAACGCTTAATTATTGATTAATCTTCAGTAATTAATGAATTTGAACACGACTGCTGCTAAACCAAGACAGGAAACGCCAGTGCTCCATAGAGAGAGGCATGTCTGCTATGCTTTGAGCAATAGGCTTTGCTCCAGGTACTGTTACTTCCCCCAAGGAGGGACTGGCCTGGATTTTAATTTTGTGGGGTTTTTAAAATTTATTTTATTTTATTTTATTTTATTTTATTTTATTTTATTTATTTTATTTTATTTTATTTTATTTTTGCCTCCAAAGACTACCGAGAAGGTTGGTAGAGACTGTGGAAATCACTGAAGTCCCAAGAACGAAAATGAGAAATAAAATAAAGCAGGTGATGAAATGATAGCAAAACACAGAAGGAGATAGTAAAACCACAGAGAATGGCAGGGAAAGGGTCTGTTCCGTCTTCAACTTTTACTGGCCAGATACTGTTCACCAGGAATTGAGTTTCCAATGGTGAATAACAAATAATCTTGTCTTCTAGTTATTCGGTTTAGTAAGAGAATAGAAAATCTCAATTTCATGTTTTATCTACATTTAATAGATGCACCATGAAGTTTAAAAAGGCCCCGAGGAGCTGGGGAGGTGAGTCACTAGGTAGAGTGCTTGCCAAGGAAGCATGGGGACCTGAATTCACCTTCTCAATACCCATGCAAAAATAGAGCGAAGTGTATTAGCAATTTTTTTTTTTTTTTTTTTTTTTTTTTTTTGCATTATGGAGACCAAATACTGGACCAGAAGTATCTTAAGAAAAGAAAAAAAAAAAAAGGCTTACAGTTTTAAGGGGATATATTACATTATGTCAGGGGCTGCATGGTGCCAGGACCAAAAGGGCAGTTTGTCACATTATAATCAGAGCATGAAAGGATGGGAGAGCAAGCCTCAAGGCCCACCCACAGTGACCCAGGGGTACTGCCTTTGACAGTAGGTTACATCTCATAAAGGCTTCACAACCTTCCCAAACGGTACTGCCCACTGGGAACCACATGCTCAAATGCATGAGCTTTTGAAGAGCATTTCATGTTCAAACCACAACTGCTAGTCACAGCAGCATGCGCCTACAACCCCAGTGCTGGGGAGATGGAGACAGGAGGGTCCCTAGGGAAGACTGACTAGCTAGTCTAGGCTAATCTGTGAGCTCTAAATCCAGATAGAGACCTGATCTCAAAAAATAAGCTGGGGCTGGAGAAATGGCTTAGCAGTTGAGACATTTGTCTGCAAAGCCAAAGGATCTAGGTTTGATTCCCCAGGACCCATGTGAGCCAGATGCACAAGGTGGCGCATGCATCTGGAGTAATTTTGCAGCAGCTGCATGCCCTGGCACACCCATTCTCTTTCTATCTGCCTCTCTTTCTCTTTCTCTCTGCTTCTTACTATCTAAATAAATAAATAAAGTATATAAAGAAAGAAAAAAAATAAGCTAGCAATAAACTAGGCACCCATCATCAGTCTCCAACACACACACACACACACACACACACACACACACACACACGTCACATAAGATCCGAAACTGTAACAGTAATCCAGACAGCAATAATACAGACTCTTTGAACAGGAAGAGGGAAGTAAGTATTAATGTAAGGCCATCTTTTTTAGGGCAGCACAGCCAGTGTGAGGGATTCTGTCAAAGGCAGTACCCCTGGTATGCTCTCTTCACCACTGTGTGGTTGTTGGGTTCCATGCAAACTCCTCCACCTCTATGACCTTTTCTCTCATTTAGAGACGACTGCGGAGCTCTTCTTATGTGCTTGTTGAAAAACGTAGAGATGATTGTTTGGAAAGTGCAGAGGTTTATGACATGTAGGACTCACTTATGAACAGTCTAAGTGTCAGGCATCAATAGGAGCAATTATGTGTAATTATATTCTCTTTGGAGTGTACGTTGTAATCCTTTCATCACACAGCAGCCATGCTCCAAAGCCTTCAACAGGCACTCATGATCAGAGAGAAGGAACTGCTACACGAGAAACGCCGGGACAGGAATTCCCAGCTGCAGAGAGGGACAGACTTTCATGTTGCTTAAATGCAAGGAATCCTTCACCACTGCTAAGAGCTTAAATCTAACCTGGCCACTTATATTAGCTGTGTGAGCTTGGGCACCTTACTTAACTTTTCTGGTTAGAACCTTAACTTCCTTACCATTATGTGATGATGATGATATTTTCTATTTTACAGTTGTCAGCTGAATGACAAATTCCATGTTATGCATAGTACATGCATTTAAATACTCTCAAATGTCAAGAATTAAAACAATTACTTTTAATTTTGTTAATATGACAAATCACAACTAAGTTATATTATATTCAATTCATTAGGGCAAATTATCCCACTACCTGATTAAAAGACAATGTCCTCTTCCCCTCCCCTCCCATCGTTCTTCTCTATTCCTACACCCCCAGCCACCTCTTGATGCCGCCCACCCCAGACATGTCTGGCCCTATAGCAAACTCAAGAGTGTTTAGAGAATAACTTTGTTTTTTCCTGTTAATTTTTGCTTATGTGTATGTGTATAATGTGGTGTGTTATTGGGGGCAGAATTCTCCATACGTTTACCTGTAGTTGAGACAGGGATGTCACTCACTTGAGGTGGCCAAAGCAGAATGTCTGGTGTCCCACTCCATGAGGCCCACGCCCATTCTTGTTGAGAGTGGGAGTCCCTTGCTGATTCTGGAGCTTGCTGTCGTTTGTGAGCCGGGGTGATTCCTTGGTCTCTGCTCCCTTTTGCAGGGCTAGGGTTATAGGCATAGCCACGCTCACCTGCTTACCTGATTCTGGAGATGGCAGCCTGAGTGGTCTCGGGTCACCTCAGGCCTTTGGGCTTGTGCAGGAAGCACGCTGAACCATACGTCAGCTCTCCAGCCCAAGAAGGGCTTCTCTTGACCTCTAAGCTATAGTAGCCCGTGAGAACTGGAACTACCTGGAATTCTCAACAGGACTTACACCACCTGCAAATTTTTTTCATTTTGGAAGCAAAATTACAATTAATTATTCCAGAACATGTTTCAGAAGATTAAGCTGGTGTGAGTAAAGGCTCAGTGGATAATGCACTTGTCACACAAGCATATCGACCAAAGTGTGGATCCTCAGAACCCATGTAAATGCCAAGTGGATGTGGCAGCTGCCTGTGATCCCAGAGTTTCAGAGGCAGAGACAAGGCCTTCCCGGGACAAGCCAGCTGGCTAGACTACCTGAATTGGTGAGCTCAGTGTTCACATGAGAGAGCCCATCTCAAAAAGTCATGTGTAGAGTGACTCAAGATGACATCAAACTTTCACCTCCCACCTCTACCTGTGCATACACACACATGTGCAAGAACACCTGCACACATGTGCACACACATTTATGAACATGCATACACATATGCACATGCCAAAAAACAAGTTTATGCTTTTCTTTGTAGAAGTTAAAGGAAAGGATGGGTTTGTAACTTAAAGGGAAAAAGTAATGCCTCCACAGGTGACTTGAATATAAAGCTGATTGTCTAGGAGTAAAGAAAATGTATGTACACATGCAATAGAATTTTTTCAACTATAAAGGATAAGGAAGTCATCTCATTTTCAAGAAAATGTACTCAACTGCAGATAACTATATTAAGTAAATTAAAAGACAAAAACCATGTTTTTTTTCTTTTGTTTTCTAAATTTTGTATTTTATTTATATATTAATTTGGGAGAAGAAGGCAGAGAGAGAGAGCGAGAGAGAATGGAAGTGCCAGGCCCTCTAGGCACTGCAAATGAACTCCAGACACATGTGCCACTATGTACATCTGGCTTTATGTGGTTGCTGGGGAATTGAACCCCAGGTCCTTAGGCTTTTCAGGCAAGTGCCTTAACCACTGAGCAATCTCTCCAGCCCCTAAATGTTACATAGATACAAAAAATAATCTATTTATATGTATGACATAAAGGTAGAAGTAAAATTGTTTAGGGGTGAAGGAGATGAACAGAAGAATAGATGGACAGGAAAAGGGAGAGTGGGAGATAAGAGGGAATATGTTCAACATACAATGTAGTCATTAATGGAAACATATACACAAAAAGCTGCATCCACATAAACAAGCAGAGAGACAGTAATATGTAGGAGGGGTGAGAGAATTACACTAGGTCATAAAGTGACTTTTCAAGAAGTAAGAAATTGAGCAAGGCTATTAACACAGGTGAAACATCAACTTTATAAGGATGTAAGAACACAGAAATTATTCTAGAAATTGTGTATTTGTTCAACTTATATATTGCTTATTTGTGTTTTGAGGCACAGTCGTGCTTTTACGTAGCTGGTCTGGAACTTGCCATGTAGAGCACGCTGTCGTCAAACGATGGCAATCCTTTTGGCTCTGCCTGGAGTGCTGGGTTTACAGGCATGTAAACTACCAAGCCGCCTGTCTTCACAATTGTAATCACTCGTTTCCATAACGGTGAATGATGTTGACTTTCATAGCTGTTTTGTTAGAATCAGGGTTACAATTCTGGGATCTGCTTTATTCAACTTCATGTCCTTGCATGCAGCAGAGACCACTGTATCTTTCTCCATGGGAAGCCATCTGCAGAGGAAGATGTCAGCTAGAGTGGAGACCGACTCTTGAGAAAGATGGCCATTCAGATTCCTGCAAAAGAATTATCTCAGCATGGGATAGATACTATTTAAATTTTTAAAAGGAAGAAAAATAATAATAAGCGAAAAGTAAAATATAACGAAACAAAAAGACAAAAGAAAGAAAAAAAATCTCAATGAAATAAAGTGCTCCATTGTCCCACGTGAAGCCTGGAAAAGGACCTGGTGACAGTTTGTTGGGGGACAAGGGCAGAGTGAGCTGGGGCACTGCTGTTCCCAGATCCTTAGGTGGGTTCTCCCACAGAAGAGGAATCACCAAGAAAAAGGCTCTCCCGTTTCCCAACCACTGGATGGAGGCTTGCTGCGGGGGGAGGCGGGTGGGATAAACAGCCAGATAGAGTTCAAACCAGAAAGAAAAGCAGAAGCGGGGATCTCTGAGGGAAAAAACACAAACACGATCAGCCAACCAACAAGCAGCGAGAAACCTGGAAAGCGGCCGTGCTAAGAGCAAGGCTCCTGCGAAAGGAAATTGGATATGAGCTGAGGTGCTGCGGCAGCTGAAAGGTCAGGGCTATTTTGGGATGAATGTGAAGAGGCTTCAGGCATCTCAGGACACAAAGAAAGAAGTGCAAAGTGGAGGAAGTGCCAGGAAAGGCAATGGCATTGATTAAAGAACGGCTGTTGGCTTTGTGGTGAAAGATGAAAGGCGTGAGGTAGGCAGGGGCAGCCACGGAAATGGGTGCCAATGCATATTAACAGTGCTTTTTGGTGACAAAGTACTCCACGCTGTTGATTTCTTATCTCTCTCATAACTGTTCTTTCCTTGTAAAAACTATTCATTCACCCAACACTCAGTTACTGACCACCTGCCTTGTGCTGCTTGCTGTGAGGGGGAGGCCCAGTTCCGCAAGCTACAGCCTTCCTCCTGGAGAAGCCCAGTGGCTATGGCACACAAGCAGCCCTAAAAGGAATGCCACCTACTGTGACCAGTCCTCAACAGATCACAGGAACTCCAGAAAGGGGACCTTTGTGCTATTATAGAGCAGGGAAAGTAAATCCCTCTGCTGGGTTCTGCAGAAGGAACATTTGACCAAGTAGAATGTCTTGATGAAGGCTGCGGAGAGTCTTCCATGAAGAGAGACAGGATGATCCAGCAGACCCCGTTGGGCTACAGCTTTCTAAAGCTTTATCGAGTCAGGAAGGATGCTGTGGAAGACAGGTTATAAAAGGAGTCAAACATTGGTTAAAGTATGTGAGAGCCTGCTGATTTCGCCATAGGACAAAAATACCCTTGAAAGTCTACAATAAACACTGACATTATCTGATAAATCAGACATTGAAATGCAAGACATTGTAGAATATATAGTCTCTACCTTCAAGGAGTGTGTCTTGGTTGAAATCCTACCACATCCTAGAAGTGAAGCTAGGAAGCAAGCGGACCCATCTTGAAGGAGAAAAGGCTCCAAAGCTTTCAATTTTGATTCAATGGGTCACTTATAGAAATTGTTCGTTATCTAATAGACAACATAGCAAGCTACAGGAAGAGAAAAATAACATGTGGAGAAGAGCATATGGGGAGATTCTGTTTAAAATCCACATTAATGCAAAATAATCCACTTCAAATCTCACGTATTTAAGATCAATCACTTTGGTAGCTCCGTCATTTATGGCTCTGTGATTTGGCTAGGCTCTGCTGGGTAATTATTATCTAGGGTTTCCATACAGTTCCTGAAAGATACTAGCTGGAGCTGAGCAGAGTTGCTTACAGTCTTGCCCAGCTAGACAGCCACAATGCACTGTATTTTCCTTCTGTGTGTAGTGCCCCACTCGTTAGACTGGCTCAGTTAGGCACAAGCCAGGCATATGTCTCTTTTCACTTGCCATCATCTTGTACTTCCTTGGAAAAGAATTGTCTTAGGCAGACCAATTCCACATGATATTTGATTTCCTTGGAGCATATGTCACAAAAGTGAGCATTTCCAGAGGATAAGGAAGGAGGTGTAGCCTTCATATGTTCTGACCTTGGGTGTCATGAAATTCTACTTCCAGCACATTCTAAAGTGGAAGATGTTAGGCATGGGGCCAATATGCTCAGGGCCTGAACATCAAGAGATATGGGTCAGTGAGGTCAAGCCATTGCTACATGTTATAAGTGAGAATAAGATGACCAAGCAAGTGTGATCATTTTGTAGACCATCAAGAAAGACATGCCACTAAGCAGATTTTAAATGGAGCCTTGGAGGAAAGGTGAGTTCAACTGGAGAGAGAGAAGCTCATAGTCAAATAAACCTATAGCCTCAAGAACATCTGGATTTGAATCCTACACCTCCCACGTTATGTTCATGTGTCTTTTGAGACAATACTTTATAGGGAAATGGACAGTACTGCAGTCAAACATTAAATGTTCAGATCATAGCCAGAATATATTTCATTTATGCATTTTCAAGGAAAGAGAGAGGGAGAGAGAGAATTGGCATGCCAGAGCTTCCTACTACTGCCAACAAACTCTGGATGCATCCACCACCCTGTGCATCTGGGTTTATGTGGGCACTGGGGAATTGAACACAGGCCATCAGGCTTTGTAAGCAAGTGCCTTTAACTGCTGAGCCATCTCCCCAACCCAAGAAAGGTGTAGTTTTTAATAATCATAATGGAAAGCAATAAAGCTATGAAAATTAAAAATGTAAGGCATGATGAGGACACATTAAGTGGCTACAGTGCTATGTTAGCGATATTTTGAATGGCTTAGAGGGGGAACAGCCTGGATCCCACAGCTTTGGCAGCTGTCACAAATCATGCTTCTTTAAATGTGTTTGGGTATAAATATCTGGCTAGAAACCATCATGGTATGATTAGAGAGCAAAGAAAGACTGTTTTATCCCCAAATGTCATCTTCTGTAATATGCCCAAGGGTCTTCTATTCCAGCATTACTAGATCATTCCTCTCCGTTAAGATATCTTGTCTCCTGGGATCATCTACCACAATGGAAATACCCTAGAAGAGGTAATACATTAAGATATCATCAATTACTAACAATGTATTATACCCATGAGATTACTTTTCAACCATAATAGTCAAGATATTTTAGGCTACACAGTGGTAAAAACATTCCCACAGTCTTAGTTCCTTTTTAACACAACACAGTTTACTCATGCAAAGACTTCGGCATGTCTGGGCAACTCTCCAGGGCAGCTGGCCTCCATGTGTTGGCTCAGCACTCTAGGCTGCTTTGATCTCGTGGCACCTCTAGATCAACATGTGTTCCCATGATATTCACGGCAGGAGAAGAGAAGCCCTGCAAGTGATACACTAGCAATTAATGCTCCTACAAGAAAGTGCCATGCCTCCCTTCGATTCTCATTTCATTGGCCACACCAAGTCACCTGGTCAAATATAGCTTCAAAGGAGGCAAGAAACAAGCCTCTCATGTGCAGAAAAGGGAACTAAACACTGATTGAGTATAATATATGCAGCATATTTACTGAAGAAGAAATACTAGGAAGAAAGAAAGTAGGTCACACCTAAAAAGATTTTTGTGCATCGGGCTTGCGTGCATCCTGGGGATTCAAACCCGGGTCCTTTGGCTTCAGAGTCAAATGCTGTAAACACTAAGCCATTTCCCAGTTCCATAAAAATATTTTTGATGGTGTTTAAGAGTAGAACTATGAGGTCAAAGCAGGAGGGAAATATGATGAGTCATGTTCATGGGCTTCTCAATAAAAACGGCCTTCAGGATCCATCAAGGATTGATTTCAGAATCCCTTTAGGATGCCAACATTTGCAGGTGCTAAAGATTTTTATGAAAAAAATTGCTATAATATTTACCTATCACTTATGTATCTATATACTCTAAATAATCTTTAGATAAGTTATGACTATTATGGTGTAATTACTACGTAAACCGTTGACATGATTATTGTTTAGGGAATGATGGCATGTACAGACATGGTATACAGAACTGAGGTGTGTCAATCAACTTTACAGCACCACAGTAAAATACCTGGGAAGATTATTTTAACAGCAGAAAGACTTACTGTGGCTCATGGCCTCAGATACTTCAGTTCTTGGGAGGCCAGCTTCCCTGTTGTTAAGGTTATGTTTTAAGGCAGAAGCCTTTGGTATACTGGCACAGCTGTCAGGAAGCAAACAGAGAGAGAAAGGAGCTGCAAACAAGGTATGACCTTCAGGACAGTGTCCCTGGTGTCCTACCTCTTCCAACTAGGCCCAAGATTTCAAAGGTTTCTTTGAATCTCCCAGTAACTCAGTCAGCTACAACTCCATTAATTTGTCATTCCACTGGTAAGAGTAGAGCCCGCGTATTCCACTCTGAATACACAGCATTGGGGACCAGGTATTTTTCCACACATGAGTCTTTGGAGGATATTTCACATCCAAACCATAGCTCCATGGATACTGAGGACACACAGACGTACGTGCAGAATGTGTGCGTGCATTCATGGGCAAATACAGGTCATAAATAGACCCATGGGATACAAACATGGTTAGGCAAAGGAGACTCTGGAATGCATGAGAGAACAGGAGTCACTTCCAAAGTGGTCTGAGTGTCAGTATCATTTCACAGGCACTTCATTGAAAGAATGGATGCTGGGAATCAGCAGGCTGGGTGAACAGAGACAACAAATGACTGCTGAAATGAAAGACATGAAGGGGATAGGAGACAGTCTGCCTGTTCCTGAAAACTATAGAGATGAGACTATTCCAGTGACTCGGCCTCTGTCCTTAGCATCCAAGTTGCTGATCTGCAGCATTAAATTCACCTGCCCACAAATTTTTATGTCATCTAGTTTTTTGGCACAAACCACATGTTCATTTGCTTTAAAATTTCATCTCTGATTTCCAGTTTTTAGTTATGTTCAAGGTTTCTATTGCACCAGTGGAGAAATATGAGAGCCCTCCAGTGGCCAAAAATAAAACCTATAAATTTATAGCACTTATAATTTCTACCACTTCTAAGAAATTCTCTTTAGCCTTGTTTAAAAAAGAAAAAAAAAACAAAAACCGAAAAGAGTTCTGTGCATTTGGCAGAATGAGAAGTCAATGTCAAATGCAGTAAGACTTTTATTATTGTCCCATTGGCTCTCAGAGAACTCAAATAATTTTTACCTTTGCTAGAGAGAAGCACAGTATTGGACATAAAGTTAGAGCTGGAACATTGTAATATACCAAAAAAGAGAGTCTTTTGGAATATTTTCTTAAATGGAGATTTGTTTTATAAATATACTGCAGCAACCAAGAAGATTTAATAGTCATTATGGTCAAGTTCAAGAGCTCAGGTAGAGAACTTGGACTCCTATCTTTTGAAGTTATAAATCTATTGCCTTGAGAAAGGCTCCTAAATCCTGATACGAATTTATGGAGCTCTGTGGCTGGACTAGTTCTTTTTCCTCCCTCTGGCTTATCTATGCTGCACACTTTCTCTTATCCATGCTAATGGAGGGGATCAGTAGTGCAGATAATTGAAAGGTTGTGTGCCAACAAACTGCTTTGTGGTTGCTGCCAAATACTCCCCAGTGTTGCGTGGTTAATGAAAAGTCAGGCAATGGTGGGGTTCCCATTGCAGAGCAGCCCGGCATAATCATAATAGCTATTATTTATTGAGCCCTCACTATGTGCCAGATTAAGTGTTTTAAATGCAATTATCTCATTACATCCTCACCTACGACCCTATGAAATCGGGATAATTTCCTCTCATGTATGGATGAGAAAACTGAGGCACATGAGGTTAAATGACTTCTAATAGGTGCTCCATTCAGCTAAGTGAGAAAAACCAAAGATTTTCTTTAAGGCAAAATTCACATATGCAGCCATATATTTTTCCTCCCATTTCAAATGCCACAATGCAGTCAACTTACTAGTTGGGGAATGTTTTGTTCAAATATAGAATATTAATATTTTTTGAGCATAAGATCTGTTTTCCATAAAGGGGCATTTCCAAGCTAGACCTTATCATAGGCTTTCTGGATTTAAATGTGTCTGAATGTTTTTAAATGATTTTCTGGATAAGGGAGTGACTTGCTTCTCTACATGCAATAGCAAGATAATAATTTTTATCTTAGAGCTAGGTGTGGTGGCACACACCTTTAATCACAGCACTGGGGAAGCAGAGGTAGGAGGATCACTGTGAGTTCAAGGCCACACTGAGACTCCATAGTGAATTCCAGGACAGCCTGGGCTAGAGTGAGACCCTACCTTAAAATAATAATAATAATAATAATAATAATAATTATTATTATTTTTATCTTAATCTTTCCCTGGAAAATTTGGGCTAAACAGCTGCCTTTTCTGAGTATTTTTCTTATTTCAGTATTGGAATTCCAGCCAATTCTGGTTCTTTTCAGTCGCTTTCAGGGTCTCTCTTTGGGGTCTCTTCTGGGTATTCTTTAATGGTGTTGACCTTTGCCCTCTACTTGTTCGGACTTAAATGTTCATGATATAATTCAACCAGGACCCACATGCCAAAAATTTCCAGATCTAATCCAGGACCATTGATCTGGTGCTATACTTCTATCCTCCTGCTGTTTGGTTACATTAGGACATCATGTTGGCGCCTCAAATTCACCAGCTTCCTATGTGTTGCAGAGATTGCTCAAAAAATCATACTGCTTACCAAGGTGCTCTATTCAGTTACTTTTGTTGTTGTTGTTGTTGTTGTTTTTTCCAGGAAGGGTCTCACTTGTAGCCCAAGCGAACCTGGAACTGACTCTGTAGTCTTAGGCTGGCCTTGAACCCATAGCAATCCTCCTACCTCTGCCTTGCAAGTACTGGGATTACAGTTATACACCTCCACAACTGGTGATCAGTTAATCTTTCTTATATGGTGTTCATCACTATTACCATTACCAGTCAGGGGGTGAATAAAATACAAAGTTCAAAGCTCTCAGCTAAGAGCATGGTGACTATCTTTGTACTAACCTTCATTTCAATCACTTCATTGTCTCCTTTCTGTCTGCTTTTCTTCATTTGCTCTCACACACCCTAAATGTATGTATTAGGCTTTCTTACCTAAGGATGAACACCATTCTGACTATATGCCTTTAGGTTCATGCATGTTGTCACCTCCATTTTCTCTTTGTCAACTTCTTTCCATCCTACAAATCTTATTCCAAATGTTTGTTTTAATCTGGGCCTGTTAGGCAAAGTTTGAATTGCATTTATCTGTGATTTCATAGGATCTTGTAGGGCATCATTTGGATTTTAAATTAAATTTGATCAGACTACATTCTTCTCCACTGTGAGCCATATGGAGTGAAGAACTATGGTGTACACTGCTTTTTATTTTTTTAAAACTATTATTAAAGAGCCTCTTAACACAGAACAGAAGTTTAATGAAAAGATTAAATGTTATTGAATATCTCTTTTAGATCACGTTCTAAACAGTCATGGTTAATAAACAGTTTTATCCAGATGCCAATGAAGAAGAGATAGAAGTTCTGATTTTGAAAATGTGTAGCATTTCAAATAAAGTAGAAAAGGACATAGTAATCTTTCCCTAAGATAAAAGGAAGAGAGAACTAGAGGAGGACCTCAATAAAGACAAGTTTTAAATGGCATAGGAAATACACAAAAAAAATTAGCACACAAACTCCTTTCTCTATTTCACTAATCCAAAAGACAATCACGCTGGTCAATGGCAGCAGCATCGTTTTACTGCTCTGTTCCTATCCCTAGCCTCCATTTTGCAGACAGGATATTTCTATCACTTGTTCTTAGTCTTCATAACATGCCCTTGGTTGAAGGGATATACTGGAGTAATGTCAGATTCAAATGAGCATAGTGAAAGCAAATATGGGGATGAGTAAGTAGAAAGCAAGTTTTGGCTTATGTAATTTGGAACATGGGAATTAGACCAGTGTTACCCATAGGAGAATTGGCCTTGCAAGCCAGTTTAAATTAAGGTTTCTTTGTAAATGATAGTTGCTGGAGTTCAGGTATATTCGCTGTAGTGTTTCATTTCTTAATAAGTACAGGCTAGTTTCCAAGTATTTATGCCATTATTATTATTATTATTATGGCTTTTTAAGTTAGGGTCGCACTCTAGCCCAGACTGCCTGGAATTCACTATGTACTTTCAGGGTGGCCTCAAACTCATGGTGATCTTCTTACATCTGCCTCCCAAGTGCTATGTTTAAAGGTATGTGCCACCATACTCGACAATTCAATTATTTTTGTATAACCAACTGGCTTCTTATATACTTACTCTATAACTTGTGGTCTCATTACTCTTATTTATTTATACATAGTTTCTTTTTTTTGTTTCTTTAGTTTGACTTGTCATGTACCTGTTGGTAGAGTCAGTTCATTTTCCCTCAGTTTCTGTTCTGTCCTACTATAATCATAGCTTGTACTCCACCTGTCTAAACACACTTTTTTTAAAAAAATATTCTGAAATTTTTATAAAACTCCCTAGGCTCTCCTGAAAATTTAAGTATGCCTTATCTATATCACATTTGACAAGAATTAATAATTCCCTAACTATAATATAAGAGAAGAAAATAATTTAAAATAAAATTTTATTTTACCTTAGATATTTAAATTCAATCAATTAGATTAAATAATATATAATATAATATGTAGATATTCTAGTTATCTCACTAAACAATGAAATAAAGTAGCAAGACACTCATATTTATGCTTGAACCAGAATGGAGGTGTCACTCCCACGGCCTGTCTGTATTTTATACTCAAACTTCCCATGCCATGGGCAGCTTTGTGGCAGATGATGTGCCTTTCTTTTATGAAAAGGGGAATCATCGCAAGATAGAAACAGAATGAGGTATCTATTTCTCAATTAAACCGGAGAGTAGTATACTTCTAGAAAACTCATGCATTTAAGTCAACATTCATGTAAAAGTAAAGTTGAGCTATAGACAGAAAGTGATGGCTTTTCTTGTTCTGCCGTCCTGAAATCTCTTCCATAATATTGAGGGGACACACAGACAGTTATAAGATGCTATTATGAAGGTGATGCCACTGCTTGCATCCTTCTGTTCCCTCTGACTTCAGCTGCAGCCACTGTGAAGGGTTCCACATCAGCTTTTTAAAGATATTTTATTCGTGTATTTGCAAGGAGGGAGAAAGACAGAGAGAGAGAGTGAGAGAAAGAGAGAGAGTGCTACCAAGGCCTTTAGCCAATGCAAATGAAGTCTGGATGCATGCACCACTATGAATCTGTCTTTACATGGGTAAGGTGGGAATCAAACCTGGGTCATTAGGCATTGCAGGCAAGTGTCATAACCACTGAGCAATATCTCCATCCCTTGTGACAGTTTTAACTCCCTTAATCCTCATAGGGTCCAGGGTCTGCCACTTGGCTTCTCCTGTGATAGGATCACTGGAAAGAATTTACTATACCAGGGCACCTGTGCCCAGAAGAACAAGACTTTACATAAGTTAACTGCTAACCAACTGGAAATAGGAAACATGGAGGGAACAATTCTGGAATGCATTTAGGATGTGCCCCATGAAGTCTCTGCCAAGTCTAGCCCACAACTACTCTGAGATATTTGAGGAAAGAAACTAACTTATACAACAGATTAAAAGGAAGAAGGTGCCCAAAGCGGTGATTAACATAGCCATCATCTTGTAACCATAGATCAAAGAGTGCCCAAAATCCTGGTCAGGGTATAATTATAATGGATCCAAAGGATATGCAGTCTCTACTAATAGACAGGTGTTGATCAGATTAAGGGAGCCCCTTAGGCCTCATATACTGACCCTTAGATGAATGGGTTTGAGAACTGTGAATCCTTGAACCCCTTTGATATGCCTGGAACAAAAGTACTCCAACCCTAGCTGGAGAGCAGCTCTCTTTGGTTGGGGAACAATGAAAATAATACCATGAATGCTTGAAAAATGATTAGGGACCTTAACATCTCTTACATACTCTCTTAAAAAAAAAATCTTAGTTATTGATTTATATTAGAGAGAAAGGGAAAAAGAGATGAATGGGCACACCAGGGCTTCCAGCTGTTACAAGCGAACTCCACACATGTTTGTTTCCCTGGTGCATCTGGCTTGAGCGGGACCTGGGACATCGAACCTGGGTCCTTTGGCTTTGAAGACAAGTGCCTTAACTGCTAAGCCATCTCTTTGACCTGGATTATTTTTTTCTTTTTCAAATATCCATTTTTTGATTTATTTATTTGAGAGGAAGGAGAGAGAAAGACAGAGAGCTTTCTCTACATACTGTCATACAATCAGTGCCTAGTAGACCCAAAGTGGAAAAACACCACCCAAATTCCAGGAAAAAAAATACACCTTACTCAACCAAAATAATTTTAGTACTTGGATACTAACTACAAACTGAGTTTTAATCTTCAAGGACTTCAAGACTTTTAGAGGGAGCTTTAAAATACATGGCTTCATTAACTTCATAGCTGTTTCCCAAATGCATAATTGAGATGTATGTACTTGAAAGCTAGTAGAATATTCACAATGGTTTTCTGCCCGGTGGCTCTGAGAATATATGTCAGTAAAAAGTAAATGGAATCCTTGAGGTATCCCCCATTCCAACACCACCATGACATTATAGTAGGACAAGAGTAATATTTAATCCTTGAAAGAGTTAAAATTGGTGTCATTCTCAAGACTTCGAGGTTATAGGAGTGCAATCCTCTTCAGTGTCCCATATGGTTCAACTTTTGGAGCTCTGCAAAACCAGAAGACCCATAACTAGAAGAAAATAATTAAAGGCCACTGTGAACTTAATGAGTAGCTCCCGTAGCAGCTGCTATTACAGATGGGACATCTTCATTGAAACTGATACCTGATATCTCCTAATCTGAGAAATGCCTGCTTTCCTGTGACCCAGAAGCTCTTGCATTTACACAGCCATACCGGCTGAACACACCCATGCCCATTGCCTTTTCCAGAGCTAGGGTATTCCCTTTGTTCTCTGCTGCATAATCACCTAGAGTGGCCTGAATAGCTTTGGCATCCTCAGGAATGTCATCCTCGTCCACCATACCAGCAGCCTAACGAGGCTAGTCTGATCTAGTGGTCACAAAAAGAGCATGCTCAGAACTCCAGAATGACATATATACATGCCGGAAGTGGGAAGGTCAATCAAAAATGTCTCAGATTTTTCCACATTGGTAAAGTAGATAGGGAGCCAATGATCTGGGTTATGACTGACTGTCCTTGACATGGGCTTTGCATGGTTGTCCTTGTCTTTGGTTTGAAGTCCCCTCCAGACACTATGTTAAAACAGAATTAACATTGTAACGTTAAAAGGTGAAGTCTATGAAAAGTGGTCAGAACAGATCTGCCAAGTTCTGTCTTCATGAATTCATGGCAGATGCTATGCTTGGAGACTCATCATTGTTTAAAGTTGTTGTACTTGGAGCTACAGAGTATGATGTTTTCCCTGTTTAAATCTTGTATTGGTTAAATAATTCTTTGTTATGCCCAATGCAATATTTGCAGTGTGAATGTGTATTCTGTGTCATTACGGTTTATTGTTTTTGTTTTTGTATTATGGCTCAGTTAAAAGATCTTGGATTGTGGGGATATATGAATATCATTGGGACTGATAAAACTATGGGGACTTTTAAAGTTGGACTGAATGCATTGCAATTTATATTGTGAGTGGTTATCAGTTTATGGGGGCCAGAGACAGAATGTGATGGTTTGATTCAGATATCCCCAATAAACTTAGGTGTTCTTAATGTCATGGCCCCAACTGATGACAATTTGGGGATCAAACCCTCCTGGAGGCAGTGTACTGTTGGGGGTGGGCTTATCAGTGTTATAGACTGGTTCCTCTTGCCAATGTTTGTCACACTCTCCTGTTGCTGCTTTTCACCTGATGTTAGCCTGGAGGCGATGCTCACCCTCTGCTCATGCCATTGACTTCCCCTGCCATCATGGAGCTTCTCCTCAAATCTGTAAGCCAAAATGGACTCTTTTTTCCCACAATCTGCTCTTGGTGGGGTGTTTTCTGGCAGCGATGCAAACCGGACTGTAACAATGTGATAGAAGGACGAGATTTTGAATATCAATTAGAACCAATGAACTAGCTTTAGTAATCAGATGGTTGCTAATTTCCCTATTCCTTATGTGTTCAATATTCTGCAAAGGCTGCAGCTAGCCTCTACCCTGGAGATTAATCGACCCCTTGGGCTTTAGACATTCATGAACACATTTGCACAATGTCAGGCATGGGCTGTGTCTGATGCCCCATCATATCAGCCCTCAGGTACTTCTAGTCACCACAGTGGCAAGCATTCCAAGCATTTCATGTAACCTTCAGGCTTCCTTTCCATAATCTCCCGATGTCTTCAATGTCTGCACTAGAGATCATTTAACATAAGACATTAGCAGAAACTTGCTTTAGCTGCATGCCCTGCCTTCAAAGGACGTAGAGAGTTTACATACCTAGAGACAATCTCAAATGATGAGGACTAGGCTTCATCGGACTACTCTTCTAGGCATTACAGAAGTTTCTCAAGAGATCTGTGTGAGATCATGGCCCCATTGCTCAGTGATATTTCCCTTTTGGGACTTCTTCATATTTTTTTTTCTCAAATCAAATAAACTACCTAGAAATAAATCGTAAGTCTGTATTTGGGAGAAAATGGGTTAATGTACCAGCTCCTGGTTTGGCAAAATGAAAACAAACATGGAGGTATGCTATCATAACTCCAGTCAAAATAATCCCGTTGATATACCCTAATTCTGCTGAATCCAATTCTACTTATTTCCATCTTGAAGTATCCTTTTCAGTTTCAATGTCTATGTCTGATTGTCCTCACCTGCTATATGTTAGTTTATGTTTCAGAGAAAAAGACTTTGATTGACTTATCTCATCATTGCACACCAAGGCAATCTGTAACCTGGATACAGACTGACTGGCCTTGTGGGAGAACTATATTACTGGATGAATTAACTATGTCCAGAAAAGTGGCGGGCATATGGTGATAAACACAGGGTTGTTCCCTCAGCAAGCGTATGAGACACTTTCCCTTAGGAGGAGCTGTGAGCCCAGCCAGACCCACAACTAAGTAGCATGTCATAGCTCTGAGACCTCCACATTCTCCCCAGTCATCTGCCATTCCCCTTCTCTCATCTTCATTTCCAGAACCCTTCATGAAACCACTTCATGCTTACTAAGTGCTGGTAGCAGTTAACCTAAACCTCCGATTTCTGTTCATATATCGATATCTCATTTTCATTCTGTTTTCAGTAGACTTCTGTAGCAAGTTTACAGTATTAATCATTTTACCACATTCAACTATCTATTAGAAAATTTTCTATGTATACCTCAATTCTAAACCAGTGAGGACACAAACTACCTTCCAGATCATAAGTGTCTTTAAAACAAAGTGTTTATTTTTTTTTTCCTGAAAGACTGCCTTGAGTCCCTATAGATTCCTCGATAGATGAAGAGTGGATATCATTTAAATTTAATTTCCTCAATACTCCTAAACCTTTTTGTTCTCTTCTTAGGAACCCATTGAAATCTTCAATCTGAGAAAACAGAACTTTGCCAAAAAAATAATCCAAATGACTAATAATTTTAATAGCATTAAAATATTACTTAGCTGGGGAGGTGGCTCAGAAGCTAATGGTGATTGCTTTCAAAGCCTTTCAACCCAGGTTCAATTCCCTAATACCTACATAGAGCCAGATGTAGAATATGGAGTATGCATCTGGAGTCCATTTGCTTTGTCAAGAGACCCTGGCATGCCCAAATTCATATTCTGTTTATTTCAAATAATCTTGAAAATAAATAAACATACAAATAAAAATACTATCAATGAACATTGCAAGAATTTTGGCAAAACAAAAAATATGTTGGATATTACCATAGGCTGGATCAGGGGATCAAGGGAACAAAACATAATTTCAGAATTATTTTTGCTTTCTGTATTGAACTAAAAGACTGGTGTACATTGTTATCTGGTCAATTTTATTAATTTTGTGTAATTATTAACATGAACAAAATTAAATCCATGAAATTTGGTTACTGTGAAAAACCTAAATATTCCTAGAAGAAAATCACTTAATTAAGTAATTAATGACCTTTATTTACTAAAATTCTTTCATTTGCATTGTTTTGAATGTCCCTAGTCTTTAAAATAAAAATATAAATTTGGTCATCTATGTGTATACATATATAGATAGATTTTATTTTCATATTAGTCACAGAGGGGAGAGAGAGAGAGAGACCGGGCACAACACGGCCTCTAGCCACTGCAAACAAATTCTAGATGCATGCGCCAACATGTGCATCTGGCTTACATGGGACCTGGAGAATTGAACCTGGGTCCTTAGCCTTGACAGACATGTGCTTTAACTGCTAAGCCATCTCTCCAACCCATATATATATTTTTTAATTAGTGTAGCATATACTCGTCCTGGGGCTATGCCAAGAATGCTGTGTTTGCTACTCCAAGTAGGGTACCCCAAAATAGATTAGAGTCTAACTGCAACAAAGTTTGCCCTGGCAAACCAATGATTTTATTGGGCTTCCTTACATATCATGGGTGAAGGGTTGCCTACAGGAGCATGGAGACCTCACAGCAGCCCTCACTTCACAAAGTCTCATCCCAGAATGGCTTGATGATTTCCCCGCAGCTTGATTGCTAATCCCTTATCTCCCACCCTCTATATAGTCCACTATCCCTTGACACAAGAAGTCCCCACACATCATTGCACAGAGCTGTCACAGCTGCCACCTGAGAGCTCAGGTGAGAATATAACGACCTTTCCCATGCCCCTATCCTCTTGGCGGAATGTCCACAGGCCCAATCTTGAGAGTTTCTTGTACTGGTCTCAGCTGCTTCTGACAGAGTTGGCAATAGTGGATTGTCTCAGAGGACTATATCACACAACATTTTAGCATCTTGTTATATCTAAGTAGATTACTGGTAAGAAATTTTAGCTGTTTAACTCCTATTAGTATGAGTTACTATAAATATAGTTGAAATCTAGTCACATAAAGAAACTAGTTTCCAGTGCCCAGTTACCCACTTACAGTGTCCCCTTAAACTTTTAGGCAGTATAGACCTTTTCAGTTTGTTGAAGGACATAAAGTAGCCTTTCCCCAGAGAAAAAAAAGAAAGTTTATCTATAATATAGTGAATACAATTTTGGGAAATGAGGAAGTCATGGATACCATGAAAGTTGTTCATTGACGTTTTCAAATCTTGGATTATTTGCCTTAAGTGAAGTCTCTAGAACTTCACAGGCTTTTAGAGATCTTTCCACGCATCAGCAACTGTCAAGCCCCAGGTAAACAAGTAAACCATACTCCTGTCTGTCAAGGGGGGTTAAAAAGTGGCACAGAAAGTGAAAGTGGACATGTATGTTATGGATTATTCTGGATTCTCTGATAGAAACACATTCTATGAGAACTCAATGCATGTGGTATTACAAGAGGCAGAGTGTGAAGTCAGACTACTTCAGAATGAGTCCTGCCCAGCTTTCTTACCATTCTGCACAAATTACTTGAGCATTTTACATCCAATTTCTTTTCTGTATCTTGTAGGTAGCCATATATGCAATTCACAGGGGTTTTGTAAAGATAAATGACTTGATATATGGAAATCATTTATATCAGTGTGCGGACCATCCTAAGGACTCAATAAATTAAGATTATTAAATAAAGATGATAAATTATGATCATTGCAGCCATTGAAGGAGAATACTTACAGCTACAAAAGCACCTCTAAAAGATTAAAAGGGAAGGACTGGGTAATTGGGGGGCAGGAGGGTGGGTCAAGCAAGGTATTCTACATGCCTTGTGTCCTCCTTTTGTCACTGAGTTTGCAGGAGCTCAGTCACCCCACATTCTCCACAGCACTCAGGTGTATGACACTTGTGTGCAGTGAAAGAAGCATCATTCACTTGCTGCTGTGTAATCAGTAAATGACTCACACAAGGTCACATGGGAGAGTGCCTACCAAGAGACAGGGAATAACCTGATTCCTGCTGGTTTCTTCTCAAACATACCAGATGGACTTCCAAATGAAAATGCATTGATTTGATTTGTCCTCCAAAGTACACATCCTTTCAAGATGACAAAAATTATCTCGGATGGGCATTAGAGCAGATTTTTTTTTCCCTTTGGGGCATGGAGCCATGATTTGTAAAATTATAAGACAGTTGTCAGAATTATTACCATGGCACCATAGGAGAGAACCAACTATGTCCTTCCTATTTGCTTGGCCATTCCCAATCAGATGCCTAATTATTTTAAGTAAATTAATCTTGCTTTTTATAATGTAAATAAATAAATATAATATCCATAAAATACTATTTATTATGAGTTTTAAAAAATACATAAAGTTATAATAAGGGCTTTAATTCTTAGAGCAATGTTTTTCAAATATTTGCTTACATCAGCCAAACTAAAATTTTCAGCCATACTCTTGTTTCTATACCTACATCATTCTTTTTGGAGGCAAGCCCAAAAGACTGCCTATTTTTATGAGTGAGGGAGAGAGAAAGAGAGAATATTGACATGCCAGGGTCTCCAACCACTGTGATCGAACTCTGGATACATGTCTCCCCTGTGCTTATATACAAGCTTGCACTTGCATCAGTATGTGTCTGGCTTACGTGAGACCTGGAGAGTCAATCATGAATCCTTAGGCTTCACAGGCAAGCACCTTAGCCACAGAGACATCTCACCAGCCCTTCTTTTTCTTCTTTAATCAACTAATTTATTTATTTATTTATTCACAAGTAGAGAGATTGAGAGAAGAGGTCAGACAGAGAAAATAGGTGCACCAGTGCTTCCAGCCACTGCAAAAGAACTCCAGCTGCATGCACCACTTTGTGCACTGGGCTTTAGGTAGATACTGGGAAATTGAACCCCAGGCTATTAGGCTTTGCAGGCAAATGCCCCAGCCACTAAGCCATCTTTCCAGCTCTAACCTTTTCTTTAATCCCCAACTCTGTCATTTGTTCTTAGTAATCTTGTTCTCTGCAGAATTGAGCTAGCTGTTGGCTGAAGAATTCCAACCTCCATTTTTTGTAGTCTTCCACCAGCTTCTCAGGGAGCATTTGCGTTCCTATAGGGCTCCCATTGCACCATACCTACCTCTCTCTCAATGCTTACTAGCATAGACAACAGTATCTTTGCCAGTTTATCCACCCACTGGGAGAAACTAGGAACTATGATTCATCATTAGTTTATTTGCACATCAATTCTCTGACATACGAGTCATATTTAGATTCCAGGGACTAGAACTGTGCCTGAGTAAGGTAGGTGGTCAACAGACGTTTGTTGAATGAGTAAATAAATGTAATCGAAGAACCAAATGGTAAAATAAAGGAGTGACATATATTAAAGAGACACTTGAATTTTGCAAATAAACCCAGGACTGGCTCTGATGGCTGGTGATCACACACTGCCTGCCATCAGAGGCAAATGTATGACCATCTCTCTTCCGGAACATTGTGCAGCAAGGTTCAGGAAAAAGCAATGTGATGAGAGAGAGATTAAGCAGTTTGATAACATCAGTCTCCGATCACCATTTCTCACAGTGGACTAAATGATGAATGTGGGCCTGTCAGACATCTATCGGAATTCCGGGAGTACCTGTCTTTTTGGTTTCTAGGGTAGTTCTTCTCTTCTATCTCAGAGCAGAAGCAAGGAAAATATACTTCAAAGTTAACTTTATCTCAGCCACTCCAGGGACATGCTTTGTTTCATGGAATTTCCACTAGAATGTTCTTTTGTTCTCCCTTTTCATTTGGTTAGCCCTCCTAGGTTGGAATGCAATTTCACTAGGTGATTAGCAACATTATACATTAGAGAGAACAATATCAGGAGCTTTTAAATAAACAGTTTTGCAGGACAGAACAACTACTTTTCAGTTGGTAATAGCAGACAATGAACCTGGGGACCAAGAGCTGACTGAAGAGTCTAGCTGAAGCTGTCTTACAGGCACTAACAGGAGATGAGCCCTGGTTTTTCCAAAAAGACTTACTTTCATTGAGTATCTTTGTGGATTTCAGACACAAGAGAATCATCAAGTATTAGACTAAATAGGAAATTTAGCATCTGATTGAACCTTTTCATGCTAGAGGTAATACACTTGAGTTCTAGAGACTTAAGTGACTTGTTCAAGGTCATTCAACTATGCAATAGTAGAATCAAATTCATAGATTTTTCTCTCATCCTTTCCCACCCTCCATTTTGTTTGGAAAAGTTTTGAAATATACCATATGGTCTTAGAAATATACTATGTTTTGGCATGTGGGGTGTTGTTGGAGTCATCTAAAATCTAGCAAGATATACTTAGCATATATGTGATGGATGCTCAACCCTGAGGAACATTCAAAGATGAGTTCACAATCATCAGTGTTCATGAAATAAATGTTTATTTGCTAACAAAGTCACATGAAAAATTTAAAAAAATATGTACTATAGGAATAATAACAAAAAGGTTTCTTGGAAGGTATAGAACGAATTGGCTGCATACCCTCTCATAGGCACTACAGGCCATCATGTTGGTAAGCAGCCCTATAGGCATCCATAGGTCTCACCCCTGCATGGTAAGCTATGTGTAAATTTGTCAACCAAGCTTGCATTTTATATTTGATAAACCTGTCACTCCATACTTCTTCAGACATGTCCAGCTTCACTTACTCACATCTAAAATCTACTTATTTGTGGTCTTTTCTCTAGGTGGAAGATGCTAACGGATAGACAAGGAAGTCTCACTTGAGTAATCACCATGGATTTGAGTCATAGGAACAGTTAAAGCTTAGGTCAGAAGTAGAAAATTGGTATCTCAAATCATTTCTGGCTCAGAAGTGTATTTGTTGGATATAACTAATGTTGACCAATATAATGTGTTGGTTGTAACCAGTTTCCAACAGCTAAATATTTTTTTAAAAAGTATATAGCTACCAATATGTATTTCTAAACCCCTCAAAAACTGATAATTCTTCCCCACTGCATCAGACTTTCTATATCGCAGTGATGACCAGGAGATATAGCAACTCCTTTCTACAGAGCATACCCTTTCTACCTTCCCACATTCTTCAAGCCTAATATGCTTCTGCAAAGCAGAATGCAGTGGGAGATACTACTCATCCAGCATAGACAGTGACAATGAAGTTAATGCGCTTGAGTATTTTTCACATTTTTACATTGGTTTACATCTGATTAGTGTATCATATGAATAAGTTGTCTCTCCTAAATTTACAGATTTCTTAATTCTGTGAAATGTGTGACAGCATTATAATTATGTCCATTTACCTGTAGGTCCAGCAAGTTACTTGGATGCTGGATCCCTCAAATCACCCCACTCAAGGCTCTTTATAGGGTATCTCCACTTTATAACCATTGCAATGTTGGCTGTACCTGGAAGAACAAGATGCAAGTACACATTTGTATTTCAGTCCCTGTACTGACATGGTGCTGTTGAAGCCAGCCTGGATTAATATATGCTAACATTAGCCTTTAAACTTAATTCAGAATAAACTGAATTTTCTACTGATAACATTTACTGACTGCAACAGTTTGGATTTTAAATTAAAATCTTACCAATAAATGTTAGAGCTACAAGAGTCTTAGTGTGTATGTTAGACTATTTCCTTTGCTTTATAGGTGATAAGACTAAAATTTAATGAGATAAATGTTTATCACAAGTCATAAAAACAGTGTCAGAGTTGATATGAGAATCCAGCTCTCCCAGTACTAAAGATACTCCTCGTGGTTTTCATGGTATTTCGTTTATTATTGAAAATGGGCTTACTTGGTTAAAAACTGTGTAGATGAATGTAGAAGACAGCAAATAAATTAAAGATGCTCCTATCTTCCTTTAAAGAGTTTCAGCCATCTTATAGAACTATGAACTATAGTTGTTCATTAAAGAAACAGCACAGAACACTGTTTAGTTTTTTCATATGACATAAAAGGTATGTTAGGAATTATACTCTAGGTGATACTAGAAATCGTTATTACTAGAATCCATAGATTTGGTTTATAGAGAGTTTCAGTCATCTGTCACCTCTTTTATTTAATACACATATTTGTATATGTGCATATGTGGGCAGGGGCATGTGTATGTGTGCATGCATTTGAAGGGAATAGAACAACTTTACTTGTCATTCCTCAGTAATATCCACCATTCTTTGCATATTGGTCTCTCACTGGCTTGGAACATGCCAACTAGTCTATTTTATCTGGCCACTGAACCCCAAGTATCATCCTATCTCTCTAATTTCCCAGTGCTATAATTACAAGCACATGCATGATATTTTTACATGGGTACTGGGCATTAAACTCAGATCCTTATGCTTGTAAGACAAACATGTTACTGACTGAGCTATGTCCCCTGCCTCTTGTGAACAATTTTTCCCCTTGAAGTGTTGTATGGTAGATGATACAGAAATGAATGTGTTGTTATAGTTTGAGGTAGAAGCAGTAGAATACAGAAACAGAAAGGATGAGGCTATGGACACTAGCCTGCCTACTAGCAGGGCCAGGGAGTTATCTATAGCAGACAAACAGAATATGAGCTACCCAGGAAGGATAGGCAAGGTTTGCCTTCACATCAGGGATATACCATGAGTCTAGCTATAAATCCACCTGTATGAGAAATTCCTCCTCTGCTGGGCCACAGTTCAACATAAAACATAACTGACTTAATAAATGAGTTTGTTACAGCTATATATTTTTTCACAAAGGTGCAAGAAAGCCTGTTGGTAGCATGAGGGGCTAGAGAACAGGAGATGTGTTATGTGGATCTTGATGGTATGATATAACATTCTGACAGTATGCAAAAAGAAAGGATACTCTCCAAGTGTTCAGGGAAGGGCTAAGTGAAGGATGCAGTCATTTCCCAGAGCTTTATTCTAGCAGACAAGGCTTTATATTCAAGCTCTACTCTGGTAGACTACACAGAAGCAGAGTGAGGAAACCAAGGCAAGAGGTAGATGAGAAAAATGTATCAACCCAAATGAGAAAGTTACAGCTAAGGAGATGGGGAATGCTAGAGGTGAACAGGAAAAGTAGCTTTTGGGGACTGATGCATCATACTCCAAAGACTCTCTGTAACCATATAGCTAATAATGTCCATTAGCTGAGTATACCTCTGCTATACTCAGCCAGGATCACCTTACAACCTGAGGTAGCCTTGAAATACCACCAATGGATATCACTGACAGATCCAGCGACACAACGGCAGTCACATACACATACTATAATTTCTTATATGACTTCTTTGAAAAACAAATAAATTGAGAAATACATTTTTAGTATCTATTACATGCATAGGTTTAAGTCATCCACAGACAGTGAAAATCTAAATGAAGCATTATCACACATGCTTCTCTCTTAACAAGTGGTTATGCATTAAAGTAATTTTTTTTCACCTGCATGATGCATCTGACAGTGATGTTACACCTTTATTTCTGAACACATTAGTAAATTACCCCTATTTCTAAATGCATTAGCAAAATACTGGAATATCAAGAATTTCAACTACCATTCTTCATCGTTTTTTTAAAAAATCTATGTATCTTTGAAAAGATTTTTTAAAACTACTTTATCAGCCTTGAATTATGTAAGGCATTAGGAATAAGAGCAAAATGTGAAAGCTTATACACTCATCTTCTGAATGGGGTATTCTACTCTTCGGAAACAAAACTAATCGATGTTCCACAGTTCCCATGTGCTTGATTCTATATATTTAAAAATGCAATGGCTACTGCTATCTCTAAATGTGAAATATATGAGAAGATCATTTGATTTTAGTTGTGCTCTGGGATTGCTCAATTCCTCACAAGGCACTGAGAGGAAAACACATCTCCATCATCCACAGAGGATTATCTATTTTCAATTTGTACATGACAAATCATTCAGAGCAAGGAAAGGCAGGCTGGCTTTCAATACACTAATAAAAATGAACAATGTTTGCTCTCCATGTAGATCATAATTTACATAATAGTTTCACATTCACTTCCTCAGGTCATTGCCCCAGAATTCTTGTGAGGTCAAGAGGGCAAGTATCACATCTCCATTTTACAGACATGCTCACAAAGGCACAGAAGATAAGGTAACTTATGCATAGCCACATGGCCAGCTTTATTGTAGAGTCAAGAATCACATCATAACTGTAGAAGCATTAACATAACCGTGTCTGTGTGTATTTGTATGTGTTTATCCATGTCTTATTTCACTTTATGCCTTTACGCTCAATATTAAATGAGATAAAAAATGATCATTGCTTCAATTACCTTAGAAAAGAATTTACACAGAAAACTCTCCCTTTTTACCAAACCAAAAAAAAAA
The DNA here is from genome assembly GCF_020740685.1 of Jaculus jaculus. NCBI lineage: Eukaryota > Metazoa > Chordata > Mammalia > Rodentia > Dipodidae > Jaculus > Jaculus jaculus. Next base: position 312,550,538 of record NC_059102.1, read on the forward strand.
AAAAGAACTGACTAGAAAGAAGGTAAGAGGCAAAGACAGATACATAGCTTAAACCAAAGTGGATTGTGGGAAGGGATATCTGGAGAGGTAGTCCTGCCTTAAGGCGTTCACCATTGAATCAGGAAGGGAATTTATGATGGAGAATGTAGTTGGATCTGCTTTTTCCCCACTCAGAATGAAGCCTTTGCAACCCAGCTTTGCTTTTTTGGATGGAAGTCCCTGAACATCAATTCAAACCATTTCAACTTGGATGCTACTATGGGGTCAGTCATGAACATGGCACCATGGGGACATAAAAGAATAACTTATTATACAGTTCTGAATTATTAAGGAGCATGCAATCTCACAGAGGGGAAGAGAGATGGAGGTGTTACACATGAAAGAGTTGGGGACAAGTCTAGATACCACATATGACACAGGGTTAATCTGAAGCACCATAATATATAGAATGAACAATAGCTGTGTTAGGGAATAAAGGATAAATTTAAATTCACATGGTGGAGATTTGAAGATGAGTAAGGTTGGACTGTATCACTAGAAAGTAATACTAGGTATACAGTTCAACATGCCAGATTGCTAGTAAATTAATATCCTTCATGAAATGTAGTGAGTCAAACATTCAGACTTCTAAATGATGCAGGATTTGGGGGCTTAGGAGACTTCCTTAGAAATTTATGAACCCCAAGCTTCAGATGTATCCTATCTTTAAGACATTGATAAAGATGGACACAAGAAGGATAAATTATGAATTATTAAGTTTATTTAGGGAGAAATCACAAATTGTGGGGTTTATTTAAGGAAGTTTGGGATCTAGGGAGGAAGGCTGAGCAGAGTCATACACATGCACTCATGAGGAAAATGCTGCATAGGTTATAAGGTTTCTTTTAAGAAAAATTGAGGTTTGAGGTATTTAGAAGACTAAATATAAATATATGCATAAGTTCTATCTTATACATGCTTAAACACACACACACACACACACATATATGTAGGGAGATTTGAAGAAACCTACATGACATCTGCTGTGCAGTTTCTCATGAAGGAAAGTTAAGAAGGACAACCAGTAAGACTCAAGGAAACATAAGAGGGCAAACAGCAAGGCTAAGGTAGAATAAGATGGAAAATATCAAGACAGATACCAAAAAATTCAGATCAAAGAATAATGAAGGGAATTATACTCATTGTAATCCTGAGTTTCAAAAAAATTATACAGGTAGCAGGCTTGGAGTTAATGATAGCACTCATGTGGTAGATCTAGAATATAAGAGAAGTACACCTGTGGTATATTCAGAGATCAGTCCAGAAATAAGAAAAAAGCAAGACAGGAAAAGGATGAGAGCCTTTATATGGAAAGAATAGACCAGATTGGTTTACAGATTTGGAGGGTGGACCCCAGAGCCAGCCCACCAGGGCAGTCTGTCTAGGTAGGACACTAGACTCTAGGCAGTAGGGGCACTGAAGATCAATCAGATATAATTTCCATTTCTGCCAAGAGTGCCATTTGTGTAGCAGAGTGAGGTGGCATGTGGGGTGGTATGTCCTCATTTTCTCTGGTCCTCAATCTCTGACTGAAACTACCTTAAAGAAGCTAGCTTTCTCATATCCTCCTTCACAACTCTTTCTTAGGGCTTTTGGAAAGAGTATTCCAATTTTTCACTTGAGTTCAAAATCCTTTGTCCTCTTCTTATTTGGCCCTGATTGTGCTCTGTGTCTTGAGACCTACTCAGAGTAAATCTCACTTGTCTTTGACATTATAAACCTATGGGTATTTCTAAAGAGGCCAGCTGTCTCTGAATGCCCTGTCCTTTCCCTTCTGAACACTCTAAGGTTTACTGTCGACAGTTCAAAAACTTTGATGTGATTCAGGTCAATAGAAAATGAGGGACGTGCTTTCTCTAGTCAACTGTTTCTTTGTAAAGCAGGTCCTAGAGAATACTGCTGTTAGTGAAGGTGCACGTGGATGGGAAGATGGCCTTCATTTTTAATTTGTGGTCTTCCTCAGACCACATTGTAGTTCTTTTGTTTTGTGAAGTGTGTGTGTGTGTGTGTGTATGTGTGTGTGTGTGTGTGTGTGTGTGTGTGTGTGTGTGTGTGTGTGTGTGCATTTAATCCTGTGATTCTCCATTCTCTTTTGTTAGGGAAACCAGTAGTTAAAAGTATCAGGGGCTGGAGAGATGGATTAGTGGTTAAGCGTTTGCCTGTGAAGCCTAAGGACCCCAGTTCGAGGCTTGATTCCCCAGGACCCACGTTAGCTAGATGCACAAGGGGGCACATGCATCTGGAGTTTGTTTGCAGTGGCTGGAGGCCTTGGCCTGCCCATTCTGTCTCTCTCTCTCCCTCTTTATCTCTCTGTCTGTTGCTCTCAAATTAATAAATAAAAAAATTTTTAAAAAGTATCAGCATGTATATATAAACCAAATGTGTGACAACAGGCCAGAATCTGGAATATATCTAACCATATCTGAGTAGCTCAAGCCTTTAAAGCTTTGTTTTCTAATACACAGTGATGCTGGATTCTCACTCACAGATTCAAGAACTCCCAGATTTTAGTAACAGAAGAAAATTTAGATTCCACCTGCTTCAGACCATGCATTGCTTACATACATTGTGATCCACAATTGTTTAACCCAGAAACTATAGAGAACCTGCTTCCTGGAGATTGCCACTCTTCACCCATTTCTAATATCTCCTAAAGTTGAGCACAATTCTATACTGATCAGAAGAAATTGTCCTTTACAGTCTCCCAAGAAAGCAAGAAAGCCTTCAGAGACCAACGAATACTACTCTGCCACTTGTGAACATGTGCAGCATAGACGCTGGATTTGACATGGTGCATGGTGTTCTACATTGATTTGAGAAACCCATCTAGTAAAATCTTATTCTCTTTCTCTCTCTCTCTCCCTCCCTCCCTCTCTCTCTCTCTCTCTCTCTCTCTCTCTCTGTGTGTGTGTGTGTGTGTTATTGAGGATCAAACCCAGGGCCTTATACATGTTGGGTAAGTACTCTCTCTCACTAGGATCTATTCCCAGCCTCTAAGAACCTATTATTGAGTCACTATCAGCACTGAGTCAATAGGATGCCTAAGGTATGGGTCTCACACTGCAATTGCCATCATTGAGTAAAAAAAAAAAAAAAATCAAAGTGAGTGGATCCTGGATGAATTTTATCCTCACCAACCATTATTGGCCTCCATATATACAGTATTACAGAAAACACAGGCTGAAGATATTGCTTAGTGGTTAAGGAACTTGCCTGAAAAGCCAAAGGACCCAGGTTCAATTCCCTAAGACCCACTTAAGCCAGATGTACAAGGTAGTGCATACACATCTGGAGTTCATTTTCAGGGCTATAGGCCCTGGAGCACCCAGTCTCTCTACCTGCTTCATTCCTCTCTCTCTTTCTCTCTCTCTGACACACACACACACACACACACACACACACTGTCTCTCTCAAATAAATACAATAAAGTAATAAATAAAGAAAACACAATATGGGGTTGGAGAGATGGCTTAGTGGTTAAGGGCCTGCCTGTGAAGCCTAAGGACCCCGGTTCAAGGCTCGATTCCCCAGGACCCATGTTAGCCAGATGCACAAGGGGGCACATGCATCTGGAGTTCGTTTGCAGTGGCTGGAGGCCCTGGCGCACCCATTCTCTCACCATTCTCTCTCTCTCTCTCTCTCTATCTGCCTCTTTCTCTCTATGCCTGTCACTCTCAAATAAATAAATAAAAATAAACAAAAAAATTTAAAAAAAAACCACAATATGAACAATGAAGTATTCCCAAACTAACTTGGGTTAGAATCAAGTTTTAAATTTTAAACTTCAGCCCACAGGAAATATAGGAAATACAGAAACCAGTGAAGTAATGCTTTGAGGCAGACAGCTACAGAATTTAGATATTCTGCCATACTTTCTTCAAGTCAATAATTAGGTCAGTAGAAGGAAAGATGAGAATAAACAATTCTGGCCTAAACGGAGATTTAAATATATTTTTATATATAATCAAATATAATAAGCAGATCTGATTTACATTCTGATTGAACATGCCAACATTAAAAATAATTACTTTAGGGCTGGAGAGATGGCTTAGCGGTTAAGCGCTTGCCTGTGAAGCCTAAGGACCCCGGTTCAAGGCTTGGTTCCCCAGGTCCCACGTTAGCCAGATGCACAAGGGGGCGCACACGTCTGGAGTTCATTTGCAGAGGCTGGAAGCCCTGGCGCGCCCATTCTCTCTCTCTCCCTCTATCTGTCTTTCTCTCTGTGTCTTTCACTCTCAAATAAAGAAATTAATTAATTAAAAAAATAAAAAAGAAAAATATCCCATGGTAATACCCTCCCTACCCCCATTTTAAAAAAATTACTTTAGACAAAGGGGGCAATTACATATGGACTGGGCATCAAACATTTTTAAGGGATTATTGTAAAATTTGTTACAAATTATAGAGGAGCTCCTCTTTATATAAAGGGGATGCAGAAACTTATAAGAAACCCCATTGCCTGAAACTGCAGATAGTACTAAAATCTCTCATCTGTCTATCTGTCTATCTATCTATCTATCTATCTATCTATCTATCTATCTATCTATCTTTCATCTATCTATCATCTATGTATTTATCTACCTACCTACCTATCTACCTATCATCTATCTACCATCTATTATTTATTCACTAAAATGTACACACACACATGCATGAATTTTAAATCCTTGTCATCGTAACTGAAGTATGACAACAAAACTTCCTGAGTTTCTTTTTCCCTGTGTAAGAGCTTCAGCAGTTTCACAGGTTTGTTCTTCTGATAGACTTTAACACCTTCAGCATGGGTGTAGGGATCTTTTTCTTATTGAGATTGCGAATTGCTTCTCTCAAAAGAGCCGCTTCAGGCCTTCTCTATGGCATATTCCCCTTGTCAACATTGTTAATCTTGTGCTTTAGATACACCACTAAGTTAAATAAGGTCTCATTGGATACAACTACTGGGGTTTGACAATCTTAAAGATGGCTGCTAAGGGTCAAGGGGAGGAGGTTAGTTTATGTAAAATGAGTATGTGGACAAAAGGATGATTCACAGCCCTTGTGGAGTATACTAGACCCCAACTTAAAAATATTTCTAGAATATTCCTTTTGGATCATGGTTTAAGAAATGACCTAAAAAATCAGACACAAATAAGGGTGACTGCTCTAATGGCAACTTTTACTATGTAAGAAAAGATTACATTTGAAAAACAAACAAAAGCATTTGGAAGTTAAAGAGGTGAAGTATTAGACTCATAGCACTCCATATAAAAGTAAGTCAGTAAGTAAAGTTACAGGAAATAGAAACAAAAATGAAACATACAAAACATGGACAGTTATTGAAACTGCGTCATTCTACTCTAATTTTCAATGTTTGGAAATTTCAATAATATTTTTTGTTTGTTTGTTTTTGTTTTTTGAAATAAGGTCTCACTCTAGCTCAAGCTGACCTGGAATTCACTATGTAGTCTCAGGATGGTCTTGAATTCAAGGCGATTCTCCTACCTTTGCCTCCCAAGTGCTGGGATTAAAGGCATGCACTACCATGCCTTTTTTTTTTTTTTTAATCATGGTTTTAAGAAGACAACATAAGACTGAATGTCTTATGCTTTAGATCAGTGACACTTATCAAAGTGATTGAGTAATGATGACAGGAAGAACATTCTGAGGGCATTTTGAATGGTAAGCAATAATAGCACCATTTAGTATATCAGGTATAGAAATACTTCCTATATTTTGTATATATGTAGTATATATATTTATGTTTTTATTGCAAATATTGAAAATTATTTCATAGGGTATATGTCAAATTTTTCTGGGAAGAGGTTTTTGAATGAATTATACCCATAGTGAATTATAAAGATAATATCTTTAGAGTGAAGAGGTGAAGTTATTTTCTATTTTCTTATTGGTGAAAGTGTAGAGTTGTTATTACTATTATCAGGGTAACATAAGGCCATTTTAATGTACTTTGGACATAATTTTTATGTCTTAAGTCTTTCTAAATACAACAAAAGTAATTCAAATCAATTCATTAAGGCATTATAGCTTAAAAATTAAATAAATAAGCAACTACTCTGAAATGCAGAATGAACACATTGACAAGAAGTGAGATAATTATGTATTTCCTGCTTGTGGGTTCTCCTAATCACCAAGGGCTGTTCAATGACAGCTTTAAGACAACAGATCACTTCAGTGGTCTGAGTTCAGGGGCACTGTCCAGTCCACAGCAAAATGATTTTGCCCACCCAATCTCACTCCAACTGATGTCAATGTGAACATTTATTTTTCCAACAAATGTCTCGCAGGCATAACCAACTTCATTCAACTGCCTCATTTGCCCACTCTACTGCCCACTTGGCCAAGGACCCTTGTAAAGTTGGCTGTCATCCAGGAATCACAAATTACTTCTCTCTCCTTGTTGAAGACTTGTGGTTCCTGTCTGCTTTGTAAGCAGGAAGAGTCCTCTCTGCTAGGTGCTAGAGTACTCACAGAACTCTCCCTTTATTTCATCTGGGAAAAGTGATTAAGGAATCTTGTTTCTTTGCGCAGTAAAATCAAATGTGTCTGATGCTGATGCTAAGATCCATCAAACACAATCATGGAATCACCTTGTGGTTTCTTGGTCATACTATAGTTTAGGCTGAAATCTAGACAGCTCATCTCAGTTGGCCATAATATGTGACTATTGGTAAACAAAGGGATAAACAGTCTCCATGCAATCATTCATTATCTAATAAGAAGGCTCGGAATGTTAGGCAAAGTGGTAGATACTGGAAAAATGATTGTGTGACAGCCATAGTTGCTAGTACCATGAAAACTACAAGTTTGGAGAGAGGACAGAGTTGTGAAAACAAGGATAGAGGTTGATGTTCAACAAAGAGGTGAGATATGAAAAAAATATTTGCCTACTGGACAAGGGGAAGAGTGAGCAAGCCCCTTATTGCAATGAGAAAAGTGCTTCTATGAAATTCTCATGAATCAGGCAGGCTTGCTTGCTCCCTTACAAGATGACAGACAGTACCCCGAGTATTATTAATTTTTAAGATTAAATTAAGTATGTAGAAAATTATGTTTATATTTGTTTTGTATTGAATGTGTCATATGTGGATTAAATATAAATACATATGTCTCTGGAATTTTTGACTTTGGACAGAACAGATTTTATCTGACTGATGTTTCTTCTAGGATTCACAAGTTCACAGGGATTAAATGCAGCCACTATTTCCATTGATTTCTCCTAACTTTTGCTTTCCATGTGCTTGCTCTTACTACACACCAGTGCCATGAGGTTATAAGAACGACCTTCTGCTCACCTGAGTGGAGTCTATCTTTTAAAATTAGCAATGACACCCTAAACTACATCAGTAAGAGTTAGTGTGGGTGTGGCAATACTACAACAGCCCAATTATAATGACTTACATGAGACAGAGGCTGCATCTTCTCTCATATAAATGTTCTAAAAGTAGATGATCCAGAGTTGGGATTGAAGACACACTCAATCCTCCAGTCATCTCATGGCCTCTGTAGCTCCAGCTGCCTCGATGGAGATTGCAGTTGCAGAAAGACGAAGTGGAAAAGGCTATCTATCTAAGAGAAACTTCCTCACAAGCTGCCAAAAGACTTCATCATCTCACCGACCTTTGTCTGTGGTTGGGAAAAATAGATTTGGCGAATCATTTATTCATCCACTCATTCACTCTAGAGGCACTGTTGTCTCTTGTAAACAGACATTCTGTTCCTCAGAATGAGCAGGATAGCAGATTTCTGTAGGAAATTGCCCGTCTACCACAGCAGCTGTTGTTTGATAGGTACTCAGCACATGTCAGGCCCAGTCCCATGCACCTTAATAATGCTATTTTTATTTCGTTTCACGAGTTTGTGAATCAAGGACAGTTCCCCTCATGTTGTAGGCATCAAGAGCTCAGATGCTTGGAGACAATGTACAGGCTTGTCCTAGGGAAGGAAAGGGCTACAGGGAGTTTCAGAGATTTTCACACAAAATGGCCCCTACTTTGTTTATCTTCCTGTATTTACATAAAGATGCAGTCTGTGAGCTACAACACTGAAGGCTCCTGAGTGAAAGGAACCCTCTGAGAAATTTTGTACCTTGTCCACTCCTGTGCCTTGTCTGAGGGGCTGTCTAGGTGGCTGTTCAGAGCCAGGACAGTCAAGTGTCAACCTCAAAGCACCCCCGTGGCTGCTAAAGATGTCTCCCCAGCCTTCTTCCCTTGCAAGCCTTCCTCAGGCCAAGCGCACCTGCACAGGGACGGCAAACAAGACCAAGAAGCCTGTGCTTACTCATCACCTGCCCAAGGGCTTGCTGCTCCCAGCTGCTCTCTTATGCAGGCAAAGAAAATAAAAAAGGAACAAAATGTAGTGCTATCTATGGAAAGAATGGCATAAAATAGCACCCAATTTACAAGCACCATTTCAAATTACAGTTATATCTTAATCAATGCCTTCTAAATCAAGTCATTCTGCAGAAAGAAAAAAAAAAAACTAGCAATGAAAAATAGATTCCTTTGCATGTGACTCATCTCCCAGCATTTGCTCACTGTTTCCTTAACTCTATTTACAAAACCAAATGTTCTAACAACTAGCCATGAATAATGAGAAACTAAATGTATTTGCTCATGACATGGTGTTTGTGTTCAGCTCTTGTAGGTACTGTGCAGAGAAAAAGCACTACCCATGCAAAGGTATGTACAGTTGGCTTCTGTTATCAACCACCTCCAATGACTTAGGCAGAAACACTGGATCCCATGTTAGAAAGAAAAATAAATAAATAAATGCTAAAAGTCCCCACAATGCAAAAATTAGAACTATCTTCCAGCTACCCAGAGCTTTCTTAGACCTTTTGCTTATCTTTTTTTTTTTTTTTTTTTTTTTTTTTTTTTTTTTTTTTTTTTTTTGTTTGTTTGTTTGTTTTTTTTTTTTTTTTTTTTTTTTTTTTTTAATTTTTATTAACATTTTCCATGATTATAAAATATATCCCATGGTAATTCCCTCCCTCCCCACCCCCACACTTTCCCGTTTGAAATTCCATTCTCAATCATATTACCTCCCCATTACAATCATTGTAATTACATATATACAATATCAACCTATTAAGTATCCTCCTCCCTTCCTTTCTCCACCCTTTATGTCTCCTTTTCAACTTACTGGCCTCTGCTACTAAGTATTTTCATTCTCACACAGAAGCCCAGTCATCTGTAGCTAGGATCCCCATATGAGAGAGAACATGTGGCGCTTGGCTTTCTGGGCCTGGGTTACCTGACTTAGTATAATACTTTCCAGGTCCATCCATTTTTCTGCAAATTTCATAACTTCATTTTTCTTTACCGCTGAGTAGAACTCCATTGTATAAATGTACCACATCTTCATTATCCACTCATCTGTTGAGGGACATCTAGGCTGGTTCCATTTCCCAGCTATTATAAATTGAGCAGCAATAAACATGGTTGAGCATGTACTTCTAAGGAAATGAGATGAGTCCTTTGGATATATGCCTAGGAGTGCTATAGCTGGGTCATATGGTAGATCAATCTCTAGCTGCTTTAGGAACCTCCACACTGTTTTCCACAATGGCTGGACCAGATTGCATTCCCACCAGCAGTGCAGAAGGGTTCCTTTTTTTCCACATCCCCGCCAACATTTATGATCATTTGTTTTCATGATGGTGGCCAATCTGACAGGAGTGAGATGGAATCTCAATGTAGTTTTAATCTGCATTTCCCTGATGACTAGTGACGTAGAACATTTTTTTAGGTGCTTATATGCCATTCGTATTTCTTCCTTTGAGAACTCTCTATTTAGCTCCTTAGCCCATTTTTTGATTGGCCTGTTTGATTCCTTATTAGTTAACTTTTTGAGTTCTTTGTATATCCTAGATATTAATCCTTTATCAGATATATAGCTGGCGAAGATTTTTTCCCATTCTGTAGGTTGCCTCTTTGCTTTTTTCACTGTGTCCTTTGCGGTGCAAAATCTTTGTAATTTCATTAGGTCCCAGTGGTTAATCTGTGGTTTTATTGCCTGAGCAATTGGGGTTGTATTTAGAAAGTCTTTGCCAAGACCAATATGTTGGAGGGTTTCCCCTACTTTTTCCTCTAGCAGTTTCAAAGTTTTCGGTCTGATGTTAAGGTCTTTAATCCATTTGGACTTAATTCTTGTGCATGGCGAGAGAGAAGAATCTATTTTCATCCTTCTGCAGATATTTATCCAGTTTTCAAAACACCATTTGTTGAAGAGGCTGTCTCTTCTCCAATGAGTATTTTTGGCATTTTTATCGAATATCAGGTGGCTATAGCTACTTGGGCTTACATCTGGGTCCTCTATTCTGTTCCACTGATCTACATGTCTGTTTTTGTGCCAGTACCATGCTGTTTTTGTTACTATGGCTCTGTAGTATAGGTTAAAATCAGGTATGGTGATACCACCAGCCTCTTTTTTGTTGCTCAGTATTATTTTAGATATTCGAGGTTTTTTATGATTCCAAATGAATTTTTGGATTGTTTTTTCTATTTCCATGAAGAAAGCCTTTGGAATTTTGATAGGGATTGCATTAAATGTGTAGATTGCTTTAGGTAAGATTGCCATTTTCACGATATTGATTCTCCCAAGCCAGGAACAAGGGATGTTTCTCCACTTTCTAGTGTCTTCTGCAATTTCTCGCTTGAGTGTCTTAAAGTTCTCATTGTATAGATTCTTTACTTCCTTAGTTAGGTTTATTCCAAGGTATTTTATTTTTTTTGATGCAATTGTGAATGGGAGTGATTCTCTGATTTCATCCTCTGTGTGTTTGTTGTTAGCATATATGAAGGCTACTGATTTCTGTGTATTTATTTTGTATCCTGCTACATTGCTGTAGGTTTTGATTAGCTCTAACAGCTTGCTAGTAGAGTCTTTAGGGTCCTTTATGTATAGAATCATGTCATCTGCAAATAGTGATAACTTGATTTCTTCCTTTCCAATTTGTATCCCTTTTATGTGTGTCTCTTGCCTTATTGCTATGGCTAAGACTTCCAAAACTATATTAAATAGAAGTGGAGACAGTGGACACCCTTGTCTTGTTCCTGATTTTAGTGGAAAAGCTTCCAGTTTTTCCCCATTTAGTAATATGTTGGCTGTAGGCTTGTCATAAATAGCCTTTATTATATTGAGATATGTTCCTTCTATTCCCAGTCTCTGTAGGACTTTTATCATGAAGGGATGTTGGATTTTGTCAAATGCTTTCTCTGCATCTAATGAGATGATCATGTGATTTTTGTCCTTCAACCCATTTATGTAATGTATTACATTTATAGATTTGCGTATGTTGAACCATCCCTGCATCTCTGGGATAAAGCCTACTTGGTCAGGGTGAATGATCTTTTTGATATACTCTTGTATTCTGTTTGCCAATATTTTGTTGAGAATTTTTGCATCTATGTTCATGAGGGAGATTGGTCTGTAATTTTCTTTTTTTGTTCTATCTTTGCCTGGTTTTGGTATCAGGGTGATGCTGGCCTCATAGAAGGAGTTTGGTAGGATTCCTTCTTTTTCTATTTCCTGGAAAAGCTTAAGAAGCAATGGTGTTAGCTCTTCCTTAAAAGTCTGGTAAAATTCAGCAGTGAATCCATCTGGGCCTGGGCTTTTTTTAGTTGGGAGATTATTGATAACTGCTCGGATCTCCATGTTTGTTATAGGTCTATTTAAGTGATTAATCTCATTTTGATTTAATTTAGGTAGGTCATATAGATCAAGGAAATCATCCATTTCTTTCAGATTTTCATACTTTGTGGAGTATATGCTTTTATAGTATGTCCCTATAATTTTTTGAATTTCTCTGGAATCTGTTGTGATGTTACCTTGTTCATCTCTGATTTTATTAATTTGTGTCTCTTCTCTCTTTCTTTTGGTCAGATTTGCTAAGGGTTTATCAATCTTGTTTATCCTTTCAAAGAACCAACTCTTTGTTTCATTAATTCTTTGGATTGTTCTTTTTGTTTCTATTTCATTAATTTCTGCCCTAATCTTTATTATTTCTTCCCGTCTACTACTTTTTGGTTTGCCTTGTTCTTCTTTTTCCAAGGCTTTAAGGCGAAGCATTAGGTCGTTTACTTGCGACCTTTCTAATTTCTTAATATAGGCACTTAAGGCTATAAATTTACCTCTTAGAACTGCCTTCATTGTGTCCCAGAGATTTTGGTATGTTGTGTTCTCATTATCATTTGACTCTATAAATTTTTTGATTTCCTTTTTGATTTCTTCATTGACCCACTCATCATTTAGTAGTGTATTGTTTAGCTTCCATGATTTTGTGTATGCTCTATAGCCTTTCTTGCTACTGATTTGTAGTTTAATTCCATTGTGGTCAGATAGAATGCAAGGAATTATTTCAATTTTCCTGAATTTGTTAAGATTTGCTTTGTGTCCTAATATATGGTCTATTTTAGAGAATGTTCCATGTGCTGCTGAAAAGAATGTATATTCTGCAGCCTTTGGATGAAATGTCCTGTATATATCTGTTAGGTCCATATCTTCTATGACCTCATTTAGTCCAGATGCCTCTCTGTTTATTCTTTCCCTGGATGACCTGTCAATTGATGAGAGTGGGGTGTTAAAGTCACCCACCACCACCGTGTTTGGTGTTATCTGTGACCTTAGTTCTAATAGTGTTTGTTTGACGAATTTGGGAGCCCCCATGTTAGGTGCATATATGTTTAGGATTGTAATGTCCTCCTGTTGGAGTGTGCCCTTAATCAATATAAAGTGACCTTCCTTATCTTTTTTGACTAACTTCGGACTAAAGTCCACCCTGTCTGATATTAGGATAGCAACCCCTGCTTGTTTTCTAGGCCCATTTGCTTGAAACACCGTCTTCCAACCTTTCACCCTAAGATAATGTCTATCCTTTGTAGAAAGGTGAGTTTCTTGAAGACAACAAATTGTAGGATCCTGCTTTTTAACCCAGTCTGCAAATCTATGTCTTTTCGTTGGGGCATTGAGACCGTTGATATTAAGAGATATTATTGAAAGGTGTGTATTTATGTTTGCCATTTGTGTGTGTGTGTGTGTGTTACTTGTTCTACCTGTGCTCTCTTCTGTTAACTGGTATTTGAGTATGGCTGGTTTTTTCTAGGTTCCTTATATGTGTGCTTTTCCTTTTGTTCAGCATGGAGGATTCTATCAAGTATTTTCTGTAGAGCTGGTTTTGTCTTCAGATATTCCTTTAACCTGCTTTTGTCATGGAATGTCTTTATTTCTCCATCTATTTGGATGGATAACTTTGCAGGATAAAGTAACCTTGGTTGACAGTTGTTATCTTTCAGAACTTGGAATATATCACTCCAGGCCCTTCTGGCTTTAAAAGTTTGTGTTGAATAATCTGCTGTAATCCTGATGGGCTTGCTTTTGTAGGTAACTTGATTTTTCTCTCTAACTGCTTTCAATATTTTTTCTTTGGTTTGTGTGTTTGGAAGTTTGAGTATAATGTGGCGAGGAGAGTTTCTTTCTGGGTTTTGTCTGGCTGGGGTTCTAAAGGCTTCCTGTATCTGTATTGGCACCTCTTTCCCAATTTGGGGAAAATTTTCCTCTATGATTTTGTTGAAGATGCCTACTATGCCTCTGGAGTGGAATTCTTCTCCTTCTACTATGCCCTGAATTCTTATATTGGATCTTTTCATAGTGTCCCGAATATCTTGAAATTCCCACTCGTACTTTTCTATAAGTTTGTCTTTCTCTTTGTTGGACTGCATTAGGTCTGCCACCTGATCTTCTAGCTTAGATATTCTGTCCTCTCCCTCATCCATCCTACTGGTGAGATTTTCTACAGAGTTTTTTATTTCATTAACTGTGTTCTTCATTGCTAATAATTCTGACTGGTTTTTCTTTATTATTTCTATTTCTCTATTTATGTCTTGTATTGCCTTCTTTATTTCATTAAATTGGTGTCCTGCCTCTTCTTTGATTCCTTTGATTTCCTCTTTGATTTCCTCTTTGATTTCTTCTTTGGTTGTATTCATGTGTTCTTTGACCTCTTTGAACATATTTATAATTATTCTTTTGAACTCTTTCTCAGGCATTTCCTCTAACTCTTTCTCACTGGAGGACATTTCTGATGCATTAATACTTTTAGGTGGATTTATATCGTCTTGCTTTTTAGTGTTTCTTGTGTTATAATGTATATATTTTTGCATCTTGGATTAAGTTAATGCTTGGATTTTCTAGCTAGCTGTGTATTCTTAGCTGTATCAATTGGTTTGGTGTAAAATATTTTCAGGGTAGGACCTTAAGGTATTAGGTGTGGCTCTTAAGACTCTCAGAGTATCTACAAAGATGTTCTTAGGGGTTGAGTTTCCCTGCTATAGGAGTATTCAAGCAGGCTGAGTGGAATAATATACTGGTAGATTCTAAAATTTAGCTAAACACTGTACCCATTCCATCAACAACAGCCCCGAGTATGTATGCAAGAGTAGTTATTATAATGACCAGATCCTCTATCAACAAAGAGGTTTAGATTTCTGGTCTGTTGAGGTATCCAAGTCAGCTTGTGACCAGGTGAGACCCTTCCCTGGTGCAATCCCAGTTACCTTGGGTGATTGTGGTCTCAGTCAAGTTGCTGCCTGGGTCGTCGGGCTGCTGTTCTGATTTCTGGAGCTGGGCACTTGCTTTTCCTACGGGGCAAACTGAGCCGCTGCCGCCTCTGCAGCTGTTGTAGGTGTCTCCGCCGGAGCCCCCACCACTGCTGAAGCTGCCGTTGTCGTGTCCACCGCTGCTGCTCACCCCGAAGCCGCTGCTGTCCTGGGTCCGCTGCTGCTGGGGCCACTGGTACCGGTGCTGGAGCCGCTGAAGTTGCTGCCAAATTCTGCTCCTGCTTGGGTCCCGCCGTCAGCCCAAGTTGGCGTGGCCGGGTCCCGGGCCGCTGCTGTGTTCGCTGGAGCTGGGTTCAGGCGGCAGGGGAGGGGAGGGAGCCGCGCTGTTCTGGTTGTATCGTGTGCTTTTACCTCGCGGTCTGCTCCTCCCTCCGTTGCTCGCTGCCACTCTCCCCTCACGTTTCCCGAGTTGCGGAGAGCGCGGTGTGAGGGGAAAATCCCGCACCTGGCTTGTCCTGCGGCTCGAGCCGAGAGACCGGCGGTTTTCTGCCGCTCCGCGGTTGCGGCGGGTAGCTGAGCCGCCCCGGAGCCGCTGTTCCCGGCTGTGCAGGCTCTGGATGCTCTATAACTCTTCCACTTCTCCGCTGCCGCCTCAACTTCCTATACACCTCACTTTTTAGTAAAAGTGTGTATTTTGCTGAGTTTATTTTGGTCTTTCCCCCCCCCAGGCTGTTTTGGCGTGGTACCTACGCCGCCATCTTAACCGGAAGCTGCTCTGCTTATCTTTTTAATAGTGGCAAAAGATAGTTCATAGGTGTAAAATTAGCAATTTTTCTTTCCTTTTATCTTCCTATTTCTCTCCATTTCCACCTCTCTCTCATGACATGTCTACTGCTAGCTGTGTCAGGGGATGATGACATTATCCACTTCGCAGGATGCTTGTCAAGTCTTAAATGGGATAGACCATATAAAAAGTTCACTATAGATATATCACTCTTTCAAAAGAGCTGTCTTGTGGGGGGGAAAAAAGCATTATTTTTTAAAGGAAAGCTAGTATTTTATTGACTGCACTATGGCTCCTGTTTTCAAATGATATTGTCTTGGATTCTACATTTCTCCTGAAGAACTATCACTTGGGCAGTCTGGGGTTGGTGGGTGAAGACATGGTGCCATGTTTCCAATGTAGATTTCTCATTGAGATATAATTTAAAGAAGAAAACAAGCCATTGCACTCAGCAAGTTTGCTATTCTAACCCAAGTTTTATGTGCAGTCCTTTATCTGCTCGCCACAACTGAGTCTCCAGTAACAGAAAAGTGTTCGTCGTACGTGCTAAGTAGAGAATGGAAGACAGTCCAAGGGGCAATTTTTGTCACATTGTATGGTACTCTTTTGAACTTCCCCTAGTGAAATAAAAATTTCACTAGACCTTCAAAATCCTGCTCTGTCCATTGTTCTACATTTCCATGTCTATGAAAACAAATGAGTCATTAATTTTCCACCATGTTGCAGACATATTTAATGCGATAATATCATATGCTACCACTACATCTTCATAAATTAGAGACCCCTTCCCTCAAACTGTACAAATCTCACTATTAATGCAATGAAACACATGCTATAATTAATGGGTGACAATGGGCTAAACACAGAGGAATTTAATCCCTCTAGAAATGCTCACAAAAGCACTTCTTGAAAAATTAAAATAAAATTTCCTCTTAATCAAAATTTCAAGCAGTTGATATCCTAGCCATTTGTGTGTTTGCTAGGCAAATTATTTAACCTTTAATAAGAATAACTCTGTTACACAATGAAATGCGTTATAATAGTGTGCCTTATGTAAAAGAATGAGTAATAAGATTTAGAATACAATGCCAAACTTAGCCTGTGAGACTATGCATTCACCCATCAATGGTAACTAATCCTTGATGGTAAGGCATAGCTGTTGGACCACTCAGGAGCAGAAGACTAATTGTCATAATAATCACGACCTGGCTAGACATTATTTCTCTAAAGCAATCAATGATTGTCCAAGACGTGTTGAGCCCTGTGGAAGCTGGGGATGAACAAAGACCCATTAAATCATCTTGGCTGTTCTCCCTGGAGGCCAGGCTCAGATCAGATTGGGTCACGGTATCTGCCTTTGATCTATAATCAGGTCAACCCAAGTGGGGGGGGACAGAAGTGACCAAGACAATGCTTACCTGACTGTCAGAGTGCCACACTGACCATTTCCTGTAGCCCAAGTTTGCACTTTTTGCTCAGAAGCAAACACTGCCCAGTTTATTTGGGATAAAAAAAAAAAATGTTTAGTTTGTAATATAATATCACACATATATTTAAATTTTGCTGCTTCCTACTCTATAAGTTTCACAGTAAGGCAGGTTCACGGTGGGATCTCCTTTTAAAACAGAAGATGCAGAAATATTTACAAATACTATGGTTTGTAAACTAACTCTGGGTATTCTGTTCATTATATTTAATGTGTTGCCTTATCTTACTACTCATACCCTCCATTCCCTTAACCATGAGCACAGTAACCACTTTTGTTATTCTAAATCACCCATTCTAGGTATAAGAGAAAATTTGACTGTTTTCTAGCCCAAGAGGTATCTGTTCATATTGCTCATTCAGTTCTTTCATTGAATTCTTGGTATTACACACACACACACACACACACACACACACACACACACACACACTTCATTTGTTCTCATTGTGGTTTGGGTCAGATGTATTTACTTCCTGGTTTACTGGGACTCATCTGACATGGTCCAAGTTCAGCTTCCTGTGATAGTAATCTCACTCCTCTACGAATATGGGGGGAGGAACAGAATGAGTTTTGTCAGAAAATGGAGAGCTGGGCTGACACCCAATCCTCCCACCCCTAGAATAAAGGAGTAAGGTGATGAAAAGCACCACCACCCGAGATCGTGGCACAATCCCCCAGAATGTGAATAAGCACATTTTAGCTAAGCCATGTTTTATTTCTTCTCTCAAACACTTTCCATGAAATTTCCAGGGATTTTCTTCCCCAATTTAAAAGAAAGAAAGAAGGGAGGGAGGGAGGGAAGGGGGAAGGAAGAAAGAAAGAAAAACAGCAAGTACATCAGTATCAAGCTGTGTGATACAGGGATCAGCCTTCTTTCCTTTGGAAAGCCAGAGAATTGATGTCAATGAGAATAAGCAAAGACCCTGCCCATCTCTCACTTGCAAACACTGGGCACCTTGTCTCTCTGCCAAGAATCATGTTTTTGCTGATTTTCTACCAACAGCCAGAAGATTCATTTACAGGAGAAATTGTTGGCTTATCTTGTCCATGGATCTCTTTTATTTTGTCCACATAAATCTCTTCTAGTGAAATCTGTTTCTAGCATAGTAGACTTATACCATATCATAATAACTTAATATTTTATGCCTCTGTTAGTTTTATTTAAAAATTGAAACCCCCAGATCCACTAATCCTTGATCTATTGCAGCATTGCCTTTAGGTCTCATAGTGACTGCCTGAGAAATCAGCCCCAAATGGACACAAACACCCACTTTTCTCAAGGTATCTCAGGGAACTGGGCTTATGATAGTTTTTTGTTATTGTTGTTTTGTTTTTAAATCTAGAAAGCTATTATGAGAAAGATGTAGGCCTTCTGATTTCCTAAGGAATGGAAAAACAAAAATAAGAAAGAGGATAAAACAAAAGGAATAAAGTAGAAATAGGGAATTATGGGACAGTATGGGATGAAGTTCCATCAAGTTCACTATCAATAGAGATGTACCCCACAATCTACAATGAAGAATCTGTCTTTTCTTAAAGACTGGGGAGTCCTATTTTGCCCATGTCTAATACTTGACATTTGACTCTTGGAAGAATGAGTTCTTCCTACTGCCAGACAAGTCGTTGGTAGCACTGACAAGCTTCTTGTAAGTGTGTAGCCCAGGCAAAATTGAGATATAGATGAAGTTTCAGTATGGAAACAAAGGCACACAAGCCTTCATGTGACCTCCAGTGATTCTCACTACCCAGTGTCTATGTCTTTATATATTTTTGTAATTCCTCCCCCTACAGTGACTTTTTCCTAATGAATAGTATATGGCAAAACTGTTGGGATATTATCCCCATGGTAATTGTATTGTTAATATGCAAAATTTGGTCTTAGTAGACTGGAGCTAAAGAACCTCTTTGTAGACCTGAAGATAAAGCTTGTTATATTGGAGAGGCTTATATTCCAGAGAATTTCAAGTAGCCTCTAAGATGTGAGGGGATTCTTCAGAAAGTAGTCACCAAAAGTTAGGGCCTTTAGCCCTGGTGACACAAGGAAATCTGTCCTGCCAACAACCCAAACATGGCATTGTGGTCTTCTCTAGTTGAGTTTACCGATGCAGATAGATTAGTTATGCCTTGACTGAAGCTCTGGATACTATAAGGAGAGGACCTGGCTTAGCTGTTCCTGGACTCCTAAACCACAAGTAGTGAGATAATGAATATGTTGTATTGTATGTCACTAAGTTTAATTTTGTAATTGTACTACATGGAAATAGGAAATTGCTATGAAGTAGAGTGACCCTTGTTCTAACATTGGCATCAGAAATGTTTCAGTTTGTAGATTTTCTTTTTTTGTTTTTAAGTTTGGAATAATGGCATAACTTTACAAAATACTAATTGATCCAAAATCTGCAATGTTACACAACATTCCAAAAGCTTCAGATTTTGTAATATTTCAGATTTTGGATTGTTGGGTTCAGGAAACTCAGAGTATGTAGGATCCTTTTTTATTCCATTTACGTGTCTTCACTCTTGCTGGGTCACTACCCACTGTCCCATCATATTCAGCACCGTTCATTCCTCTCCCTAACAATGCCACCCCCTGAAGTGTTCTATAACAATGTGTATTTTCTAAAGCCTTTCACACTCCCCACTCACTCATTACTTATTTGTAAGAATGGAACTGCTCCTATTTCTCTGAATATTGTCATCCCCTGAAACTGTACTCATATAGTACCTTAAAACACATGAATGCATTATCTTATAGTGCTAAGGCCAGAAATTCAAAATTGGTTGCCCTGGACTAAACAAAAGTTTCCACTGGTAATTTCTTGTAGCTCAAGGGAATAATCATAGGCCTTCTTTTGCCTGCTTTTTTAGGATGTTCAATCTCTTTGGTTTATGGCCACATTCTTTTAACAACATTGAGATGTGGCCTCTTCACATTGCTGTCTTTCTGGTTTTCTACTGTCTCCTTCTTGTACTTTTTAAGTCCTTTTGTGGTTATATAGAGCCCACCAGGTAAACCAGGGAAATCTTCTCATCAAAGCCAACTGATAAGTGATCTTAATTCCATCTGAGACCGCAATTTACAGCTGACATGAAACATCTGGGGAATGAAAATTGGACATCTTTGGCAGAGGAGCATTTTCTGCCTACCACAGTTTATATAAAATTTTCAAGTTTCAAAAGCAATCAGTGTGATTCCTTGAAACTCTGATGCTTATTGTTGAGAGTGGGTTATAGATAGTATGAAGATTCCTAGGAAAATTGGTGACTTCTAGAGACCTCTGTACAGTGCACAGAACTTTCATATTCAAGGAATCTTCCCAGGAGAGGCAGGGCTTTCCAATATACAGATGAGCCTGGGAAAGACATTTTATGCAAGGAGGCATGTAACGGTTCACAAATCACATCATAAAAATGACTGCTTGCTCTGCCTACTTGTAAAAATATTTCCCATTTTCATGGTCCACATCAGTATTATTCTATTGTCATAATAAATAGGTTAGTGGCTGTGGGGTTTGATGATGAGGTAGTTAGAGGGAAAAACTAGAAGATTCCCCACAGAGCTAATATAATGACTGTACCACTCCAGGGAAGGAGCAAAAGCAGCAAGCCATTTCAACTGGTAAGACACCCAAGCAGTCCTCAAATTCAGTAGCTCCCCAGTGTGTATCAATTATCTCAATGGGAGTTCCAATTTTTCCAATAAATCCTCAAACAAAATTAATTTGAATGGCTTCAATTAGGCTTAATTATATTATAACTATTAGCATGTATGCTTCTTTTCAGACTTGGGTGAGAAAATACTTTCAGAAGAGCAACCCAAAAGGCAAATGAAGGATATGAAAATTCAAAAATATTTGGAAATGAATTGTTTATGTGCCTTATTCATGTTTGAGATGGAAAATAGGTCAGTTGTCAATTACAAATGGGAATGGCATATACACATGTTCTCAGACAGGGCCAAGAACCACAGGCTTTGATTTATATCTCTTCAAGATGTCTGGTTCCTCCTCAACAGATACACAGTTAAGAAAAAAAGTATGTGTGTGTGTGTGTGTTTTCCTGGTCTTCTAATGCATAGTTCTGAGAACTGTCCTGTAGGTCACGGTTTCAACCCTTCTGTGTTTTTTAATCTGGCCATGGTTGTCAAGAGGAAATTAATCTTTGGCAGCCAAATGAAATTTGGGCTTCCCAGCACTAGCCACTAATGAAAAATGCATTAATAGCAAGCATCAGAAAAACCCCTGGCTTTCAGTACCAGAGGGTACATTTAAATAATTCTATGAATATAGATCAATAAAACTAATTTACTTATAGCCTTTGTGTGCAGGATTTAAATCTGAATAAGTTATTTGTTTTACAATGTTTTGTATTAATTGGAGGTATCTATTGTTTTGCATATTAAATTAATTTTGTCATGAGACAGAACTTCATATATGATATTAAAATATAAGTTTTGAAATTTGGCATTAGTAATGCTATGATTTCATAATTCAGCCTGTTTGCCTGGATGTCATTTGAAAGGCTCTGAGAGGTCCCACAGGGCCATAACTGAGGAGGCAGGGTTAAATTGGGGAACTTACAGAGGGCTTTAATATTCAAGCACCTGGCATATTATAGGCAGTAGCCAAAGCGCCCTTCCCCCAGGACTGTGGGGGTTTCTAATAGGAGCCTGCTGAGTAGGGATATGAGAATGGTATTTACAAGACCTGAAAGAATAGAGCATGAAGCTGGAGCTATAGAAAGTGCCAGGCATGGTGGCACATGCCTTTAATCCCAGCTCTTGTGAGGCAGAGGTAGGAGAATGGCCATGATTTTGAGTCCAACCTGAGACTACATAGTTAATTCCAGGTCAGCTTGGGCCAGAGTGAGACCCTTCTTCAAAAAAAGAAAAAAAGAAAGTGAACATCTGGGCTCCAATAACAGCATCAAGAGATTACTTCTTATTTCTGGGAGGACAATTATTTGCTCATCACACCTTCTATTTCCCAGGTATGTCACACTAAAGTTAGGAGAAGATCTGAAGGACTTGAAATCCACTTGTGCAAATCACCAGGCAGTTGTGAATCAACATGGTAAGGAGTATATCAGGGATAAATACAGGACATTTCAAGAGCCCCTTAATATGCTCTATCAGCACAGTGTTTTCTAGCTTTACTTGGCCATGGAATCTCTAACAAAACTAAGTCTATTAATAGGGTTAAGTTCTACTATAATACATAATTATTGTAAAACAATTACATAGTTAACCAAGAGGCATGGATCAAAGTTAAAATTCAAGCTGGTTCTACTCACTGCCAGAAAAAAAAAAAAAAATCTCCTTGTCCTGGCTGGTCCCCTTTGACCCTCCATAAAAGCCTGAAGTTCAGAAATACAAAAAGAATTGCCTGCGGAGTAAAGGCAACTCTCCCTCTTCAGTATTTTTGGTTATTTACCTGAAATCATGTAGGGACTGTTATTATTTAAAATATGTAAGCATTATCTTTCACAGCAATTGCATTTTCAATGCCTCTCTCACTTTCAGTATTATGATAACTGGAAGAGAAATGACTTTTACAGATGTAGTTTTTTTTTTAGTATACTTAAAGCACTGTTAAATTTACATTACCAAGGAAATATCCAGGGAATAAAAGAAAAAGACATTCTTCCCACAGTATTTCTAGGATCCTAGGATAGAGGGGTTGTTTAAGACTGATCATCTCACCTCCTGTCCCCCAGGTGAGAGTTAGGTCTGTTATCAGCATAATGAAAGTGACAGTGAGCATGTCACTAGCGGTATGCTCAAGGCACATCGCCTGCCTATCCTGAGACTCAGCTAACCCACATGTAATATGGAAAAATTGGTGATGGCCAGGCCTGCCTTAATCAAAAAGATGAAAAGTAGAAATGAGATGATATGTGAATAAGTGCTGTGTGGACCATAAAGCTTCAGAACATTCATTCATTCATTCATTCACTTGCATAACCTCTGTACTGCTTAAATCATTGAGCTAGTTGCTGGGATACAGCAGAGAGCAGGAAGATGCAGCCTTGCTGCCGTGGCCCTCACAGTGCAGCAGGCAAGGCAAGTTGCACAGGCCTTCCCTCTGAACAGCCCCACAATTCATCCCGAGTTCTTCTGTCACAGCCTCACAACTCTTAATAATTACAAACAAGCCACTCTGGATTTTTACATCATATTTAGTTCCATAAAGTATGAAGGCTACCTTGCTGGTAGGCATAAAAACCAACCGTTGGAAATAAAGTAAAGGCTACCTATGTTGAGCGAAGGGCACAGAGAGAATAGAGAAGGGACCCACAAAGCACAGACAGCATGGTGACATTCCAGTACCTGAGGAAGACAAAAAGCAAACAGAGAAGGAAGACGAAGGAAGATAGGCGCTCCCCGGCAGATCTGATAGAAAAGTGTCAGTGTGCAGCGTAAACACACATGGAGAAGACCACAGGTGGGATCACACCGGAAAAGGGCAAAGAGAAACATCCTTACGTGAGGTCCAGCTGTGACCATGTTGGGTTGAGTATTGTCACCCCAGCGCTAACAGTTCCCTCCAGCCTGCTAAACCTTGACCCTTTGGAGTGACTCTCTCACAAGCAGTTAGGTATTTATTTATTATTTTGGGGTTTTTTTTTTTCGAGATAGGGTCTCACTCTAGCCCAGCCTGACCTTGAATTCACATGGTAGTCTCTCAGGGTAACCTCTAACTCATGGTGATCCTCCTACCTCTGCCTCCCAAGTGCTGAACTAAAGGCATGCATCGCCACACCCAGCAGGGTCACATTTGAGTTTCCCAGCATGGACTTCTGTGATTGAACAGAAGATGGGATCTTCTTTTCTTATCAGAGGTCATGAATCTGGGCAGGGAAATAGTCCACAGGCTGGTTTCTGCAACCTTTCAATCAGTGCAGCTGGTTACATGTTCTATTGACCTCCATTGTTCTCTGGGGGCTATAGTCAAATTATACAGAAAGACACAGAAATACAGGATTAACATATTGTGCAACAGGCATCATAACAGAGATATAAACAATGGTGTCAGAAAGGAAGGGACTGGGTTAGGGATATAGCTCTCAGTGGAAAAATGTACAAGATCCTAGGTTAAATTCTCAACACCACCCAAAAAGGAGGCAACATTAGCTTCCAGAAGGCATATCAGGAAGCAACCCCCTAGGAGAATTGGCCTCACTCTGCCTTAATCAATGCCAGGTAAGAGAAGAACGCCCTTCAGTGATATGAGAAAATCTGACATCATTCAAGGAATTGTAGGGGTTAAAGAATTAAAAAGAAGTGGTATGTAAAATTTACTTTTCACCATAAATTGTGAACACCTTTTGTGTATTACAAACACATCAAGAGTAAACACAATTTCCAGGTGAAGAATATAGTTTGAATTGACAATTTTTTCTCCCAATCTTTCTCATTATTTATAATATTCTAATATATTCCAGTAATCATAAAGTTGGTAGCAAAACATGATATCATTGCCTTTATAGAATTTAATTTAGGAAAGCAGAATTCTCTTTATCACCAACTGGAGAACTTGAACATACATCTCATCATATACCATGGACATACACAGTCTAACTTAAGGGGCAAAACTATTGACAACTCCATTTTGCATAAATATTCTCCTTATAATCATCATCATGATCATTTCTATTTTATTAATTTTATAGTATAATAAATAAGAACATTTCCTCACATTTGTGTGGGGTTTTCTACATATTAATTTGTTTTTGCAAACACTATCTAACTCAATACTCAAATCTCTATTAGAAATAAAATTATTGATTTTATTTCATTGGTGAAGAGAATGAGAAGAGGATAAAGAGATGTGAACTAGCAAGGGACGTAGAGGGGAAAATCACTGGAGGTGAAAAGTCTACATCACCTGTCATAGTCAACTTCACATTGTTGGGATGAACCTCCAAACAAAGCATAGTTTATGGAGAGGAATGAGATTTATTTGAAGCTTACATATCAGGGAAGTTTGATAATGGTGGAAGAAGATGGCCTCCTTTAACACAGATTCATGCAGAGAGAAAAGCAACCTCCACCCACCACAAGCAAGCACACACCCCCACCACCCCCCCCCCCCGCCCAGAACCCGAGGCAGAGCTCAAGTGCTGTGCACACCTCTAGGCTGGAATTCAGATCCACGCCCAGGAACACTTGAGGACTGGACCCCAGGATCCACCCACAGTGATTCCTCCTCCAGCCACAAGGCTGGAGATATAAGTTACAAGCTTTAATAAACTTCTGACTCTATTGGAGGACATCCATTCAAGTACCACACCATCCCTCTTAACTTTTGGTTCTGAGTTCATTAATTCCTACAAATTTGAATCATTAAATGCACATTAAAAGAGCAAGTCACAAAATAATCTGTCAGAAAATTGAGTTACTTAAAAGAGTCTTCTTTAAGAGGCTGAGGAAATAAAATTGCTTTCTCGGCTCTTTTTAGGGGTTATCACTATATAACCATGGGCTTCACCCTAAGTTTTAAAGACAGAAGCATCATGAAAGGATAAATACCAAGAAATCAACTTAATTATCTCCTAGAACTATACATTCAGATGTGGCTTCAAATGCATAATCAACTACCAGTCAAATAACACAAAACTATTTATTTTTACTTACTTATTTTTGATGGCTTAAGGGTATGTGTGGAATGGCTTCAAAAGTCAAAAAGAAAATATTCACTGAAAATAGTTTCATCTTTGTTTTTGTCTCTGGAGCAAATCACTTTTTGCTGAGCTCTACTGAGATATAATATATCTCCCATATGATTCAACTCAACAATGTTCATACATGGAAAACTTCAGTGTATTCACAGAGCTATGCTACCATCAACTTAACCTAGTGTTACAATAATTTGATCACTGACAAAACAAGCTCCACACACATTAAAAGCCATTTCTCATTTCTCCTCTCTGATGGGGTTCTACCCAACATCAACCTGTATATTGGCTACTTTGGATGTCATGATAATGGTTCATGGTGTTCTACCCTATGTGAATGGTTTCTTTCACGTATAATTATTCAAAGTTCATCCATACTATAGCAATATCACTGCCTGCACTTCAACTTTTCCTGGAGAAATGTGAATAAACATGTATTCATCTCAGAGAGAGCACAAGTCAGACAAAAAAAAAAAATTGTCCCATACAACTCTGGCTTGGTGAAACAGTAAGTTTATTAGAGTTACTTACTGAATCATGGGTGAGGGATTACATACATAAACACATGTAACTGAAAGGCAGCTATATCATTGTAAGCCCCTTTCTTTAGCATAAATGAGGGCTCACAAAAGATGTTTTGCTGAGCTCCCTACCCAATGTGTAGGCACCTCTACAGAAAAGTGTCATCTTCACCTTGCAATTGTTTACTGTTTGTATGACCTTATAACTTTCTGAAGTCTAGCACATTTCATGAGCTTGCTGAATCCTGTGAGTCGCCCTCTCCAGGAAGATATGTTTCAATTGGAGTAAATGGCTACGCAGCAGTAACTTATTACATTTGTTTATTATTTGTGGGGATTTTTTTTTTGGTCATTCTAATAAGTGAGTTCTAAAAACCCATTGCTGCACTAACGTGAGATCTGTAATGATTCAGAATGTTCAGGGTCTTTGTTAAGCCTCTTTACTGTGTATATTCTTTCCTTAAAAATTTCTACTTTACTTTTTTTAAAGATAGCTTCCCAGATATAAGGATAAATTTTTAGTTGTTTTTTTTTTTTTTTCATTTGGTCATTTGAATATAACACCCTGTTAGCCCTGGCTTTCACTGCTGTCATAACAAGTCATCTGTCAATAGTGTCAATCATCTGCTGGCTTCAAGGGTTTTTTTGTTGTTTGTTTGTTTTGGTTTGGATTTTTGTTTGTTTGTTTATTTTTCAAGGTAGGGTCTCAGTCTAGCTCAGGCTAACCTGGAATTTTTCACTATGTAGTCTCAGGGTGGCCTTGAACTCATGGTGATCCTCCTACCTCTGTCTGCCCAGTGCTGGGATTAAAGGCGTGCGCCACCACACCTGGCTTCAAGGTTTTGTCTTTAGTGTTCCCTACCAACATTTTTACTGAGAGATGTGTGGGAGTGAAGACCTTTGTGTTTATCCTACTTGCCTATAAAACAATGTCAAAAGAGGAGGCAAAGCTTTAAAAGAGACTATTAAATGTAAATAAATCAGGGATTTCTGAGTTTGCAAATTCTCAGTGACTATAAATGACAAATATTTTTGTACATTGGAAATGGTTTCAAAGCTGCATGGTAATTTTGACAATTACAAAAGTAGTTTCTATTGCAACTAGAATACCTGTGTTTTTATAACATGTACTTTTAATAAAATTAAATTTTGGGTTAGTATACAAGACAATGATTTTTATTATGAGGTTTTATGTGTATATAAAATCATACTTTGCTCATATTCCTCCTCGCATCCCATGCATCTCATTTATCCTACTCTCCTTTGTACTGGTCTGTTCTGTCCTCCAAAGAGTGCATCTTCTGATCTCATGTCATACATGCAAATATAGGTGGCGCACATAGAGAAAAATGCAATATTTTAGATATACATTTCTATTTTATTTTGGAAAATTTAGAGGAAATGGTCTAATTGTTTTGCAATGACATGAATGAGATGAGAGAAGCTCATGTGCAAACATCGGGGCATAACAGACATGTCCATGATAGTATGATGACAAATGTCTATATATGGCAAATATCCCCTTTTGCAGTCTGATAATTGTAGATTATTTGGTGTCAATTAATCTAAGTTGATATATTTTTTATTTTATATTATTTTGTTTTTTTTTTAATTTGCTTTTTATTTACTTATTTGAGAGCAATAGAAAGAGAAAGAGGCAGAAAAAGAGAGAGAGAGATTATGGATATGACAGGGCCTCTAGTCACTGCAAACGAACTCCAGACACGTGCGCCCCTTGTGCATCTGGCTAACGTGGGTCCTGGGGAATCAAGCCTCAAACCAAGGTCCTTAGGCTTCACAGGCAAGTGTTTAACAGCTAAGCCATCTCTCTAGCCCAGTTGATATATTTTTTAGTAGTCATATTCTAACTGTTTTTGTTGTTATTTCTTCCATGTATATATCATTTTTAATTGTGTTATTTAATTTCCATAATTGGGAAAATTTCCAGATAGCTTCTCAGTTTGCATTTTATTTTCATTTCTATTTTTATTTAATTTTGTCAAGCTGTATATGACTTGGGTTATTTAAAATTCTGTAAAAGAGTTACTACTCAGAATTATGTCTTATATTGGCAAATGTTCTATGCGGACTTGAAAGGGATATATATTCTTTGTTGTTGGTTGTAGTGTTTTGTGTTAATTAGGTCAAGGTTGTTGGTAGGATTGTTCAGTATATGTGGTGTGTCTCTGTTCTATGAGGTCACATAGTGTATATGTGTGAATATGTTTTACCTATTGTATTAAATGCTAAGAGAATACTATCATTTCAATTACATATTAGTGTGATGGTTCTATCTGTTCAGCTCTAATAGTTAATACATTTAAAACTCATTTATTACATGCAAACGTTTCTTTTGCATATATCCTTGACACAAAAATTCACTTGTTAACATATAATATCCTTATTTATCAACATTCCTTGTTGTCTTAAAGATTCTGTCATCAATTCTCCATTGCCTGATATAAGATGCCAACTCTAGCTTTCTTCAGATTAACACTTCTATATCATCCTCCCATATTTTTAGTATGCCTATGTTTATATGTGTAAATCAGAATCATATTTACAGAATTTATTTGGATATTATTTGAACATAAGCAACTTTATTTCTTTTTAAATTGGAATGTTTGGTCACAATTATTACTACAATTGCCCTCAACCCTTCATGTCACTGATTTCTACTTTTCCAAACTGTTACTTACCCCTATTTTTCTATTTGTATTTTGGAGATAAGTAGATATGTTTTATGTATTATTATTATTATAATTGGCTTACATTATTGACTTACATGCTTACATGACTCATGCTTCTTATTTTGTATGTGGTTGTTGTGTGTGACTATAATACGTATCTTGAACTTATTGTTTAAGTTTAAAATAAAAACATAATCCTTTAAATTATATGATATTATTTTGCATGTAATGTAAGAATAATATAGCAGCACAATTTAAAATATCTTCTCAAAACTTATTTTTATATATTTTACTCTATAATGTTATAAAGTCCAAATTGAGACTTTGAAATTTTTTATTTATTTATTTTGCACGTGTGTATATGTGTGTGTCTATGTGTGTGTGTGCCTGTGTGTTTATGCATGTATGTACACCTTGCAGGTCCTCTTACCACTGCCAGTGAATAATAGAGACTTGGGTCACATTTTGGGTCTATTTTACATGGATGGCTTGGGAACTGAACCCAGGATGACAGACTTTGGACAGAAGCATCTTTAACCACTGAGCAATCTTTCCAGTCTCCCATATTTGGTCATTTTTGATTTTGGACATATACTCTTATTTTAATTGTCAAAATAAGAAGAAAATTTCCTCTATATTGATTTGAATATTTGCATATCTAGTAATACTTTTTTTCTAAATACTGAGATGTTTCTTCCCTAAAGTGGAACTGAATTGTGGTCGACCTTGCATAATTTCTAGTAAAAACGCAGCTATCATTATTACCAACATTACTCCATATACCTTGTAAGTGTGTGTTTTCTATTATTCCTTCTAATATTTAAATTATAATTTATTTATCTCTTAATTCTAAGCACTTAATTATTTGTTTGGTATGAATATTAAATTTAAAACCATTTGTGTTTTTTCAAGGTTTAGGGTATGTGGGTATGCCATTCCCATCAAATTTACAACACTTTAGCATATATATTCACAGAGTTCTTTTTTGTCTCCTTTATTCCCCTCCCCTCCAAGATGAGTACTTATTTCCTCTCTTCTTTCCTCTTCTCCTACCTTCCTTCTCTCTCTTTATCTGATTTTATTTGAATTTGTTAAAGATTGCTTGATACTGTGGCATAGTCACTAGACTATGTTCCAGTTTTAACAGTCTCTTTCTAGGTGTGGTAGTTTAAATGTATATTCCCAATAGGCAAATATGTGTTATTAAAGCTTATCTTCAGCTGCCTGACTGGAGGAAAGGTCACTGGGGGCAGAGATTGGGGTCCAGATGTAAGGTTTTCCTAGGCACCGATCTGAATTCCAGACTAAAGGTATGCAGAGAAGTCTGAGATCTGGCTGGGGCTTGCTGTTTGCTGTCCATGTGAACTTGCTTGTGGTGCTGGTTGGTGGTAGTTTCTCTCTTGCTTGGATCTGTGAAAGGGGCAGGCCCCTTGTACCATTATGTAATTTCCCCTGGATCTGTCAGGTGAAATAAACCCTTATTCCTATAAACTATGCCTGGGTTGGATGTTTATCCCCCTAATGTGGAGCTGTCTGCAACAAGAATTTGGGACCAGATAGAGAGGGGATTTGATGAAATGAATCTCACCTGTGGAGTTTGGTCTCTTGGAACTATTGTTCTAGAGATAGACATAGACTTCGTACTTGTAACTGAAGGTGATTTCCAAATTGCTAAGCCACTATTTATAGGCCTATTGGTGAGAGTTTGAAAATGCTAAACAAAGAGAGAGTTGTATGTGGAGACTTTGCTTATGAATTTTCAATAAGGAAGGAAAGACCACAGATAACTTTGTTGGAACTGCACTTCTGGCCTAAAGTCTGATTGTATTCTTCTTCCCAAGCCTTAAGTGTTTGATCAGGATTGAATTTGAAAGTAATAGACTGGTAGATGATATAGAAATAAGAGATAGATTTAATGTTGGAAAAATTCATGCAAGTTTAAAGTTACTGGCATAGAGACTGGTTGATAAAGATGCTATTGTTAAAAAGGTTGCCACCATTAAGGATGGCTTACCTACTTTACGTAGAAACAATGGAAAGGATGCTTGAGGTGATTGCAATATCCAGGAAAGACTGAATGGTAAACATGCAAACTTTTGTAAGAAGGAACCTGCTCATCAAAGTCACAAATTATTTCATCCCTGTCCACCTGGTATCAATTTTGGAAGCATGAAAATGAACGGAAGTGTGTTCATGAAGTGAACAAGATTCCAGGAGCCTCTGCTGAGATGAGGCATGGAAAACATGATATTCCTATTTTAAAAGCTGGAAACAGCAGTGTATGGAGTTGAAGATGGACCATGGTTTGCAATGGAGACCTGAAGATTTTTTGGATATACCAGGACTGTTTAAGGGCTGCCACAAAGTATTGCTGGCTTGGGATGAAAGTTTTCCCTGGCTACTCAGCCCTGCTAGAGGGGTGAATTTGAAAATCTGGAGACCATTCACTGGTTACAGATATCATGTTTGAACTGCAGACATTTACCTGATGGTCCAGTCTCTTCTTGTTATCCTTATAGTAATGGAAATGTTAACTCTGTGCCATTATGTATTGGAAGTATGTAACTTGTTTTGATTTTACATTACTCTCAGTAAACAGACCGTCTTAAATCTCAGATGAAACTTAGGATTTTGGAACAACCTTAAATTTGGTAAGGTTATGGGAATCATTAATTTGGACTGAGTATGATTTGCAATGTGAGCTGATGATGATTCTTAGAGGCCAGAGATAGAATGTGTTAGTTTGAAAGTATGCCCCCAATAGACTCATGTTTTATTTAAGGTCATATTCAGTTGCTTGGCTGGAGGAAATGTCAAGGGGGCAGATCCTGGGGTATAGCCCTGGGGTGTTACTGGGTGCAGATCTTAATTCCAGGCTAAAAGTATGCAGAGAAGTATGAGCTCTGGCTGTGTCCTGGCTGTTTGCTGTCCATGTGTGCTGGCTGTGGCACTGGCTGGTGGTGGTTTCTCTGTGCTTGGATCTATGAAACGGGGCTAGCCTCTTCTACCATTATGGAACATCCTTTGGATCTGTAAGCTGAAATAAGCCCTACCTCCTATAAACTATGACTGGTTTGGATGTTCATTGGAGCAATGTGGAGCTGATTACAATCCTAGCCTTCATTTTGGACAATTTCATTTGGTTGTTTTTGCCTTTATTGATTTTTGTTTTAGTAATATAGACTGTGATGCTGCATATATATATATATTACTTCACCATTGCAACATTTACTACTTGTGTTTTATTTGTACCATTTTTCAGGTTTCTCTTATATCCATATCATGTTATATTCAGCTCTGCCTTCATTCCATGTAAAGTACATGTCAATACCTATGTTATTCTCTGTTGTTAGTACTAATATAATTTTATCATTTATAAGTCTATTTATATTGAATGTCCTTGTGCAACATTTTTCTGCTCATATGCATGCCTAGAAATTCTTATTTATATATCAGACATCTTGTATTTTATGTTGCTAGTGAAGATTTTGTTGTTATCTTAAGCTTATAAAATATTCTAAAAGATAGTTACTTATTGATCCTTTGATATTTTTGAGTCTTACTTTATTAGGGAAAATCAAGTTAATTCTTTAGTCTAGAGCTGATTTATTTCCACTAAGAGGGCAAGATGTTTTTGACATTCTGACAAATGGTCCATGTATTAAAAAGTCTTTCTGTACTGGCTTGAAAATATGAATGACCCCCATATAAAACTCTCTGTGAGCTTTATAAAATCAACACATTATTTCCCAGTGGTTCTTTGCCTATAAACAAGTATTATAATTTTTTTCTCTCATATGCCAACAGATTACTACTTACTTAATCAGTGACTCAAAAGAATCCCTCTGCAGATGTCCAGACTTCTCTGCATAAATTTCCACTTTGGTTCTGTTTCAAAAGTTCTGGTTATATTTCCCAAGCACCACTCTCTTTCACTTCAACTAGGCAGGACTATTAGGCTCTGCATGAGTTCTTTCCTATGCCATAGTATGAGAACTCCAGGCAGAAAATAGGGTGTCATTCATTTGTTTCCCCATTTTGCAGGATGCTAGTCCAACATTGTTGTTCTGCGACTAGAGATAACTATGTAATACATTTTGTGTGGTTTTCATATTCATCTTGAAAGGTAAACACAGTCTCTGATAATATATCATGTCTGGATATGAAATTCCACAGTTTTATTTCTTTTTAAAAAACAATTTATTTGTTTATTTGCAAATAGAAAAAAAAGAGACACAGAGACAGAGAAAGACAGAAACAGGCCACCAAGGCCTCCAGTTGTTGCAGATTAACTCCAGATGCACACGCCTCTCTGTACATCTGGCTTTACGTGGGCACTGAGAACCAAACCCAGGTCATTAGGCTATGTAGGCCAGCCCCACATTTTTGTTGCCAATGGATATCTTAGGCAAACTTACTCACTTCTCTGAGTCTCAGTGTATACGTTTATGAATTGAAGACCATAACGATTTCCATTTTACTGAACTATTGTGATGAATGCATGCAACTGAGAGATGTACCTGTAGGAAGGTACATAGTCCTCTCTTTCCATCTCCTTTGGTAATAAAGAGGCACAGCACTTCTCTCAATTCACCTAAATCACTTCCTTGCCAAGGCAGCTGAAGCATGCTTGTCTCTCTAACTGTATCTCTGCCAGCTCCTCACTACAGTGACCTGTCCTTTCTCTGAATTCTTCTGGGAAGGATTGTTTATAGAATTTGTCCCACAATAAATCATAGTTTTCCTTTAATAGCATCCCTACTTTTGTCTAGAAATGCAATTTAAATCTTTCATTACCTTATTTAGACTGGCTGCATAAACCTTTATTATTGGACATTATCTCCTGTTTGTAAATCTGTCTACTCAACAAGACACTGCCATTAGAATTGGCTAGCACCATAAATGTGTTAATATCCCTAAAATTCCTGAATCAGTGTCCAAGACACATTTTTTAAAAAAATATTATTATAGTTTTGATAGTATGTCCTCAAAGAAGCTATTTATTCTTTTATATTTCCTCATCTCTTTCATGTTGATTTATAGCATCCTAAAAAAATTAATTCTTTTTGTATATTAGAGAAGGAATCATGTCAACAAATATGAAATGTACACATTGTTTCTGGACAATAATGATCATATCCTTGTCAAACCAACTCTAGATGACTAGCTGCTAATCTTTCTTTCTGAAGCCTTTTTTGTTCTTTTTTCTTTCTTTCTTCAAAAAGAATGTGTAAGAGCAGGACCATTAACCTAGGAGAACAATTTGGGAAAGTAAGTGCTACTTCGAATCCCAGGAGGTCCCAGGGCTGGAGAGCAATGTCAAATTTGACACTTTTCCCTATGTGAAGAAAGGGGCCAAGAAACCTCTATCTATCTAATATAAGACTCTGATCGAGGAGTCCAAACACCAGATAGATAGGTCACTATGTTTGATTTCCTGGTGATGTTTAAATCCTTACCATGTACTCAGTGTGTGTTGTAGCTTTCTTGCACCACTAAGGAGATTTGTTTCTTGTCCCTTCCCCAATAATATATTGTCGCCCGTGACCTTGAAATCTTATTAGTAAGCCAAATCCTTCCAAAGTCATCTACCCGAGCCTGTGGAATGGCAGCCGATAGCTGGGTATGTTTTTGCTTCCTTATGACCATGCATCATTTTCCTTTGAAATGGAAATTTCCAAAGAGAAATGAAATGTTAATGAATGCTGGTTTGAATTTAGAAACCCATTTCGTCTCTGACTTCCATAGAAATTGGATCTTTGCTCATCACATGACCTACTGGTGTGGCTGGAAAATCCCTGAAAACCTTCTGGAATGTGTAAATTCTCCTGAATTCTTATGATCTTGGCACAAAATTCAATTAGTTATGATTTTAATCTGATTATAGTTATTTAAGGTTAATGGAGTTTAAAGAGTCTGACTCTATTGTCCTAAACTATTAAGGCTGGCTGCCTCACTTCCTATGAGCTGAATTATAATGATGCATTTATGCTTTGTTGTGACATGGGAACCTGGAGCATATTTGGGAAAGAAACTCAAATATCATAGGTCCGGAGTTGAATTCAGGAATGCTTACTGCTGGTAGAAGTCTTCATTGGGTCTATAGAATATTTTGCTAAGGAAAATTTAAAGTATTATAATTTTTTCTACTTTCAATGGGATTGTCAAAGACATTCTTCTTCCTTGGATTCTCAATGTATGCATTTTCTTTCCCCTCTCCTCCCTCCTATTTTAATGTATAAGTCAGGAAACTCTTTAGAAATAGTTAATTCATACCCATTTCTTTCTCTTTCGTTCTTTAGTATGGACAAAGTTTTCGTGGAAAGAGGCGAATCTCCATGGAATATTTTCAACATTAGTGAATAGTTTTTAAGGATCACAGAGCGTTCTCATGGTTCATAATTCTAAATTCCTGTAGCTTTTCCTTATGAGATAAAACCCACATCTCCTAAGGTTGGCCCCGTGGAGGGTGTTGCATGATCTTGAGCCCACACGGAATGCTCCTATGGCAGCACGGGGCAATTTAAGCAACAATGGCTTTTGTCACACCAGCCTGGGCAGGAGGAAGCCTCTTCCATCTTTCATTCATAACAACTTCTGTTCTTGGGAACAGAACAGACCTTTCCTGTCTCATGACTCTACTGCTCTCCTTCTTCAGTCTTTCTTTTGGCTGCTGGCTGTGTTGTCCTTTCTTTGACCTGCTCGCAGGAATAAATGAACCAAAGCCTGGAATGACTGCTTCCTGTGTGAGTTTGTCTATTTCACAGGAAGAAGAGAAGGTCAGTACAGCCTCTGTTTTCCTCCTCCTCCACCTCCATTTTTCACTTCCATTGAGTCCCTAGCTCCTCTAACTCCCCCACGAGCCCAGCTGCCCCTCCATGGTCAATACCTCAGTCCAGCCTCCCTCTCCCGAGAGCCTCTTTTCTTTGCTATTAGTACACTGAGTCCCTCGTGTTTCAGGAAGTCTGTGAGAGCAGTTGGAGAGGTGAATTCTGCTGCTTGACAAGTATGCAAAGCATTCTATGATATAGTGGATCTGGAAGCCCCTATTATAGGAGATTTACTATGCTCTGCTAAGGTTGCACTCAGGTTGAAATTGGCTGACAAGGTCTCAGCCAGAGTAGGATTTATTCCTACATATTAAATTATTTTTTTAATTAGTTCAATGCCCAGGTCATTTCTAAACCAAAGAAATGTGAAATAAATATATCCTTGAAGTAGAAAAGAAACAGGCCATGGTTTGAGTTAGTTGTCAAGTTTATACAAAAATGTTTGCAGCCTTTAAGCTATGAAGCACTTTCACACATTGGCTTAAGCACCAAGAAGCCATAAATAGCCTAGGCCTTTGCAAATTAATTTCTGTTACTACCAATCTCCTTGGCCTCTGTTTATAGACAACTTATTTTTCCTTTTCCTTTTTTCTTTTCTTAAAACAGGCACAAAGTATATGTAAAATCTTTGGCAGGAAGGCAGAAATTGGGCATTTTCAGTGGCTCTGAAATCCTTTCCGCATCCCTTGTTCAGTGAGTGTACAAGCGTGAGCGAGGTGGCAGGAGGGTGTCTGTGCCTGGCAGATTGTGGGGAGGAGGTATGATTGCTCGTGCACGCGCACACACACATACACACAAATCCCAGATGGCAGCTAGATGAGGGAGAGGAGCCAGCGACACCAGGAGTTATTTTGGGAATAAAACTTGGAATCTGCATATGGCTGAGATTTTTCATCCCAAGTGTTGCTCTTGCAGATGACAAGCTCCTTGGTGAGGAGGGAGCCAGTCCATTGATCACTTCAGATGAGTTTCCTACACCCTGATGCTGTGGAAAGGTAAGTGGTCTCTCTGAATAGTCAAGAGATTGCAGAGCCCATAGAAGAGGCCCTGTCGTTGTGCTGCCCATGGAGATGAACATGGGCCGGGAACAGCAGAGAGCAGTCTAAAGTTCTGAGATGACAGGAAGTTAGCATTTCTTGCAAGCCTCTGGTGGCTGATTGACTGCCTTTCTTATGGGATAGTGCTGGTCTGCTTTGCAATTACCTTTGCAACTGCTCCATGAACCCTGGTCAGCAGATTTATAATTCCACGGTGTGCATCCAAAGGAGGAAAGGTAGTATGAATAGTACAACACGTGCTCCCCGTTGCAAGATTAACAATTTCATGGTGTGGTTCTGAAGGGAAAAAAAAATGTGTGGATAGTACAGCCACCATCACTACCAAGCATGAGCTCTTCAAACACAACACTATGTGCATGGTAGCTTACTAACTCACATATATATATATATATATATATATATATATATATATATATATATATATATATATATATGAGAAAGAGGCATAAAAAGAGAGTGTGGACACATCAGGGTCTCCTTCCACTGCAAATGAACTCCAGACACATGTGCCACATTGTGTATCTGATTCTACGTGGAGGCTGAAGAATCAAACTCAGGCCATTAGATTTTATGAGCAAGTGCCTTTTGCTGCTGAACCATCTCTCCAGCCCAGTACCTCATCTTTATACAAACCATATCATTATCCATGTGGAAAATGTATAAGAAGACCACCCACTTCCTTCTCTTTTCAAGCTCTATCCTTTAATTAGTATGTAAACATCTCTTAAAGCCCATTCTCAGAAATGTAACTATTTTTTGAAGTGTAGGTTGTTGAGCCTCCTGCCTCATACAGGTGAGAGGTAAGCATTAAATCACTACTAAACTTTACACTCAAATCCCCTTTGCAGTTTTGTTTATATTGTTTCAGTAAAGATTTCACTCTGTGGCTCAAGCAGGCTTTGAACTTGCAATCCTGATGTCTCTGTTTCTAGGATATCTGGGTTTACAGGCCTATGCCTCCAGACCCAGCTTTAATCTTCCAACAGATTGTCTTTTTTTTTTTTTTTTTAATGTGTTGAGTGAGAAAGAGAATTGGTTTGTTAGGGCCTCTAGCCACTGCAATAAAACTCCATATGTGTGCTCCCTTGTGCAAATGTACAACCTTGTGTACTTGCATCACTGTGAAAATGGCTTACACGGGGAATGGAGAACCAAATATGAGTCCTTAGGCTTAGCAGGCAAGCATCATAACTGTTTAGCCATCTCTCTAAGCCTACATTTTTTTTTAAATGACACATGCTATTATGGTCAGCAAGCAGAGTTTCAGATGAAGGAATTGGTTACATAAGTTTTCTCTTCAGACAGGTGGTAAAATGCCACCAAATTAACATGCCAGGCTCTTCTTAGGCCCTGGGCATATGGAGGTGATGAAGAAACAGCCACTCAAGGCATTTATGGTCTAGAGATGGAGAAAAGGACACAGCTAGCTAGTATGTGACATTGTGTTAAGTGGTTTCACAGATGCATACATTTGATGCTATAGGAACATAGCACCGTGAGTCGTGAAACTGGGTATGAGTATGGAGAACTCTAAAGGTTCCTGTACAATTTTATATTCTTAAAGGAATACTGTACTCAGGGCTCAAATAATAAAATTCTCCTTGCCCTTATGAAAAAAAAAAATTGAGATGGCATGGTGAGGTCACAGCATTGACAACGTTTATAGGACAGGGTGGCATATACCCAATTACTTTATCTAGTAGGTATACTTTCTTCTGAGAAATAGCTCCTCAAAATCTGCAATCTTATTAGACGTAGGAAAGCACAACACTCTACACAGTGAGGCCCAGCGATTATTGGCTGAAGACACGGGAAGATGAACAGACCCCTTGAGCTGAAGGACATAAATGCATGCCTGTGATATGCCAATGCATTTAGGCCTGGAAGGACTTCCATTGAAAGGAGTGAAGGAACGACACAAAGACAGGCAGCAGAAGGAGGGAGAGAGACGGAAGAAAGGGTGGAGCTCAAACATCCTGGTTCTAGTTAATCCTGAGGCCCAAATATACCTCTATGCTCCTTACTGTTTGGTCATGGAGCTAAAGTACTTCATTTCCTCTCTCGGCTCTCTTAAGTAGCCTCTTGTATTAAAGAATCCTAGCTGGGCTGGAGAGATGGCTTAGCGGTTAAGCGCTTGCCTGTGAAGCCTAAGAACCCCGGTTCGAGGCTCAGTTCCCCAGGACCCACGTTAGCCAGATGCACAAGGGGTCGCACGCGTCTGGAGTTTGTTTGCAGAGGCTGGAAGCCCTGGCGCGCTCATTATCTCTCTCTCCCTCTATCTGTCTTTCTCTCTGTGTCTGTCGCTCTCAAATAAATAAATAAAAAATTTTTTTAAAAAAAGAACCTTAGCTAATATAGATGAATAATACAGTAGCAATAGGATCTGTCCTCACAGTAGAGTGTATTCAGCCTTGGCATGAATTTGCTCATCTACAAGTGAGATCTGCTTCAAAGGATGGATTTCAGTTACCTGGTGTGACTAACTTTCCAGTGTTTCAACTTCTCCTAGCAGGACGCTGATCCAGGTTGCAGTAACCTGTAGCAGATCTCACTAAAGTGCTGTGGTAGCCACACCTCATATTTTGACAGTAATAAGCAGGAAGTATTCCCTCATGCATCCTAAAAACACAATCTCTTCAAAATAGGTGACAAAGACTGAGAGAAACATGTACTCCAAAATGTGTAGCTCTACTGTAGTAGACATGGACTTTTGTAGCAATACTCATTGGAAACAGGCAAGCTTTGAAGTCATTTGAGGAAGTAGAAAGGTGTTGAGTGGAAACTAGCTAGAGTCTTCTCCCACTCGCGCTCCTTCTC
This sequence comes from Jaculus jaculus, assembly GCF_020740685.1. NCBI lineage: Eukaryota > Metazoa > Chordata > Mammalia > Rodentia > Dipodidae > Jaculus > Jaculus jaculus. The sequence continues at coordinate 312,589,994 of NC_059102.1, forward strand.
TTTCAGCATGGTTGGACTATAGGATTCGAATCACACAAAGAAACAAGGGTCTCCTCAACCCTTAATCAGGGCAGCTCACAATGCACTTTAGCTAGTCTTACCCCTCTTCTGCTCACGGTCAAGTGTGTCTCTCCATCTGCAATGTTGCTTCCCTCATTCTGTTTTACCAAGTCTAGTTCAACATCCTTTTACCTCGTCTTCCAGCTTCCCTCCTTGTTCTCCCTGGGTTTGTATTTCACATAGCTGTCAGAGTGATTTGTCAGAAATGCAAATTCAGTCCTGTTACTTTCCTATTAATAATTGTGCAGGAGTGCCTCATCACTACAGGAATCTGAGCATGACAGCCTGGCCACGCTCCGTCTGAGAGTCACTGGGCCATGTTCTGCTGTTGCCTACCTTTCCACTTTCATGACCTGCCACTCCCCATCTATAAGTTTGCACTCCAGCAATTCTAATCTTCCTGCGGTTCCCTGCTCATGTTATTCCCCTCCTACTCTCCCTCCGCCAGTATTAAGCCATTCAGAGGCTTTCATCATGAACAGAGCGAGTATGTTCCATGGACAGTTCTGAATTTAACAATACCAAAATATAAAAGAAGTCCAGCATCACACTTAGTTCCCCTTAATGATATGTCCTTCCTCCCCCTGCACTATATCCAATATCTTAAAGAACTGTGATAACATCTGGAGTGCTTTATAGCTGGGTCAAATAGTAAAATAGAAACTCTTAGTGGATGTCCAAAGCAGGGTAGATAGGACAAGAAAAGTCACAACTCACAATTTACCTTTTTCCTGCTAACAGAACTCTACATCTCTTCAGGCAAATACCGTTCAATTCATTAGGGAGAAAGGGAGAATCAGCCCCATGTGTGAAGCCCATTCTGATAATGCAATTGCCTGCCTAGAAGGATTGCCTGATTTTCCCCCCATAAGCAATTACTTAAATGGTGTTTTGGTCCCTTTTTCTCTGAAGCAGGACATAACCTTTATTGACATTGTGGCTGCTGCCCCATCTGTTAAGTTGACAGAAAGAAGTTGCTGGCCGGTCCTTATGATGGATTTGATATTGTCAAACCTTCAGTACAATCTGTCATGGAGCAGAGGAAGCCTATTGCCAGAGGAAGATTCCTCAATCCTTGCGAGGAAGAAGACCATGTTCCTCCTTCTCCTCTCGCTAATGCCTTACTCCCAGGTCCAAAGTGAGCAAGAGTGGCTCCAGCTCCACCATAAGAAGGACTCTCATTTTTCGCCAGCTGTCGGTCATGAGAACTCAAAGCAACCCACAGTGAACTGATGAGACAATGTCTCCATGCCTGTAAACCAGCTTCATAGACCTGTCTTCTTTGAGAAGCCAATACAAGCAAGAAGAAAATAGAAAAAGAAAGTTCCTGGGAAAGAACTACTGCATAGAGAGAGCTCTAGGTGCAGACCCAGGTCAGTCCAAGCTGTGCTGCTTATCTTTATGGTGCTTCACCATGTGCATTTTGTTGACTGAGCTGTGTCTACATCCATGGTCAAGATTTCCAACTCAGTACAAAGGTCTTTGTGATTTAGCAAACTGAGCTGGACTTGGCATTCAAAAGAGGAGCTACAGATATAGACCATACTGAACCTAGGTCCTCTGGAGGCAATAAAATACCAAGGAGATGCTATCTAGCGGACTTGGAGTATGTCATTCCCTTGAAAGCCAAGGAGACAGCTGATTTAGGGTTTCTAGCTAGGTCACAGAAAAGTCAGTGGCAGCTGCATTCAGCTGAGTTCAGAGTCTGAATATTTATGGTATCAATCTGAAATCCAGATAACCACAAATAATATAAATCCATTAACTCCCTGTACAAGGAAAGCTTTTTGGCTGCTAATGCCTTGATTGCTGGATTACTGCAGAACTGGAACATAGATTTGTTGCTTGGAGCCTCTCTTTCCCTCTTGCTCTTCCTCTCTCTCTGTCACTCTCTCTGTCTCTCTCTCTCTCTCTCCCTCTCTCTCTCTCTTTCCCCTCCCTGCCTGCCTTCACCCCTTCTACTGATTTTTGTTAATCTGAACTTGAATGCATGAGCCAGCTTCCCAGAAAATTTAAGCAGGAGCTGTGATACCGGGAATGATTATCCTCCTCTAGTCATTCATGGTTGAGATACTGTGGTTGTGATAATCTGAGAACTACAGTGCTGAAGTATATAGAACTTCCCCCATTTACATACAGAACCCAAGTCACCAAGTTGCTCTATTAGAATTTCCCCTATTTATTTGTTTGCTCCATAGTAAAGAGTTTGTTCATCATATAAATTATGCATCTTATCTGGTTTCAGCTATACCAGAAAACAGTTGCATCACATGTGACACTCACCACATAGGTGAGTCTTCATGAGCTGTCCCAATGGCCATGCCAAGTAGGTGTCATTAGGCTTGTGGAGAATGTGCAAACTATAGTTAGAAGCCAGCTGAGATCTCATGCCACATCAAGGAGGACTCATTGTCTTTTACACAGAGAGGCTTATTGATAGTGCTCACTCCAGGAAGGCTTCAGTGTAATTAACTTATTTAGTACACTGTAGCAGAGAAAATGAGGCAGAATTGGTAGTGTTGCAGCTCCTTTAGAAATTTACCAAAGCAAAAAAGCAAAAAGGACCAAGTAGGAGGTATCACACTGTCATATTTCAGAACATACAACAAAGCTCTAGTAATGCAAACATCATGGCAGTGATATCAAAGCAGATACATAGAGCAACAGAACAGAATATGAAGCCTAAAAACAATCCTGTATATTTACTGATATGGAGGTCTCAACAGTAGTACTAAAAATGTAAAAATGTGTTTTGGAGGAATACCAGCCTCTTCAACAAATGGTGTTGGCAAATCTGGCTATTCATACACTGAAGACTGAAACTTGATCCTTATATCTCACATTGTATTAAAAATCAACAGTGCCGGGCATGGTGGCGCACACCTTTAATCCCAGCACTTGGGAGGCAGAGGTAGGAGGATCACTGTGAGTTCAAGGACACCCTGAGACTCCATAGTGAATTCCATGTCAGCCTGGGCTAGAGTGAGACCCTACCTCAAAAACAAAAACAACAACAAAAAAAATCAACTGAAAATAATCTTAAGACCTAAAGGTAAGACCTGAAGATGTGAAAGTAATAGAAAAAGCATGAAGGAGACACCTCACAACATCAGTATAGAGGATGAATTTTGGATAAGACCCCAAAGCACAGGAGATAAAAGTTAAAAATCAGAGCATGGAGACAACTGGCTGGAATTCAGAAGAAAGCCAGTCTTGAGACAGTTAGCCTGTCTAGTGTTGGAAAGCTCTACATGTGCTAATGGGGAAAAATGGTCAACAACAGTCTGAGCAACCAGAGGTCTAACCTACTTAGAAGCAAACACCCTGACACTATATGTATGCCAGTGAAGTAGTGGCACACAGCCTCAGTGGGTAACCAATAGCTTTTTGATTGGCTAAGAGATCTGCTCAGTGTAAAGGAACCCATATCTGGAACTGGGAACCAGATCAGAATGCTATGGAGACAAACATTATGTTCTACAGTGTCATGCTCTCACTAGTCTTTGGCTAAAAGAGGGGTTACATACATCAAATTCTCCCTTAATTTATAACGTGCATCCCATTTAAACTATGCTGACTCCACTCTCTGTTGGAGAATCTGTTCTTTTTCAGAAGGTAGCAAGACTGGAGGAGATAAACTACCCACTGTACTTCAGCCAAGCCACAGCTGAATTCACAAAGGATTTGGGAAGACAAGCAAGAGTGTGGTTTCCATGCTGTTTCTGATAACCAGTGCTACAGTGAAGGAGGCAGACCCTGAGGATACCCAATACCTACAAAACCAGAGGTCCAGAGTCTCCTAAGAGCTCATCACTGAAGTAGACTTAAAACTCACCCACCACAGCTCCAGAGATCTTGTGGAAGAAGGGGTGGAAAGATTGTAAGAGCCACAGGAAGAGATGTCATGCCCAGAGTCATCCCCTCCCCCTCCCACCATGCATCAACTACAACCCCGTGGGGAATACCTGCAACCCCCTGAGAAGCGTCTCCAGTGGAATGGGGGCAGGGATGAGGAAATAGAGGGTACCAACACATGATGTATCCATATGAAACATCTTGTTAATAATAGTAATAATAAACATTAAAAAATCAGTAACATGAGCCAATGGGATTATGGCAAAAAGAAGCACCTCTGCCCAGCAGAGAAAACAATGAACACAATAACATGTGATTTTATAAGCCAGATTTTATCTGGCAAGGCAGTAATGCCCAAAACTTTAAAAACAAACAATAACAAAAGTACAAATGATTCAGTTGAAATGAGTAAGTGATAAGAATAAGCATTTCTCAAGCTAGAGAGATGGCTTAGCATTTAAGGCATTTGCCTGCAAAGCCAAAGGACACAGGTTCAATTCCCCAGGACCCATGTAAACCAGATGCACAAAGGGCACGTTCATCTGGAGTTCATTTGCAGAGGCTAGAGGCCCTGGCATGCCCATTCTGTCTGTCTGTCTCTCTTCTCTCTACCTCACTCTGCAAATAAATAAATAAATAAATAAATAAATAAATAAATAAATAAATAAATAAATAAAATAAAATAAAAAAAAGAATAAGCATTTCTCATGTTAATAAAAGGATGCTTCAATTCATTGCAGTGAAACACAAGTCAAAGCCACACAGAAATTATCTCACCCCAGTTATGGTAGCTTTTATCCAACAGGGACAAAAATGTTGAAAAAGATGTGGAAAAAAGTGGAATGTGATAGAAATTTAAATTAATACAGCAACTATGGAAAAGAGTAAAGAGCTTTACTAAGAAATTAAAAATATGTTTAAAGTATGGCATAGTTGTTCTACTTCTAGAATATATCCAGAGGGTATTATGTGAGCATATGAAAGGAAAATCTGCATACTCATATTGGTTGCTTCATTATTCATAATAGTTATGAAATGGAATACAAGTTATTTTTACTGTATGCCTATAAAACAATGACTGCATAAATGAATTGTGGTATATTTATACAATGGAACCTTGTTCAAGCATAAAATGAATGACATTCTACCATTTACAGCAAAATGCATGAATCTGAATGACACTGTGTTAAGTGGAATAAGTTGGATGCAAAAAGACACAATTTTGCTAGTTCCCTCTCAAATGAATTTTTTGTTTGTTTGTTTTTTGAGGTAGGGTCTCACTCTAGCCCAGACTGACCTGGAATTCACTATGTAATCTCAGGGTGGCCTGGAACTCATGGTGATCCACCTACCACTGCCTCCCAAGTGCTGGGATTAAAGGCATGTGCCACCACGCCCGGCTTCAAGTGGATTTTTAAAAAATATTTTATTTATTTGAAATCAGAAAGAGAAAGAGAGAGAGGTTGAGAGTGGGGAGAGAATGGGAACACCAGGGCCTCTTGGAGTTACAAATGAAATCTAGATTAATGTGCCATTTTGTGCATCTGGATGCACATGGGTACTGGGGGATTGAACCTGGGCCATCCGACTTTAGAAGCTAGCACCTTTAACTTCTGAGCCATCTCTCCAGACCTGAATTTAAAAAAAAAGAATGAATGAAGTAGATAGGAAGACAGCAGAGTTGGTAACACGCCTTCCTCATTGGTATGAGGACCTGAGTTAGGTTCCCAGCATCTATACAAAATGGCTGGCAAGGTGCAGGTAACTGCAATGCCCGTGCTAGGATGGGAGAGGGAAGAGGATCCCTGGGGTTTGCTGTCCAACTAGTTGAGCCTAATTTGTGAGCTCCAGGCCAATGAGAGACGCTGTTACAAAGGAGGTAGAAAGGCTTCCTGAGGACACCTAGGGCTGTCGGCTGTTCACTGCCCATGCAGTACACATGCCTGTGCGCATATGAACACACACATATACACATTAAAATGTAGATCAGTCTATATAGTAATGATTAACAGAGGCTGGGAGCATGGAATAGTGGAGGATAGACAATGGGGACCCAGAAACAGATACAAGTAATAAATTTCTGCCTTCTACAGAACACTGACCACAGTTCCCAATAATCTATTACATGTACCATAAAAAAATTATAAGAAAGGAGCTCAAAGCTCCAAAAAATATGATAAGAATGTTGGAACATTAATTACCTTGATTTGATGAGTACATACTGTCTATGTGTACTGAAGTATCATTTCATAACTCCTATATGCATACAAATATTGTATGCTAATCAAAAAGTTTAAGCAGATGGAAATGTTAACAATACCAATTTGATCAGTAGGCACCACATATATTTTTGAATATTGTACTATATCTACCCTAAATTTGGTGCAATTAAGTAAAATATAAAAAGTAAGAGTTGTGGAAAGGATGATTCTTTTAGTGCAAGCTCACAAGTTTGCCTGCCATGGTTTTATGGATGCTGGCAGAACACCCGAGATTTTTTGGGCAAGCCAAGAAGACTGTGTCATCCAGCACTCCAGTAATGAATAACGGATTGCACTGGTCTCTGATGCATCAGTTCCCACTTGGGGATGCAAAATTACCAGGTGGTGGGCGCACACACAGTGAGTTGCCTTCCAGAAGATGCTGAGCTTACGCAAGCTCAATCCTTCACAAACCCACCCAACCTTCATCCCAGGGAGACATTTCATCTATGCCTTCCTGGACAATGCATAAACCTCACTTTCGCTCTGGAGGGATGCCTTTTCTTTCAAGCTATTTGCTGTGCAGCTGTCGTGGAGAAGACAGTCTTGGCAAAGATGCTGTCAGCCCCTGAAAGATGTGAAGAAAAGTGAGAGACCCATGAGAACCACCTTTTAGGTACTGGATAAAGACAGGGTAAAATGGAATTTGGTGGGAATAAGTTCAATTATGACTTTCAGTTATGACTTTGTGATTAATTTCAGAATTGAAGGCTATGGAGACTGCATATTTGTATCTTCATTGCTTGACTATATGTGTACTTGATTCTATTTAGTTTTTCTCTCCCTCTTGCTCTTTCTCTACTATGTCTGATATATGTTGGCATAATTGGCATCATTACACATTGTATACATTGAATAGTATCAAAGATGGACTTTGAGCTACAAAACAAATGAATCTTATGAGACATTAATACATTATCAACAACAAAAATAATAATAATAATACTAAAAATAGTTCTGTTTAGTGGGTTTCTTTCTTCTCATCAGAAAACCCTCACTGTCATTTTGCTGTGTTCGTATATGGTATGTGTGGTATATGTATGTGTGTTTGATGTGTGCAGAGGTATGTGTCTTGTGAACATGTGTACAAAGACCAGAGGAGGAAGTTGACTGTATGACATTCTTTCTTTCCTGCATTATTTTCTGGGCAAAGAGTCCCTCACTGAATAGTACTGACCTCACCACGTCTCAATTACATGGTGTCTGGGGCTTTAGGCATATGAGACCATACTCGGCTTTTGGAATCAAACTCGTGCTCTTATTATGCATGTACAACAAATGCTCCTGTCCACTTGGCCACCTCCCAGCTCCACTTGTCATTACTGACAATAAAGTTACAGTGGTCTACAGCTGTTGGGCTTCTTCTCCACTCCTATCAGTCTTGGCAATGACCCAGGGCAGCTCATCCTCTTGAGCTTCCCCATGCCTAAAGCAGATATTTTCCCTTGTGCATATCTGAGAGCCAAACAAGCCAAGGTGAAAGTGACCCAGAAGACATTGCTCATGAGTGATGCGTTGGACAAGGGGCTCAAGGAGCAAAGGCTGGCAAGCAAGATGCTGCTGTGTCTACTGCCTACGGCCTCTAAACCAGCAGGAAACCCATGGCTTCAGATGGGAATGGGGACAATGTCATTGAATTTGCCAACTTGGCCAAGTCCTGTGACACTTCAGAGCCTGAGACTGCCCATCTGCCAAATAAAATGAATGAACTGTTCCTACCAGCCATGGCACAGCCAAGCTATGAACCTGATTCCAGAGGTCACACTTGTTATCTACTGAGGACTGGCACTCCACTATACCACTGTCTGGTAAGCAAAGACCTTGGTTTTCTATAGGGGAGTAACTGTGCTTTTAGCTTTGAGTCAAATGTAGGGAGGCAGAAATAACTTGAGGGGTGGAAAATAGGGATTGGAACAGTAAGACATACTAAAGCATAGCTGATGGTGTGCCTTAGGGGAATAGAGAGCTTAGTATAGCATGATTCTGAGTTGTAGAATATGTGATTCAGCCTTATTTACTTAAAGAAAACACACATACACATTATAATGGCATTGAAGACAAGTTAAAATTCAACATTTCACTTTTATGTTTCTCGCTAGCACATTTTATTATAATATGTTATTCCCATGTTAGATACTCAAATGCAAATGACAATAAGGGGACATCCTGATATCAGGAAAGTTGCTGCCTTAGATAAAGTAATCCAAGCCTACTCAAAGACTTGTAAATGGTGTGTGGATCCTGAAATGGTCATAGATTCAAATAGTTAAACATCCTGACGCCCACCTTGATACATGACACTGGACCCCTTCCCCAGTGCTGGTTCCCAAGCTTGAGTACACAGCAGCTGTACTCAGCACTCCCTGTGACTGGGAATGACAAACCCAGGGTGAAAATAAATGTATGCCGAAATCATGAACCCAAGTTCAAAAGAATATTACAGAGTCCAGCCCCAACTTGTACCAATCCAGTTACCTCTGCCCCTCACAGCTTGGACAGCACAGCTGCTTAAAGCAGTCAGGATGACGTTCATATATATCCACGTCAGGAGTCAGCCAGATTAGAATCAGGAATCCAGAGATTCTGCTCAAGCGCCTCAAGCCACCTGCATGCACACACGTAAATAATCCTTCCCTAGCAGACCCTTGGCAGGCATTGTTGTATTTTATGGGTATAAAACAATTCATTCCACACCACAACTTTGATTACCCCAATTTAACACACAAGGAAACTTGAGATGGAAAAAATCCCAGGTATTGTGGCATATGCCTAATGTCACAGTATGCCAGAGTTTAAGTGAGGAAGATCAATCTAAGCTACATAAGGAAACCCTGGCTCTAAAATCCAAACGTTGAAAACTGAAAGAAACAAAACAAAAATCAGGTTGAGCTTGTCTGTAGTCATAGAGTCGGTACATAACAGGACTAGCGGCCGTGCGCGCAGGGTGTCTGAGGGGATTCTGAGAGCCATCCTCTTAGCATCAGAAATGCCAGCCCTGTTGAAGAGCGTGTGGAGGAATTGTGCTCTTGCATGCTGTGTGCTTCCATTGAGGGGACATTTTTACTGGTCTGAGTGTAGCAGAGACTTGTGATAATCATTAGAATAACCTACTTTTTTTTTTCCTTCTTAATTTGTCACAGGGGGCAGACTTTTCAAGCTTACAACCTACCTAGACAGCCTCTGTTTTCTTGTTTCTTTCCTGTTCATTTTTTTTATATAAAAAGCAAGTTTATGGAGTTAAAGCGTTATTTGGGTGATGCATTATTTGCTGCTTTTAAAGCCAAGTGACCTCTCCAGAGCTTACTTGAGATCTTAATTTGCTTCTTAAGCAGTTACTATATCTTAATAAACTTACATTCAGTTCCGAAGTCAAATTCAAATGAGTACAGTATGAGTAAATGAGGAACGTATCACTTGCACAGCCTTCAGAACAATTCTCCTGCATGGGAATGGAAAGGCCTTGTTTGGTAAGCCTGCTGTCTGGGAAAGTGCCACAAACATCTTACAACCCTAAATGGTTTTGTACTCCTGATTCACTAGTAAAAATAATAAATGACTATAAAAATCTAAGTCATCTTTTCCATAAGAAAAAATGTCACTCAAAGGAATGCAAACCAGTCCCATCTCTGTGTTGGAGCAAGAAGAGACAGGTTTGCAGTAGAATCAATGCATTGGATAATTGCCCAGGATGTATTGGTAGCTACGTGCACAGCCTGAGGCTAAAATCTGTGTGGTTACCCAAGAGACAGGGTTCTTTCTGCGGGGATCTGCTGAGATAATTCATGTCAGGCCTCTACAATGAATTCCTCGGCAGCCTCAGGGGCGACGTGGGAGACATTGGGAGACAAGGCCATGTAAAGACTACAAGACCCATGGTCAGTCTAGGTAACATCACTATTTGTTAATTAATATTCAGTCAGATTTCAAACAATGACTGAGCCTCTGTGACAATTAAGTTCTGTTGTCACCTTAACCAGAGTGGGAATGATGGAGTATGAGACTTGCCTCTTGGGAGGGTCTGTTGAGGACATTTCCAGGCAGAATTAAGTGAGCCAAGAAATTCTTGCTCCACAGTGGGTGGCCCTTCCTATGGGGTCTGTACCTGAAAAGCTCCTAGAGCTTCCCTGCATTGGTCTATATTATTCACTAGATGTGAGTTAAACAGTCAGGAAGCTTGACTGGCTCCCAGCGCTGGATGTCAGCAGTCTGACTGGAGAAGCAAAGCAGCGCAAGCAGTTTGGAGTCAAGATGATTTTATCCTCAGTCCCAGGTGCCAGACATGGAGCTGCATGATTCAACGTTTGCCCTGATGATTTTCTATCTCACATTAGTCCAGTCTTTCCTGGCTATGTCCCCATTTCTACTTTTTGGGTATAGGAATGTTTACTCTGTATCATGTTCTGTAAGTATTTAACTTGTGGATTTTTAAAAAAATTATTTATTTACCTAATGATTTTCAAGGAGAAAGTGAAAAAGAGATAGAAGAGAGAGAGAGAGAGAGAGAGAGAGAGAGAGGAAATGGGTGCACCAGGGCCTCTTGCCAGTGCCAACATACTCCAGACACATGTGCCACTTTGTACATCTGTGTACATCTGGTTTACATGGGTTCTGGGGACTCAAACCCAGGCCAAATATGTTAGGGCTCACAATTAAGAAACTTTCTTGAGGCTCAGATGAGACTTTGGACTTGTGAACAGTGTTGGGACTACTAAAGATTAAGGAGACTTTTAAAGTTGGATTAAGTGCATTTTGCCTCATGAGATGGCCAAAAGTCTATCGGGTCCAGAGGTGGAGTGTGATCCTTTGAATATAAAATGTCTCCAGTAGTCTTGTATGTTTGTGATTAAGCCTCATACTTGAGCTCCAGCTTGTGGAGCCTTTCAGGAGAAGGTGTATTGCTGGGGACAGGCCATGGGGCATTGTAAGCCACCTGTGCTTGCCACATTCTGCTCACTCTCACAACTTCCTTCCTGCTTATGACACCAGGCTATTTTTCCCACCATGATGAAACAACTTCTTGAAACTGTAAGCTGGGAACAAACCATTGCCTCCCATAAGCTGCTTCTGGCCAGGTGTACTTTTCTTTAGAAAGAACTCCTCCAGCCTCTATTCCTATTTAAACTAGGTGAAGGATGCAGTTTGTACAGGGCTACAATTACAGTGACATCATTTTTTGAAAAAATAATTTTTAAAGGATGTATTATTGATTTGAGAGAGAGAAAAAGGAAGATATAGAATAGGTGCACCCAGGCCTAGAGCCACTGCAAAAATTAGATGCATGACCCATCTTGTGCATTTGGCTTTATGTGGGCCTGGGGAATTGAACCTAGGTCCTTAGGCTTTGCAGGCAAGCAGCTTAACCACTAAGCTATCTCTCCATCTTATTGAAAAGTTCTTATTTGCCAACTAATGTGGTATAGACAACTCCTGCCCAGATTTCTTCTCACCTCCAGACTGGTGACCAATGGCAATAGTTTGGATTTTGATGGTCTCCTTCGTGCTCATTAAGAGGTGGTGCTTAATGAGAAATCATTCAACAATTAACGTAATGCTATTGAAGTGGGTAGCACAGCCCTGGACTCTTTCTCTCTTTGTCACTCTCATCCTTTTAGAATGAGTGATTTTATTTTGCCACACACTACAACCATGATACACTAGCCTGTCACAGACCTAAAGCAACAGATACTGAAACATCCACAACTCCTAGACTGATTTGAATACTGGCAGTACTGTGTTCATCCAAGTATTCAGATTGTAGTATTTTAGTACTACATTCCTTAGGCTTGGAGAAAAGGAAAATTGGCCACCCTACCATATTCTGTAGCCTCGTCCTATCTTTGTATTTCAGCTTGAACAGGGTCCATGTTAAGTCATGCACCTCAGATGTTTCACAAAGGCACTATGTTTCTTAGCAATCAACAGAGGACATGGGGAAGAGCCATCTGTCTACAATGCCAGCTACTAGGCAAAGGGTATCCTGGTAGTGACTTTTCATCTAAACTAATGTAGCTTCAATTTCATCTCATATTCTAAATTAGTTCTCTTTTTCACTGGTTTTTACTTTGAGATGGTATTTCTACATATCTAGGGCTGACCAAACACTCTTTTAGGTAGCTGAGTGCACTGGTATTATTGAAGTGTGGAACCATGGCCAGAAAAGCAACAACTGTTAGTAGAAAACACTGGGTACTAGTTTAGCTTTGCTTTTTGATGTTGAGATTGAACCCAGGGCCTCATTCTTGGCAGACACATCCTTTATCATTGAGCTGAATCTCCAGCTCCAGCTCTTATTCTTTTTCAAACAAGTCTATTAAATGCAGAACTTGGCAATAAGCTGAGATAAGTGGACTCAGCTAAAACCTGGTTGTCCAATCACTCCAGTGGTCTATGATCCACTGGTCACACCTAAATCCACATGATATAGGCTAGTGCAGTAAGCATTAGCTTCTTGCCATGCAGAAGGGATGCTGTGCACTTCCTGCCAGCACACTATCCTTCTAAGAAAGTGCAGGGTGGAGGGCTGGACAAGGATTTTTCCTTGTCAAAAGAATGCAAAGCCATTTATGCCTTTCTTGTGTCTCATAAATCACTAGCCTCCATACTTGAGAACTTGAAGCCAAAAATGCTCAGCCGGAATTGAGAGATGGTCACTTTGCCTTTGGCACATGATACCAGAGACATTTACAGAGCAGGTACCAGCAGCGCTGCCAACCGCGTGCCCTGCCATCCGTCATGTGATGCAAGACCAACAAGGCGTGAAGAGGTGGTGTGGAGACTCTTGTCAGTTGGTCAGACCACTTCATTAAGAAGGCTGGGGAGTCTTTAGGAGAGTGGACAATGGAATGGGTTTTGTGAGGGGATGCTTTCCCATGCCCCAGAAAGAAAGCGGGAAGCTGACGTCTACCTTCACTTTGGGCTTTGGGTGTTAAACCATGTTTGGGAAAACATCTACACTACTTATTCTGCCTTCTCGGTCCTGTTCCATCCCCCATACCACTCGCACCCACTAGAGTGGCCACTCCGACGAGCTCAGAAGCGGAATTACTTTAGATTACTCCCCACAGTGTATGTAAAATGGACCCTGTGAAGTAGACTGGCAGTTGAGGCAATCTGTGATAGGATGGCTCCACCATATGCAACATACCCATCCAATCCCCCAGGCACTTACAAGAACACAGACAGGAACATTGCTCACATAATATTGGAATTTCAAACTGGGGAAGAGCTGTCAGACTAAGCATTTCAATCTCTGTCACCCTCCTTCTCTTAACAGAGGAGAAAAATACAAGGGTCAGAAGGAAGTGACGTGTGTATGTACTTGTCATTCTTCTCCAGCAAATATTATTCTATTGCATGGATATGCTGTAGCTCCTATGACTCTTTAGTTATTTATTTTAATAAAAAATATCATTTTACTTTTTATTCAATATTTTTTTCAATTAATACAGCAAACATTCCTGTCTATAAAGGAAAATTAATGACCTTGAATATGTAAATACAAAGTCAATGAGAATGAGAATATCTGTGTGTGTGTAACATGTTCTTAAGAAATTTTAAGCCGGGAGTGGTGGCGCACGCCTTTAATCCCAGCACTCGGGAGGCAGCGGTAGGAGAATCTCCGAGAGTTCGAGGCCACCCTGAGACTACATAGTGAATTCCAGGTCAGCCTGAGCCAGAGTGAGACCCTACCTTGAAAAACCAAAAAAAAAAAAAAAAAAAGAAATTTTAACCTGGAGAAAGAATGATTGTGCTCCTTATTTTTCATGTTTCTGTGACATAAAAGCCAAAGAGAGCAACTAAAGAGAGGAAGGATTTATTTTGTCTCTAAGTTTGTGAAGATACAGCCCATAGGCAGAGTTCACGGCAGTGGGGACATTCAGCTGGGATTCCCCTCATCTCCACAGACCAGGAAGCAGAGAAGGGAGAGTGCTGTTATCATCTGTCTTCCCCTTTTCCCCATTTTTACTCAGCTCAGGACCCCATCCTGTGGGACTGTATTTTCCATATTCAAAGTGGTTCTTCCTTCTCTCTGGAAATAGCTCACCTCTCATCAACACACCCAAAGTTGTGCCATACAATAGCTCTGGGCATTTCTTAATCTGATCAGTTAGTAAAATGAATCATCACTATTACCAAATAGAAATTTTCAAGCATTTAAAGAGATGCTACCTATGTCTTAAATGTTCTCAGTGTTGTATATGTATTACACTATTTAATACTAATCAAAGCCCCCTGAGGAACTTATATCTATTGCCATAGCTGGAGGAACACAGTGACACATCAAAGTAGTGTATGGTTCTACAATGTTATTTATAATTCAAGTATTAAAAGATGTTTAGCTTTACTTAATTTTTTCCATTATAGCTTTTCTTTTTCCTTCCTTCCTTCCTTCCTTCCTTCCTTCCTTCCTTCCTTCCTTCCTTCCTTCCTTTCTCTCTCTCTCTCTCTCTCCCTCTCTCTCTCTCTCTCTCTCTCTCTTTTTCTTTCTTTCTTCAATGTGGCTTTATGGGTATAACCAATTTGTCAAAATAAAGGGCTGATATCTATGCTCATTCATTTACTAGCTGCTTACCTTTGTCCTGGTGAGTTTTATTATGCTTCCGACATTTCAAAGAGGATTAAAGGAGATATGTTTAATTCTTTACATCAGGAACACTTATCTTTCAAATTAGGCATTGTTTTAACTCTAGTGCCTCAGGAGAACAAAGCTCCTGCTCTCTTGGAAGTTGTACTGTGGAAGGAGGAGGAGGAGAAGAAGAAAACATAGATAGGTAAGTACATAAGTGTATAAACAGTTGTAGTTCTTAAAACTATGAGGAAATGAGTAAAAACAAATGTCAGCATAAGCAGTATTCTGTGTTTTCCTAGAGCAGTTGGTCAGGGAAGATATTTGCTATGACCTGAGTGAGAAGTAGTCAGGCACTGGGAAATCTGATGATAAGGGATTCTAGGCTGCACAAACTCCAGTGAATATCCCACAATCAGAAAAGTGAGGGGCGTAGATGTCCAATCAGAAAGCTAGTGTGGTGGCGCATGCCTTTAATCCCAGCACTGGGGAGGCAGAGGTTGGAGGATCACCATGAGTTCAAGGCCACCTGATCCTACATAGTGAGTTAGTTCCAGGTCAGCCTGGGCTAGAGTGAAACCCCATCTCAAAAAAACAAACAAACAAACAAAAACACAACAAAATAGAAACCAAAAAAAAAAAAAAAGCCAGTGTGAAGCCAGGAGTGGTTTGCACATGCCCTTAATCTCAGCACTTGGGAGGAAATTGAGGCCACACTGAGACTACATACTGAATTCCAGGTCAGCCTGGGAACCTACCTCAGCAACGAAAAACAAAAAGCCAGTGCAAGTGGAGTGAGTGTTAATAGAACTTCCTTGGTTTTTTGCAAAAAAAAACCAAAAAGTTTTCTCTGATTTCATATAGATTAACATGAAAGGAGGTACAAATGGAAGGTATGTCTGAGCATTATAAATACATTGTTCTTTTCATGCTGAAGTTAGTGACACTGCACCTGACCCCTATGGTACTCTCCAGTCACAATGCCCAGTGAACTGGGGATAATAGTCACCCTTCCTATGTCCCCTTGTCCCAGCATGCACGCATGTATGTGCATATTTAAACACGCATGTCTTAGGCAGGTTGAAAGGCAATGTGTCTGAAAATATTGTCTTTGAACAAATGCATTTTCTACTGAAAGAATATGTAGTTTGCTGTTAAGATGTTTGCATAAACAATCACTATCATTCAAGAAACTAAGGGGATTTTTTTTTTAAGTGAGAGGCTTCAGAGACAGCTCAGTGGTTAAGCAAAGCCTAACGACCCTGCTTCTGTGCAGGTAAAGCCAGATGTACTGAGAACTGCATGCCTCTGGAGTTCATTTGCGGTGGCTGGAGGCCCTGGCTTTCTCTCCTCACAAATAAATAACTAAATAACTAGAATAAAGAAACTAAGGGGGCTACTCCAATACTTGCTTGTTTGCACAGAACTATGCTCCTGTACTTGGGGCAACAAATTAGGACCAAGAATTTAAAATGTTCCTATTAGCTTATTAGGATGATGGAGATGAGTTTACAAAGTAAAAATGGAGCCCATATGTGAGTGAAATAGAATGCAGTGTAAATATATACACATATATATCTATATCTATATCTATATCTATATCTATATCTATATCTATATCTATATCTATCTGTATCTGTATCTGTATCTGTATCTGTATCTATATCTATATCTATATATCTATATATCTATATATCTATATATCTATATATCTATCTATATATCATCTATCTCCCTCTCCCTCTCTCTCTCTCTCTCTCTCTCTCTCTCTCTCTCTCTCTCTCTCTCTCTATATATATATATATATATATATATACATATATATATATATATATATATACACACACATATGGTTTTCATAATCATTCTTATTTTTTTTTAGAGAGTCAGGCTAGCCTGGAGCTCATGATCCTCCTGCTTCAGCCTCTGGGTGCTACATCACCATACCTACCTCTCATAATTATTCTTAAAAAGTTTTTTCCAAAGGGGGAACAAAAAGAGTTCTAAAGAGGTCAAATAAATCTCACAACAAATATTCAGAATCTACACCAAGATTTTGCATGTGAATGTATCTGCAGTGAGGTGATGGACAATGAAAGAAAAATCTTTCTTAGGGTTCTCTCTTCAGTGTGACATGCCTTAATTTTAGCAAAAGCTTTAGGAACTTTTCAGTTTCACCTCTGAATCAGAGGCTACATCCACTTAAAGCTACCAATGACCAGGGAAAAGACACACATGAAGGACCAGGTGGGCAAGGAGCTGAGCTTTCTAGCCACACTCAGGCCTTTTCTGTTTAATAAAAGTTAACTTTGTTCTCATGGACAAAAGACTTGGGTGTCCAGACTAGTCTGGGGAGTACAGATAGGATAGTTGACTGTCTCAGGGATCTTATTTTTATGAGATTCCTTTCAGCGTGGGACTGTGGGTTTAGGCCATGGTTGGCAATCTTGAGAGTTGCGTGATGGAAGAGCCCTCAGAGGAACAGAAAGAATATTCCTGGTGACAAGTATTGGGTCATGCCACTTTTCTGTGTTTTGGTTTCCCTTATTTCTTTTTCATGGGAGAAGATTAAACTAATTTATTTGTTTGGTAGTCAAGACTAAGAAATTATTTCTCAAAGAAAATTTAGACTGAATTCCAACTCTTAACTATTTAAAAAGTAAAGCTGGTATAGTGAAAGAGTGGTTAAAACCTTGAATCTCATTGACTCAGGTCTCCTAAATGGAGCTTCCTAGAGAATTATTCAGGTTAAACACTGTTATTTAGTATTATTGAACCGATTTTTATGTAGTTTTAAACAATGATATTTTATGATGTGAATTAAGACACACCTATATTCAACTTTGGTCTCTTGAAAAGTTCTGGTTAGAAAATCAAAACATGGTGACTTTTCCAAACCCATCTCTAGGCACTGTAAAAAAGTCACATGTTGAATTCCAAGACTACTCTTGCCCTCTCCTTAGTATGTGCCTAAAGGCACTGTGAGACCTCTTCATGACCCAACTCTGTTCTATCTCAGGCAGAGAGGCATCTCCCTGCATTAGATAAACCTTGACTCCTATGATTTATGACCACCCACTCCTGGGCCTCCGGGTCAAGTCACAAACATAGAAGAAAGGGTGCGGGGGGGGGGGGTCTTCCTTAAGCCAACTGCTAACATTTTAACAATGAGAAAATCAGGTTTACCCCTGAACTGAAGATTCAAGGAAACATTTCAGGGAACATTTCTCACTAGGGCTATGACTATCACTCATACAACAATCTAAACCTTAATCTCACTCTTTCTAATGAGTGGCAGAACAATTCTTGGCATGGTTCTTACTGTCTTCTAGCACCTCCACATTTGAATGAAGTTGGCTCCCTTCAGACAGCACTCAGAGGAAGATAAAAATCAGTGAAGTGTAAGTTCCTTAACAAAGGGGTGTCACAAGAATTTCAAGTTCTATCATGATCCAAAGAGGAATTTACTGTAAAAAATAATGAAAAGGTTCTTGAAGGGTTATTAAGGCTCAGCATGTATAACAAAGGAGGAGTGAGGGCTCAACCTTCTTGTTGATATATGTTTTGTTGTTATCAAGTTAACATCACAGAAGGAAGGGCCAGGCAACCTTCCTTGAATTAATGTCTGAGCTGTTGTTCATCCAATCCTTACATGGGGAGAGTGGAATGTTAAGTGCTTTTTAACAATCATTAAGCATGTTAGAGCTTTCACATCATGATCCCCTGCACTATTACCAAATCCCTAGTAAATAAGAATGGCATTGAAGTTAAGTATGGGAAACTACTGAACTTAAGCTTCTCTTCCCTATCTAGGTATTCTAAAACCAGACTGCAAAGGAGTTCATCCTTTAAGGGAGAATGATGACATGCAAGTGAACAGAGACCTGGTGCAAGTGCCCATGGCTGGCATTTTCCGGGATGCTTTGTTGGGACAGCACTTCATAAAGGACTACTCGGAAGCCTCTCTGACCCAGTGCTATATGTGAAAACGGATCATGGGAATGGCCCCCAGTGAAGCATACTCATCTTTAGTGCTACATTTGTTTTCCTTGCTGGTGGGGGGTGGGGGGGAAGAAAGGAAGAAATAAAGAGAGAGGGAGGGAGGGAGGCAGGCAGAGAGGGAAGGAAGGAAGGAAGGAAGGAAGGAAGGAAGGGAGGGAGGGAGGGAGGGAGGGAGGGAGGGAGGGAGGGAGGGAGGGAGGGAGGGAGAGAGGGAGGAAGGAAGGGAGGAAGGGAGGGAGGGTGGATAAGAAAGAAAGTAAAAGACATGAAGACATTTATTTACACGCACTAAAATCTATGTTTTGTGATAAAGTTTCATAAGTCATGTAAATGAACTATCAGAAAGGTTCAATATGAACCAAGTTCCTGGTGAATTCTCTGGCTTTCATGTTTTCCACAATCTTCCCACATTCTCTAGTGTGGCAGAATCAACAGATCTGATAGAAATGCACTTCAGTTCCCTAAACAACAGCGTTGAATAAACATTGTATTGGCTTGCATTTTATTGGCTTTGGCCTTCCTTTGACCCACACACCCCACCCATGGACAGACAGCACAGTAATAACAGATGTTGGTAGCCTGCCTATGAGGTCTAGCAATATCTTTAATTAAAAGTTTTCTAAGTTTCCAAAGAAAGATTTTCTTTCTGTGAATTCACTTTAGGCCTTGAATGCATTTTACACCTTTACAGAATGAGCAAACAGCCTTATGGGTCAAATCCAGCCCGCTATCTGCTTTTGTAAATAATGTTTTGTGGAATACATCTGTACCATTTATTTACATATTTGTCTCTGGCTGCTTTTACATGATGTGCAATGGCAGAACTGAGTCATTGTCACAAAGTCCATATGCCGCAGAATCTAAAATATCTACCACTGGTAATTTTTCTTTCTACAAAGGCTTGCCAAATGTGATCTGCATTAATTGGAGAGATAGCATACCTAGCGCAGTGTATATAGTCAGCAATCATATACCGAAGCCTGCTCGTCTTCTCAAAGCTGATTATGTGCATCATCTCTTTTCACTTAAAAATCCAGTGATGTTACATTGATAGCTGGGAATTAGCCCCAGCAAGAGTAACTACACCATGGAAACCATTACACACTACCAAATAGTACTTGTTTGATGCAAACAGTTGCTTGCTATATATCTACCCCTATTCCACTGGTGGCAACTGCTCACTCAGAAGCCCTACTTATATTAAATAAGCCCCATGCTGGGTTCTGATAGCAACTTGGACTCAATGTTAAAAAGCTCTGTTGCATTTCAAGGCATTATTAAGTATAAAACTAATTTCATTTTTTTACAGATAACTGAGAAAATACAACCAAAACAATTTGTGAGCTCACCACTACAGACCTTATGATAAAAATGTTGAGTTTCTCTTTCTACTGTTGCTCTACAATTTTATTTAAAATATGAGAACATGCCTCTTATAATATTTGTAATTTTGTTATGACATACACTAATTAAATTAACCAAGTCTCTTGTGCTATATTAGAAAGGCAATAATGGAAAATTCTGAAAAAATATATATATATTCATAATTTTGAAGATTTCATTAGGGGAACTTCTAAAGTCTCATTTTATTAAAACCTAAGATTTACAGTTAACTGTTTTGGTTTTATGTTTTTTTTTTTGGATCTATCTCAAATATTTATTCCTGAGCAAATGAAAAGTTAGATTATTACATGTCAGACATTTCTAGAAATTGTAGCTGAAGCAATGAGGGAAATTGTATAGAAGAAACATTTTACCAGTTTGGAGATTTCATTTTAAGCATAGTGGTTAAGGATTGTCCAAAGCAATTTAATGACTTCTCAATTAAATTCTATTCAAGACAGCACAGATTCACTCCAGACAAATAATTTTAAATAAAACAACTAAATGTATCGTGTTTAATTTCACTACCACTGACAGTCCAGTGGATAAAACCCAATAAAGTCCCCAACAGCAGAAATCGTGGTTATAATCTCATCCATAGTAAGCCAACTTAAGGCAAAAGTGGAATACATTATGAAGAGAAAAGTGTAACTCAGAGAAAACACAACTTCAACAGTAGAGCTACTGATCAAAAAAACAGTAATCATAATGTATTTGTATCCGGAGTTCCAATTCAGTCAGCGTAGTCTTACTCCTTTTCCTTTCTCCACATCTGCTTTGATACTGCTCTTCACAAGGAAATTTCTTGTATGTATTTCTTTTACCAATGGTAAGCACAACTGTTCATTGATATGTTTACAACTCCAAACTTCAGTATCCAAGGAAGATTATGACTATCAGCACTGTAAACCCTAGTTCAAAGAGTTGTAGACAGAGCACAGCACATGCACGCATCTCTGTGGAAGAAAAAGAAGGCATGGCAGATTCCCAATAATCATCGGCAGCATGGGCATAGCTCCTCTTTGCACCCTCCAGTGCTCCTGGGGCTTGCCTTTGTTATCCCTGAGGCTATCTGTCTACCCTGACTCTACACTACCTTACTCTCACTATTATAGCCTACTGTAGCCCACCCTACCCTACCCTACCCCCTACTCTAACCTACCCGCCTCTACCCCACTTTAGCCTACCCTACATTGCCTTCTCTACCCTACCCTGCCCTTCTCTCCCCTCCCCTATGGGATTTAGGATAATTCATACATCCATTCATCTGTAGCAGGATAGAATAAGGAATGAATAAAAAGAAGAAAGCTCTCTGAGTACCAGCATCCATCTCTTATTATAGTCTGACTGGATTCAATAAGATCAGCTGCCTCACACTCCTGGTGCCAAATTTTACTCTGTCCTCTAACCATGACCCAGAATATACCCTTCCTTCCTTAAGTGGATTTTGTATTTTGTCACAGCAATATGAAAAGTAACTAACATGAGTCCTCTAATATTAGTTTCATGCTAACCAAAACATGAACATTTTTGAAGGAATATAACCCAGGGCCCATATAACACATAATAATTTAGATGAAATTTAAAGTTACTTTGAATATACAAAACTAGGAAAATATCATTCAATCTTAAGTAAAACTATAAAACATTTGTCCAACTATGAGATCATACATAATTTAAATTAAGAAACAAGAATTTAAAGTAGTTATTGCAATTCACTCCATAATAGGAGAAAAAGTAAATAAATTATATGATAAGGGTATTCCAGGAAAGAATTACTAGCTATAAGCTGAATGGAAACCCTAGAGTTTAAAAAGATAGAAAAAGACTCCAACAATGTAAGTATAATGGAGATGTAACCAGAGTATAGCAGATAAAGAGCTTACTTTTCAACCCCCAAAAGACAGAATTGTTAAATTGAGGTGAGGAAGAAGCAGATGCTGTGCTACCAATTAGTTAGGCTAAAGAGGAGGAATAACAAAATATTAAAATAAAATTCTTATGTAACTATAAAAGGCTACTTTTTCTTACAATTTTATTAAAGTAATATTATTCTCTCACCATTTTATTAATGGCAACTTGTGATTACAAAGTGAATAAATTTAAGTGTGAAGAATAAGGAAGATAGAAATAATAATTTGATCATCATAGCTACAATGTTTTGACATGGCACAGTATGAACTCTGCCTGGACTGTGACAACTTAATGCCATGTGTTTTATGACAATAACAATTAAGAGAAGCAAATACTAATGATGTCGTGGGAAGATTTATATTTTAGCGAGAAATGAGGAAGTACAACATAAGCTAATTAATCTAATTAATTCCCAGGTAACATTTTGGGCAAAATAATGAAGAACCAGTCTGAGAACACTGGAAAGTAAGTACAAACAATGAAGCTTCAGGTGGGGTGGTCACACCTGCACAAGGATTGATGCTCAGCCTTATCCACTGCCACTGATGTTAAGACGGCCAATGTGGTCAAAGTGGAACAAGAGCAGGAGTTACCAATGGAAATAATTGCAGGCTTTCTTGTTTGGGTAACCAGATGGAAAGTCCAAAAACAATACCTTCTGAAGTGGGGTATGGAGATGGAATCACACAAAGGAAGATTGTGAAATTTTGCTCAACAATCTTTGGCAGTCCCTTGAACAAAGCATTTACTGAACATTGCTGCAAAGTGCTGGTAAGGACAGGTTATTTGAAGTAAAATTAAAAATGTCACCGGAAAAATAATTAACACTTGATTTTTATTGGAATATTATACACAAAGGATTTCATAAGGATATTTTCATCAAAACATAACATGTACTGTTACCACATTCTCCTTTGTTTCTTTCTAACTAATTTTTGTTCTCCTGGACTGTTTTGTTTCTATTTTTATGGCAAATAAATGAATATATGTATATATAATAATTTACATCTCTACACAAAATCTAGGATCTAGAAATAAAAGAAAACATATGATAATTTGTCTTTCCTAGTATTATTTTGATTAATGTGATGATATCCAATCACATCTATTTTCCTACAAATGGCATAATTTTCTTTTTCTTTTTGGTTGAATTAAACTCCACTTGTATATGAATGCCACATTGCCTTTTAATTATTGGTTTGTTGATAAATACTTTGGTGAATACATATCTTAGTTATTGTGAACAGTTCTGTAATAAGTATAGATGTGGTATGTTGACTGAGGTCAAGTCCTAGAAGTTACTGGCATACTTGGGTCATAAGTTAATTTCAATTTCAATTTTTTTTAAGGAATCAAAACTTATGTGCTTATGTATGGATTTTAGGTTTTTTTTTAAATTTGTGTAAAGAATATTATTGGAATTTTGATAATTAACAATTAGAGTATACCCAAGCTAAATGCTTATTAAAACAAAAAGTCAATACTCATTGGAAAAAAATTAGTAAATTCCAGAGTTTCAAACTTATAATTAAAAACTGTAAGATTCAATCCAAAATTAATTTACCAAGACTTAGCCTCAAGATAAATTAAACTAAATGAGACAAACTATAAGTAGCAAAAATTTGGGGCTTTGCAAAAATATTTTGTCAAGTAATTAATAAAGATATTTTTCAAATAAAGGAAAATGAGATCGCAATTCATCAAAATTTTTAAATGACAGCTAAGATACAAAGTAAGATGCAACTTGTTGGAAAATCTAGAACTGAAAAATGCAAGATTAGATTTTATATTTTTCAATGAATGAAGATGACAGAAAAATGGTTTAGTTAATTTTAAGCTAATGAATACAAACTGCACAATGCGATGAACATTGAAAATAAATACATAACAAATATACAGATTGTCAAGAGCCCATTAGGTAGTATTAATCTAACACATGTGTGATTAGAGTCCCCAAAGAAAAAGAGCAATAGATTGCGACAGGAAAGATGTTTCAGAAAATGATGCTTGATTATTTTTACAATTTGATTCAAGACTTAAATATATTAATCCAATATGCATAATGACCCCCATATCATACCCATTCATTGATCAGTAAGACACAGAGCAAATCTAGAGAGCATCAAAAGAAAATTTAGAAATTATATGGACACCAACAACTTATCTCATAGATAGTTATTCATAAAAATATAGAGATGATGTAGTAGCTTTGAAATGCTAAAAGATAGCTGTCAACACACAAGTCTGTATGTTATAAAATATTTATAAATGAAGAAAAATAACAACCTTTTGGATTAAAATAGCACCAAAACAAGTCAAATAGTATATATAATAAATACCAAAAAGTGATTCAGACACAAGTGTAATAATGATGCAAATAATATCAACTACCTTTCTGGTATTAACAGAAGCATCAGCTCCTCTAACCATATAATGTAAATTATTTCCAAGTACATATGAGCATTCAATAAGACAGATTACACATTGGACCATAAAACCAGTCTCTTTAGTTTACAAAATCTGAAATCTTATAGAAACTATTTCTTGACAACAGTAGAACTAAGGTAAAAGACAATAATTTTTTAATTATAAAATCTTTAAGAATTTAAAATTTAAACAAAACACTTCTAATAACTCAAAGCCAAAGAATAAAAATAGTATTTAAAAAAATCTTTAAGACAATAAATAGTCTAAATATAGTATATCAAATACAAAAGCTAGCACATTGTTGATGTGAAAATGTTTGAAAAATAAGAACAAAGTTTTAAAAATGTTCTGTCATTCAAATATATTTCTGCGGGACTGGAGTGATGTCCTGGAACTTAAGGCGCTTGTCTGTGAAGCCTAAGGACCCATGTTCAATTCCATGGTACCCATGTAAGCCAGATGCACAAGGTAGTGCATGCATCTACAGCTTGTTTGCAGAGGCAGGAGGCCCTGGTGCATGCATTCTCTCTCCCTCTCTCTCTCTCTCCCTCTCTCAATTAAATCAATAAATAAAAATATTATATATATATATATATATATATATATATATATATATATGTCACTATAAAATTGAGTAAGAAACAACAGATTTGAAGAAAATGTTCACAATACTTATGTTTGGCAAAAGACAGTGTCCAGAATATATGGACACACATGCTCATCTGAATGTCTAGACAGAATGGTGTAGCAAACCTGAACAAGAACACAGAGTAACTGGAATACCATAGATGTTTGGAGAGAATGGCATGGAAAATCACTTTGGAAAGATTTCTGACAGGTTTCTTAACAAATAAAACAAAACATTTGCCTACCTTATGGTCCAAAGACTTTTCCAATAAAAATGTCAGTACATGATACCAAAAGCCTTGTAGAAGAATGTTTAAAAATGATTTATTACCACTGAATAACTAGAAACTATTTAGATGTCCAACAATTAAGTGATATTTTAATCTAACAGAATGCTACTGAGCGATAAAACAAAGACTGGGTATACATGATTGTATCAGTTTTTGATTGGGGCCTATGAAGGTAAATATGTTGTCAACTTGAGCAGACCAGTAATCAAGTAAGAGCCATGCCTCTTGCAAAGGTCTATGAGGACATTCCTAGGGACTGAAGGGAGTTCGGAGGGAGGAAGACCTTCTTCTCAATGTGGGCAGCCCTTCCAGTGGTAGACTGTATGTAAAGAACACCCAAGTGAACACAGTTTTTTGCCTGGTTGCCCATGCTACTTGTTGGTACATACAACTACTCTTTAGCTTTCATTCATCTCGGATGTTGGAATACAGCTTCATATCACCTATGTCTCCACCACACTACCCTTCTGTGAGACCTCCCATCTCCAACTCTCTTATCTACTGGACAGTGTCATGCCCTTTACCAAGAAAACATCTCCACTTCCTTGGTTTTTAAAATCCTGTCTTATCTCTCTTCCACCCCAATCCTACATTTCAGGAATCAGCTTTTATCCTTTGTAATATCAAACCCCTTCTGAAACTGTGCACATTAAATTAGATCTGCCTACTATGAAGACTGTACTGAAAGGAGAAGTGGCAATTTTCTCTGTCCTCACAGTTCTCCTCAATGGACTCTTCCACGAATTCTATGAAAGAATGATGCTTTTTGTGTTTGTTTCTCTGCAGACAATCTTCTCACTGAGCCCAGCAGAGGGGGGCCTGATGCTTCTTAGTCAATGAGCTGGTAATTAATGAGAATAGTCAGTAAGACCAACATGGTGTCTTCCTGCTGCAAGTATAGACCTTAATTTTTTCTGGTATTTAAATCAGTTGTTGTACTTCCCTTCTTAGTGCTGGGATAAAATACCTGACCAAGAGCAGCTGACGGGAAGAATATATTTTGACATACAGCCTAAGTTGAAGCTTTATGATGGCAGCGGACAGCATGGCCTGAGCAAAGGCTGGACATCACCTCTGCCACAGCAGGTGGAAAGCAGCATCAGGAGAGTTGGTGGGATCTGGCAAGGGAGAGCTGGCTCTCACCCTGGCTCCAGCAAGTCTCCACCTTCCAGACTGCAGCCAGCTGTACCAAACATTCAGAACACCCGAGTTCATGGGGGACATCGATTAAAACCACCACATCAGTCTTTCATAGGAGATACTTGGTTCATATTTGGTGCCTGAGATAATTTCCCCAAAACTTCTGTCTGTACCAGAAACACTGCATTTACTAGAAGATATGTTCATTCCTGCTTCAACTTAACTCATGCTTGACAAATAGAAGGGATCTCTAAGAACAATCTTACATAGCCAGATTCTTGCTCTGGACTTTTCCAGTCAGCAATACTGAAATGTTTTATACTTGACTCTTAATCCTCCTAGGATAACGTTTTCAAGTAACAACAGGCAAAAGCAAGACTTATACATTTACATATCACCATCCATTTTTAGGCTAGCTTTGAGTTCTTATTCATTTTTAATCTTTCCTTTAGGCATTTCAACTCTCTCATATTATGTCTTATTATGTCCTATTATTGTAATTGTCCACTGAGTAAAGAAAATCACAGGATTTTCCCTAATCTAAACACAATAAATGTTCGTTAAGGACAGATGTAAGCTCTTGCTGTGCAGCTGCAGCTCACATAGAAGTGCATGGGGAGGAGAGATGCCAGGAAGATCCCATTTTAGGAAATGACTGACAAAACCTCAAATAATCATTGCAGGATAATCATGGTTCAGGGACTGCTCTACAAAATTGTTGGTGTGGCTGTCTGGGAAGATGTGATTATAGAACAACAAAATCCATGCAGCTGGCCTCAAAATAATGTGGAATTCTTTTCAGAACACTGGTGAGCTGCTGCCAGCTCCAATGTCCAAGGTAAATAAATACAGAAAGTGCAGATTTCTCTTCCACTTAGATTCGCCAACAGACTGCATTGCTGTTCCTGAGGCTGAGAGAAGGTCCTGCATAGTTTGGAGGAAGGTTCATATGTGTGGTTTGTATGTGCCTACAATTAAAAAATCCTCTGATGGAGAAAGGGCTGGCCTCACCTGGAAGTTATAAGTAAAACTTCTTCTGTATTGGTACAGCATTTAACCTTACCCACTGCTGTGTGAGCTAAGATTACACTGAAATCTAACTAGTCTGTGAACACATTGTTATGGTTAAAAGCTTAATTGAAGGGTAGACCTGGCTTGGGAAGACTAGTTGCTTTGTAGCAGTCTTAAGCACTTTAACATAATCATGGCTTATTTCAAGGCCCACAAATTTTGAAGATTCTCTTCCTCAAAGGGTAGCATATGACTCAATTCATCAGAATGATAAATTGTTTATAAAATATTCAACTATAAGCTTAGATTCTATTTGATATCCACTGAGGTGTGTTCACTGACTTGCAGAACATATGATACTATGTTTAAAACACAATATAGTACTTAAATGGCATTAAAATCTTGAGGAGTCTCAGTGAATGAAATCCATAGGTGGCCTCCAAGATTTCTTTAATGAAAGGAAAGTTCTTATCAATTGCCAAAGAAACAGTCTGTAAATATCATAAGGACTTCAAACATGTTGATGACTCTAGAATGTTTCCATCCATCAGATTGCACCACCTCATAAAGAGTTGTCTGATGTGGTGGACTCATCTCATCTCCATGCTAATTATAATCTTTCCCTGAAGTATTAACAACCCAGTATTAATAAACCAGCCCCATAAAATCAAAGTCTAGCCTTGTTGGTAGACATGAAAGCCATGGGGGAAAATCTTTTAGTCTTTCTACCTTGGCCTTCCTACAGTTGGCTAGGTAGATGTGCAAAAAAAAAAAAAAAAAGAAACAAACAAACAAACAAAAGAAAAAAAAAACAGCTCACCATGAACCTAAACATCCCGATAAGAATACACAGCATATAAGAAAGCCCATAATCTCTTCCAGATGCATCAGAAAAAAAGGTTTGCTGCAAGAATTGGAAACTATAGCTGCTCCTTGGTTTACAAGTGGTTACACCTAAATATTCCCATTGGAAATGGAAATAGAAGTGGAAAGTCCATTTACTTTCCTCACCTGTGTATGCCATTTACTCACCTGTGTATGTCATTATGAGCAACTCAGTGTGCTACAGAGGAGCGTTCACCTTCATGAGCATGTGCTAACCTGCAGACACGGTTCACTACCAGGGACCAGCATCCCAAGAGTATCCTATTACATAGTGCTAGCCATGGGAAAAGAATAAGAGTTCAAAGTATGGGTTCCAATGAATTCAGATAGCTGCCACAACACTTCAAAGTCATAAAAATAATTAAGCTAAGCCATCATAAGTCACCAACCATCTATAGATTTATAAGATCAAATACGTTTTCCCTTATATGTGTTCTTATAGATTTCTATACCTAAAGAAAGGTAAAGTATAAATTTTCACTTGTTTAATTTTTTTAAAATAAATTCTAGGTTCCATGTTCACATCCAACATGAGTACCCCTGTAAATAGCCAGGCCTAGGAAAAAATCCTGGGATACCTTGTCCAGAACAATATATGAGACACAGGGTCTGGAGGTGTTAGGCCACATTGATTAGCCCTGTCCCCACAGTCATATTTAGTTCAGCATTAGTGTTCCTCACATGCTGACCTGGGGCATAGGAAAGGTTTCAAAGGCTGGGAATCTTGGCATCTTAGCTGCACATTTTCCATATGAGTTTTAATCCCTCTGGGTGATGGGCCCATTCATAGCTCCCTAAGTTTCAAATTTCTTTCCCGTCATAGAACCACTGCATGTGCAGGTGACTCTGGCCCTCTTAGTATTCCCCTGTGGGAAGCAAACATTGAGGGAATGCAGCACAAATACTGACCCACTGACTACTATTATTTCTACAATCAGTCAGTGTTTTACTACGGATCTAGGTGCCTCTGGTCTCCTAGTAGAATACCTTCAAATATAGGAGTTAGACATATTAGCACATAGGGCAGAATTTCAAGGCCTACATAATTCTTGACATTCTTATGGCCCTATCTACTAGGTGGAAGCCCTCTCCTCAACCCAATGGAAAAAATTTTCCCTGAACAAATCTGAGTTGTCCAAATTCCTTCTATAATATATGTGGAACTTTCCAGTAATTTCTTTGGGGGTGAGTCATATGCCCATATATTCTTTGTCAATCTTTTTTTTAAAAGCTGTGAATTTTTTTTTCATTTTTTTATTTTTCTCAATTTTCATTAACATTTTCCATGATTATAAAAAATATCCTATGGTAATACCCTCCCCCACGCACTTTCCCCTTTGAAATTCCTTACTCCATCATTTCTCCACCCCATCTCAATCAGTCTCTCTTTTATTTTGATGTCATGATCTTTTCCTCCTCTTATGATGGTCTTGTATAGGTAGTGTCAGGCACTATGAGGTCATGGATATCCAGGCCATTTTATGTCTGGAGTGCTACCCTTCCTTTGGCTGTTACATTCTTTCTGTTGCCTCTTCCGCATTAGACCCTGACCCTTGGAAGGTGTGATTGAGATGTTACTCACTATTCCAGTCACTTCTTTCCAGCACTACAATAACTTCTGAGTCATCGCAAGATCACTGTCATCTGAAAACAGAAGATTCTCTGCCCAAAGTGAGAGTAGCATTAATATAAGGGTATAAATATTAAGAGAAGTGCTTACTGGGCAGTGTGGTAAGCATAGTATATACATTTTTCCACACATCAGCAGATGTTTACACCTCTAGGGCTCATGAATACCCCTGTTTTAAGTTTTCAGTATCAGGGATGTGTTCCCCCTCATGGAGCAGGCCTCCAGTCCAATTGGAGGGCAGTTGGTTTCCACCATGACTGATGTGCCACTATTGCACCCGTTGGTTCATTTGGCCTGGCTGGCCCATTATAAGGCATGCAGTGTCCACCGTTGAGTATCTTCACTGGTGGTATCTCTTTCTCCCATTGAACTACATGTAGAATGGCTTCTTCCAGCTTTCTCTCAGCTGGTCTACATGGAGGAGGTTATCAGCTCAGTTCCAGTAGGATTTCTCAGTGGCCTTGCAGCCCAAGTATGTGGAGTCTTCAGCAATAAGGTCTTACCATCTATTCTTGGTGGGAAACCAAGGGCCTCAGTAATGGCCTATAATGTTTTGGGGGCATCAGGGACCTCCCTGGCCAACAACTCACTGGAGGTATCCCATCCCTGGCACTGAAAATTTTCTAACAAAGACCTATGGTTCCTGATATTACCTGGTCTCATGTTCTCCCTGTCTTTCCCACACCTTGACACTAAGGTTCTAGCCTTAAACCTGAATCAAACTACATTCCTTTAAATATATTTTTTTAAATTTATTTGTAAGCAGAGAGAGAGAAGAGACAGAGAGAGAGAACGGGCACACCAGGGCCTCCTGCTGCTACAAACAAACTGTAGACATATGTGCCACTTTGTGCATCTGGTTTTACATGTGTACTGGGGAATTGTTAGGATTTGCAGGCAGATATCTTAACCACTGAGCAATATCTCAGCCCCCAAGCTACATTTTGGAAAAAAAAAAAGTCTCAATGAAAAGCAATGATTATTTACTTTTGTGGTTCTTCAAAAGTGACTGCTGTCAAACAGGTACTTGCTTTCTGTTAAGATTAATAATGTTTGCATTCATCATGAAGGATTATGTAATTGTATATTAGCACTAGAATGAGTTGAAGGTACATATATTTTTACAAATTATTTTCTAAACCCATTGTACTTTCTCTGATTCTGTTTCTCCTGTTTACCTACAGGTTCCCATGTTCTATCTCCTCACCTTTTGTGATCAGAATGGGTCATTACTCATGATAGCTCTATGTCTCCTCATGTACAAAAGTGTATTTGCCCCATGGAAAGGGCTGTGACCATATTCTACAGCTCAGAGAATTTTCCAGCCTTTCCCTTAGCTCCTGTCCTCCCCTCAGTTGAAACACATTTTTTTTTTCAAGTATGGCTCACAGGTTTCTATCATTAAGTTTCTCAGATCACAAAAACACATGTGCCAGGCACACAAGGGTATGTATGTGCAAACATGCACACTTGTATGTTGTATACAAAGCATTAATGTATGTGTATTATTTCAATACTATAAATGATGTCCATGCACCAAACCTCAGGTTAATCATAGAATATTATCAAAGTAGTGAGGGCTATTTGAATAAAAATCTATAGTCATTCATTTTGAAATAACTGTTTTTTTGTTTGCATTTAATTTGCCATTCACTTCATATATCCTTATATGTCCTAAGCCATAGATCATGTTAGCATTCATGGCTTTGAGCAGGCTATGAAGTTATGCATATATGTTACTTCACGATTATTTTCCCTGAAATGGTAATAATTTTTTCTATTGTTACATCAATAGACAGATTTCAATCACTTTATTTGCTGGAGTCCTGTTCCCTCTCTAGTACATCTGGACATTGTCCCTCTCATCTTCTCTGCCTGGTTTTCGTCTCAGGCAGTGGCATGCTCATCATTCCCAGTGTTACACTCTCTCATTTTGAGATGAGCTCTACCTGCCTCCTCCGGTCTTGCTGTGAGTATTTTACCCAGTATATCTCTCTCTCCCCTCCCATCTTATCCTTCTACCTCTCTACTTTTCCTGCTCTCTCTCCCTCTCTCCCTCTCTCCTTCTCTTTTTCTCCCCCGCTCTCAAAGAAGACACTATGGGAAAACTCCTAAATTTTATGTGAGAACCAAGAATCTTAGACATCATTAAGTATCTCTACCACTTAAGGAGATAATGGCTGAATTTGTGGGCTGTTTGTGTATTTGCATCCACACATGGTGTTAGAGAGTAAAGGACCTTTTAATAATGAAAATAACCCCTCCAGTCTTTCACCACTCTTCATAGTAGTATGTATAAGTCAGGGAAGTCCAGAGCCACACAGTACAGCAATGTCCATCACACCAATGCAAAGGAAAACAAACAACAAAAAAAGATAGTCAACATATAAACTGATGATATAAAAGTTATCCTTAAGAAAATCTTTAAAAATTAGCCAATTTGATTTATATGAAATATGTAAAGTGTGTCTTAAAACTGAAAGTGTGTTGAAGTAGGACACTGAATTGGATATGAAGAGGCTATTTCCTGTTCTCAAAAATGTCCTGCCTTTTGCAATCCCTCTGTGACTCCTTGCCTTCTTCTGTCTGCTTCTCCTGTTCTCTAAAAGGCTTCTCCCTGCCTTTTCCAATTCCCCTTTGACCTCTTGCCCTCTTCTTTCTGCTTCTGCATTGCTCACATACCACATGTATAGTTAGGTTATTTATGATAAGCCTGATAGATCTAAATTGAATTGATCTAATTGGTGTTGGTGTTACAGGATTTGTTGTTAAAGCATTTGGTCTGAGACAGCTCCCAAGACTGGCAAAGATGAATTGTGTTAGGACAATGCCAACCATAATTTGGCTGTTTTGCTGATTTTTGAAAACATATGTATGATTCAATTAGCATAGTCTTCAAACTAGCAAAAGCTGGGGCCTGCCTGTCTCTGCTTTGATGTTTAGGCTGGCACTTTCCAGCCTAAATTCCTTAAAGTGCCAAGTATAACCTTTACTAGGTTTCATTCAATTCAATTTAACTCTGCAAAATTCATTGAAGGCAACTTTTGCCAGGCTACTGCACTAAATGACCTTAAAGAATGTATCCTTCATTACTGAGATCATTTTAAACATTAAAAAAAAAAATTCCAAAGCCAGAAAGCAGCAATTCTTCCTAGCAAACCATTTCTCCATCTGACCATCATTGGCATCAGTACTGACAGTAAGCCAGGGTCAGAGATGGTAATGAAAGAAGAAATACAGAATAAGAAATAATTAAACAAAGGCAAACAAGAAAGCAAGAAGCATCATGACTCCTTGGTGATTCAAGAGGCACCTTGCTGTGTACGTTAGTACAAGGGGATATCTCTAAGGAAGAGGTCTTCTCAATGTGAGGAAGCAACTTTATTTCTATGCAGTTTCCTTAACAGTGAAACGGCAAGATATGACCTGACGTTTCAAAACTGTTCTAAGGGTCAAGTTAGGGCGAACTCTATTAAAAAAAAAAAATTAACTGCCAAAAGATACAGATTTGAAGGTATTTGGAGAAGTAGTCTGGGGCTAAGGCATATTTAGAACTTGTAATGATGAAGATCAGGTTGCTTCAAGACTTTGGACCATCATAGCCCTTCATTAAGTGGCTACTTTCTATGCACAGGAAGTCAAGACAGGAATTGTTGCAACTAAAATAAATCTAATCAAAAGCATCAACTATCCATCAAAAATAGCACATTGCCTGTAGATATTTAGGATATGTGGATGCCATGTGTATCATTTCACAAAATTGAAATCTTGACTCACTGATGTTTGGATCCACAAAGTAACTGCATTAAGTTGAAATAGTTTTTAAGGTTTTTTAAAACATATATGATGAGTTCCTATTAAAAGTTTATAAAGTCTAATTTAAACACTTATGCCTATGACCCTATAATGCCCAAAGTATCGGCCTGTGCCATAGTTTTCCTTGGGCACTGTCTCAATTGCCAGTTAAGCCCTTTGTGAATTTCTAGGAGCTTCTGAAGACTATTTTCAATGTAGTTGAGATTTGTCTTAATCAATTGCTCCACTAATCTGATTCCCCCTTACCTGACAGTTGTTCCTATAGACTATTGTAAAACATGTCACTAGTGAGGCTAAACACGTAAAGTGGGAATTTCCAAGTGAATTGTTCAATAACCAAAAATGTCTGCATCATGAGAAAATACAATGACATTCAGAATATGTTGAAAATGTAAAGGAAGTGAAAAAGGCATCCTTTGATTATTAATTAAATTAAGAAATGTCAAGTTCTACTTTAAACATGTTCAAGTGAAGAATTTTAGATAGCAAGGTACTAAATCCACTATCCATCAAATGACATGTAAAAAAGTCCCAAAGAATGAGGAATGGACTATATTAATATTATTACTAATTGCCATAATAACCCAGGAAGTTTTCATTAAAAGAATGTTTCAGCTTTATAATTACTGGGTGTTGAATTTCTTTTTTTTTTTCTCTTTTATTTTTTTTAATTTTTTTTTAATTTTTATTAACATTTTCCATGATTATAAAATATATCCCATGGTAATTCCCTCCCTCCCCACCCCCACACTTTCCCATTTGAAATTCCATTCTCCATCATATTACCTCCCCATTACAATCATTGTAATTACATATATACAATATCAACCTATTAAGTATCCTCCTCCCTTCCTTTCTCTATGAATTTCTTTTTTAATATTTTCTTTTCTTTATTTATTTAAGAGAGATAAATAGGCAGGGGAGGGAGAAAGAGAAAGAGAGAGAGAGAGAGAGAATGAGTGTGCCAGGGCCTCTAGCCACAGGCCTGGTGTGCCCATTCTCTCCATCTTCCTCATTCTCTCTCTCTCTCTCTCTCTCTCTCTCTCTCTCTCTCTCTCTCTATCTCTCTTTCTCCCTTTCTTTTTTTAAAATATTTTTTAAAAATTTTTATTTATTTATTTGAGAGTGACAGACACAGAGAGAAAGACAGATAGAGGGAGAGAGAGAGAATGGGCGCGCCAGGGCTTCCAGCCTCTGCAAACGAACTCCAGACACGTGCGCCCCCTTGTGCATCTGGCTAACGTAGGACCTGCGGAACCGAGCCTCGAACTGGGGTCCTTAGGCTTCACAGGCAAGCGCTTAACTGCTAAGCCATCTCTACAGCCCCTCTTTCTCCCTTTCTTTATCAAATAAATAAATAAAATATTTTTCACAGTAAAAGAAAATTTTATTGGAAAATGACATATGTGAATGTCTTTTGATGTAAGTAGCACCAAATTGTTCCTGATATATATGTGTACAACATAATCACTAATTCCTAATTACCAACATTCCAAATTTGTTGAACATATTCCAAAATAATTCTTCAGATTTGTGAGGAAAAAAGTGAGTTTTTATTTAATCCCTGCCATTCAACATCTCCACTGTCATTGATTATTTAGCATCTATGCATCAAGTACCAAACTAGATCTCCTACTTGTTTTATAGTTGACAACTCGAGCCTCCACATCTATAAACTAAGGATTGCAATTTTTCACTAGTTATCATGAAGATTAATGTTCATAGAGCTGTTATGCATGTATTTTTTTATTTTTTATTTTTTTTTGCTTTTTTATTTTTTATTGCTGGAACTGGTAAAATACAAAAAGCAGAACATTCTGTGAAGCTTACTGATATCCAATTATTTGTTCCATATGTGAAATAAAATGACATAAGAAAGTTCTAGCTTCCACTAATAATGTATGAAAATAGAATGAATTTTGGTCTATCCTTAAAATAAGAAAAAATAAAGACATTTTTCAAAAAATTATAATCTTTCTTAAACTTATCAAAATGCAGAAGTCATGGCATAATCCACTTACTGGAAATCTAAGAAAAGACATATGCTTCTAGAGAAAGATGTGACCATAATTACCAGTGACAGAGCACAGTAAAAATACATCTAATATGTCAGAGAGTAATTCAACTAACTTTGTATGAATGTGAATATGTGTGGGTGGGAGGGGCATGCATACATTATGGGGAGGTCCCAGGACAAACTTCAGTGCTATTCCTCAAATGCTGTCTATGTATTTTTATGATTCTCTCTCTGCCCTTAGAAGACACCAAGTGGCTAGACTGGATAGCTAATGAAACACAGGGTATCTGTATCTCCCCAGTGCCGGTGTGGCAGCATACAGCACCTTGTCTGACTTGTTTCATTGTGGGCTCCAAGGATTGAATTCATATTTTCATGCTTACAAAGCAAGTACTTTACCAAATCAAATGTATACATTAAAATCATAACAGTAACCTTTCTTGAATGCCATGACACAGAAAGTACTTACATTCTTTCCAACATCTCCATGAACTTCCTGGTAACAGAAAAGATCAAGGCAGGGAACATTCCTGAGAAGACCTGTGTAATGAGGGGTTAGAAAGCAAGGTACAGAAGCTAATACAGAAAAAAATGGCTGCCTAGACCGTCAGTGAGCACTGGGTGAGGTTATGGAATTGGAGCCAGTAGGCATCCAGTCTAACCACATCATCCACACAGCCCAGGTCAGCTAATAACTAGGATGATTTGATCCAACCAGAAAACAGCTACCAGAAGAAAATTTATTTCCAGAAATAAATACAACTTAACTCAATCTCTACTCAAACTGGATTCTTGGCTTTTCACCAAAAAATTATGATCAAGGAAAATAATCAAGATCAGACAAGAGAACATGTGTTAAGAGCCATTGCAATCAACAGAACAATATAATTAATATAGCTGTGATCAAGATACCCAACTTCTTAATCAGAGAATTTAGAGTAACGGTGAAAAAGTTGACAGCATGCATAAATAGAAAATGGATACTATGAGAAAAAATACCAAATGTCTATGCAATGTATTAACAAAACATGATAATTTCCTTAAATAATTAATTTAATAGAACCATAACCAGATTTAAATTTCAATAAGTGATTTAAACTGTAAAACCATACAAATATGATCTTGATAAATAAAATATGAAAATGCAAAAGAAAATACGAAAATGCAAAGTTCTAAAAAAGATGCAAACTTAAGAATATTAAACATCTGAGGGATAATACTAATCAAATATGTATATGTTGTGAACCCTAGAAGGACAGAAAATAATGAGATAGAAGAAATATTCAAAATTACAAAGGTCAAAAATTTTTTTAAATTAATGAAAGACATTCAAATATAGATCCAAATATTTCTAAGTCTAATAATTAAAATGAATATACATGAGTTCATATGTGAGAGCACATACACACAGATACAGACATAGATATATTCAATTCAAAGTACTAAAATGAAAACACTGAAAAATTATTAAGGTAGACAGACACTTATCCATCAAAATAAAATACATTGTCTTCAAAAGAACACAGAAAGTAATTACAGGTGACATCTCACTAAAGACTATATCACCTAGAGAGCTACCTAATGATATATTCAAAGTAATGAAATAAAATATACTAACAAAGAATTTTACACTCAATTGAGCTACTTCCCCAAAGCATAAAGCAATTTAGATGTTTTCATGGGTCAAAGATGAACACATAAGGTAAATTGCATAAAATTTTCAGTAAGTTAAATAAAACCAAACTGTGGGATACAACTACAGCAGGATTCTAACTATGGTGTGGGTGGGACTTGAAGTTACTGGAACTCCCAAACATTGTTCACAGGAATATAATCTAGGGTTTCCTAAAAATAAGCATATATTCATCATTTAACTCAGCATTTCTAATCTAAAATATTTGCTAAGTAAAATAAAACATACCACATAAACAATGACATACAGATACTTAGAATAAATTTATTCAGTCTTCTTGGTGGTTGTTGTAGTCAGCAACTTGTTGCTGGGAAAAATATCTAATCAGAATTAGCTTATTAGAAAAAGGGGGTTTAATTCAGGCTTACAAATTCCAGTAAATACCATCAATGGTGGGAGAAGCTGGCTCACTTCCATACATCCAAGCAGAGACACCATCAGTTAGCAAACACCAACAGCAGCAAGCACACACCATCAGGGCTCAAAACTGCTCTCTACATACATCAGGACTAGATTTAAGACCCATCCCCAGTGACATTCCTCTTCCCCTGTGGGGCTTTGCCCACTGTAGATTCAAGTTATCAGCCTGAGTTTATGGGGCCATTCATTTAAACTACCACCACAGCATATTTGCATATTTCCCTGCTGATTGAAAGACACTTGGATAATGAAATGCACTATATAAAAACATCTATATTTCGTTTTAACAAACATTTATTGATTATCTACACAGTGTAATTAAACAGGGACCTTGCCTTTGAAGAATGAAGGTTACTTCTCAGATGGAGGATCTCTTAGAATATGGATCTGATTCAAAGTATTTACTCTATTAGTAATAGTAGCTAAGGATTTATTTGTACTATGTAAATAGGAAATGCTAGTTGTTTGATATGAATTTCTTTGTCTAATCCCCAAACAAGTCTACAAGGCACTATTATCATTGTTCTCATTTTGTAAATGAGGAAAGAGATTCCAAAAGATTAAGTAAATTGCATAAGATAAGAGAGCTATTAAGTACTAGAACAAAAGAATAAGCCCCAATCAGTTTGATTCTAGGGACTCTCAGAGCTAATAACTATGCTGTGTAGTTGGAAATTAAATCTAAACATCTGGCAACTTCTACAACACATAGGACTCTTTCTTCAATAGATATATAAAATAGAAGAAGAAGAATATGGTGATGATAAAGATAGATAGATAGATAAATTGATAGATGATACACAAACATAGATAGATTATTAGTAAGTAACAAGTGATTTAATAGGATAGAACTTCATGTAAGTGGCACACACGTCTGGAATTTGTTTGCAGTGGCAAGAGACCCTGGCACACCAATCCCCCTCTCTCTTTCTCTCACTTTCTCTCTTTTTCTCCTTTAAAATAAATCAATAATTTAAGAAAAGAAGTCAGACTTCTGTTAGGATGAGTGACATGGGGAAATATCTCTGCAAAGAAGAATCTATTAAAATCATCAAAAATAGCAAATTGAGAAACATTCATTCAGCAAAGTCTCTGAGAATGTGATAAGTGTGGGGGTAGGCTATACTTTTCTCATCTTCCATGGCTGTGCCTTGCATCAGGGCTGATTCACCAACTTTAGCAGCTGAAGAGCAGTTCCCATCTTCTCCCATTCTCTACGTTGCAAAGTTACTGTGGGTGGTTTTGGCATGTTCTGAACACCAGCAGATCCCCTTCTATAACACTATGTAGCAGATTACTTATATTGAGAAGCTAATGAACAACACAGGGGTACTATTACTTCACCCCAAACTCATGTCACATAGGTAGGATAACAGCAAGTTGGGTGGTAAAGAGAAAATATCCCTCCTGCACAGATCTTATAATGGAAGCTGGAAGCGGCTACAGTGGGGTGAGTAGCTAAGTAATGGGTTCTGTATCTGAGTGGCAACTCCCCTCTCCATCTCCTTGGAGTAGAAAGCATTTTCTGCTTAGACTGGCCAGCTGAGGCACAGTGACAATTTCCATCTTCTATGGCTACAGCCTATACGATTTATATTAGGAAGTGTGTGTAGCATGGAGGCACAGAAAAGACAGAGACTCCTTCTATAAGAGGACCATAAAGACCACTGAATAAAGAGCTATTCCTCTTCCACAATCTTCTACTCCACAGGGGAAAGAATTTTGACCTCAGGAACCTGAAAGCACCCCAGAATATTGACCTTTACAGAATCAGATACAAATTCAGCTGGATTTAACTGGGCGGAGGCTATGTCAAAAATAATAGATCTGTAAATTAGCATCTAGTGGCTTATGCCAATAGTACAAACAGGCTCTATTAGGAACATCAGAGAAAGCAAGCATAATTAAGCCTGTAGACATTTCTAGTGTTTGGGGATATTTTGGGTGTGCCCAAGCCTGGAACATCACAGATCAACATCACATAAGACTGGGTAAAAGCGTCTACTGAGCTGCTTCAGTTAAACTCAACCATGAGAAGGATGACAGTAATGAGTAGCCAACAATACTTGAAGTTTCTACAGTGTAGAAGCAAGCTTTTCTACTTTTCTATGATAACACAATAAAGAAACATTGAGAAAAGTAAAGCCTATACCTGTGGGGGTAAAATCAGACAACAGAAGCATTTAAAGAATACAGCAGAAAAAAATGTCAAAAGAGCTATTGCAGCATGTTTAAATCTATAAAGGAAGAAAATTTCAAAGAATAAGAAAAAATTAATGGCAATAACTCATCATTCAGGGACTATCATAGCTAAGTGGAAATTATTTGCAAAAAGAACTAAATAGAAATTCTGAAATTGAAATGTGCCATAACTGGACTACTTTAAAAGGACCAAGGTATTTAATGCTAAATGTGAGTTTGTAGAGGGAAGTGGCTTCTAGAAGATAAAATGATAGAGATTATAAAATCTGCCTAACAAAGAGAAAACAGGATTTTAAAAGCTGAGAAATATAAAGCATTATCAATGCATGCAAATTTCCTAAATTAAAAAACATGAATCTACATATCTAAGAAGCTCAAACTTCCAATAATGATAAAGACAAGAGATATGTGGACACAAACATCACAGGCAGAAGGTGGAAAAACAAAGAAAAAAGGAAATCTTATAAGTAGGAAGAGAAAAACAACTTATCAGATAGAAGAAACCATATAGATGAACTCCTGATTTTTATCATAACAAATAGAAGTCATTAGGCAGTGAAAAGACAGCATTGAGTGAGAAAAGAGTAGCAATCAAGAAATCTATATTTAGTGAAACTGTGAAAAATGAAGAGAAAAATTCAGATGAAGGCAGCAACAACTTCTCCAAGAAG
This sequence comes from Jaculus jaculus, assembly GCF_020740685.1. Taxonomy (NCBI): domain Eukaryota; kingdom Metazoa; phylum Chordata; class Mammalia; order Rodentia; family Dipodidae; genus Jaculus; species Jaculus jaculus. The sequence goes on from NC_059102.1 coordinate 312,630,864, forward strand.
ACTTGCCACGCAAGAATAATATTTAGGTTGAAACACAGTGCCAAAGAGTAATTTCAATATACAATAAAAACAAAGAACAACAGAAAAGATAATTATGCTGATGATTATAAAGGACAATATAATTGACTAGTTCTCCTAATTCCTTTTACGTGAATATGATTGTATAAAGCAATAGGCTTATAATTGTACATTGGGCCTGTGATCTATAGAAGTATAGTATGTTGTGGAAAGCAGAACAAAGGAAATAAGTTTGGGCAAAGATATATTAAAGTTAGAAAATCATGCTAGAAGGTAACTCAAATCCAATGTGTGAAATAAACAGAACAAAAAATGGTAAATTTGGGCTGGAGAGTTGGCTTAGCAGTTAAGGTGTTTGCCTGCAAAGCCAAAAGACCCTGGTTCAACTCTCCAGGACCTACGTAAGCCAGTTTCACAAGGGGGTGCTAGTGTCTGGAGTTTGTTTGCAGTGACTGGGGGCCCTGGAATGCTAATTTTTCCTCTCTCTCTCCCCACTCTTCCTTGCTCTCAAATAAATAAAAAAATAAAATATATTAAAAATAAAGCTTAAAATGGTAAATTTGAAAATGAATATAAGGTTCTATAAATATATATTTTTTTATTTTCTCAACTTCTTTAAAATAATAATAATATAATAATAATAATATCTATAGAAATACCTAAGTAACCTAAATGAATATAACTATATAAGTACAGAGTGAGTTTCAAGCTAGATTGCTGTTATACAACTGAAATAGATATGGATAACTTAAAATGTATACCATAAACACTAAACCAACCAAGTTAGAAAAATATTAAAAAGTGACAAATTGCCATTATGAAATGGATTAAAATGTTACAGTAAAAAACATAATCAACATAAAAATAAGTATAAAACAAAAAAAAACAAAATTACAGCAAAGAGGCATGTCTACATATAGCTATATCAATGGTAAAATTAATAATGTAGTTAAAGGGCAAAGTTTATTAAATTTTATAAATATAATAAAATCAAACTTTATATTATTTATATTTTTATTTATATTATTTTTATTTATATTATTTATAGACTTAAGGATATACATATGTATATATGGAAAAACCCATATAAATCATAACTATATGGCTTTCTGTAAACATTTTTCCTAGGAACAGTAGCTCAAAACATATGGTGCTACATTTTCTTTCAGACATAGCCATAGCCTCCTTTGCCTGTTGTCTGCTCATGTCCCCTAACAACCATAAGTCGTGACAAGCCAATGTCTTCAGTCCCTCCCACCCCTCCTTCCTTCCTATCTTACTTTTCTGGCCAAACCTCAGGTGAACCTGAAGGATGCTTCCCAGGTGTCCTTTTCCTGTTACCATTTCTCCTTGACACTAAGATGATGTGGCTGTGTAGACAGCTCAGATTCAGTTGCAAGTGTTACTGTATACTTCAGAATCCACTCCATGCAGGTCAGGATGGTAACAAGATGAGTTTATTAGAAAAACTTATGGGAGCATGAATAAGGGGTACCTATAGATTCATGGATGACTCTGAGAAAATTTGCATCCTTGATAGCCTCCTCCATGGATGATGACTCACGAAAGCTGTATTACTGACTGAACCCTCAATCAATAGTACCCCCATTTGCTCTAACACCCCATCACTGACTGAACCCTCAATCAACTATACCCCTTCACTTGCTCTAGCCCTTGGAAGGACCACATGTAGCTTGGCAAGGATCATATACAACTGAGGCACAGGAGAGAGTGAGTAGCTAGAATCTCGGAGAATCTCACGATATTCCCTTCTTTCTATGAAGCAATGTGAACTGGTGCAAGCTACCACGGTGTTTTGATCTCCAGGTGGCAGTGGGCATGGCACACTTGCAGGACAGCATTCCATAACCCTTAACACCATCAATAGAGTGGACCAAATGAAAAGCTACAAGACACTACAACCACCAACCGTAAAATAAACAGTCTACTAAGGTATGCATTGAAAATTCCACAAAATATCTGATAGGATGATAGACAAACCTAAAAAATACCCTTTCAATATTAAAATGATAGAAAATAGATTCTCTGATCATATTAGGAAATATTAGAAAACAGTGATAAACAGCCATTTTGGAAATTCACAAATATTAGGAATTAAGCAACACAGTCCTATTACCAAATAAAGGTTTCTCCTTGGTTTCTGTCTTCCCAAAGGAAGCAGTCCAGCTGAGATACAGGCAGACTATTTAGCAAAGCAAAGTAAGGCCAGCTATATATTTTAAAGAGTCTAGAGTGGGATGTCCAAAGTGAGAAGTAAAGATAAATTGGTTCTGCATTGTGGATTTTTAAGATTTATGAATATTTGAGGTGGTGAATGGGGGCATATTCATGAGTATAAGACTTTCCCTTCCAACCCACAGTGGAACAGATCTCCTTATTGAAGTATTCCCTCCCATGATCCTCTTGAACATCCCAGAAAGGATGGACAAAAATCACAATGCATTCGATATTATAATAAAAAGTAGAGCTCAATTGCAGCTTCAATCATGTTTAACCACACAGAGCCATTCTATCAGGTAATACAGCTACCAAGTTATAGATAGAGTCCTTGTTTCCTCGTGGATAACTCCCTATCCAATGGTGAGACAGAGACACCAAAATACAACTTTACTTTTCCTTGGTTGCCTCATAATTAACTCCTTGTTTACCTAATTTCAATACATGCCCAAAGGGTCAAAAAGAAATAACAAAGGAAATTTTAAAATAGCATGAGATGAATGTGAAAATACATAATAATTTGTGTAATTTACCTAAACAAGTACTTAGGAAAAAAAATATTCCTGGGATAGCCAATTTAAAAATCAAAGGGGTTGGTGATATTTCTCAATGGTTAATGCCCTAGTTTGCAAAGCCTGTCATTTCCAGTTCGATTTCTCAATGGCCTTCCTAAACCTGGATTGAAAGGCTTGCAGTGACAAGAGACCCTGGCACCCCCACCTACATAAAAGTAAGCAAATTAATACTTAAGTAAACTATTTTAAAAATCAGAAATTTTTTAAGTTATACTGTTCTATCTTAAGAGCCAGGAAAAAGAAAAGTGAAATGAAATGAAAGCTGTCAGAAAGAAGATAATAACAAAAAATATGGCATACAAATTACTAAAATTTATAATGGAAAGAGTAATATTGCAACAAACAACCAAAAAATTATTGAATTTACATGGAGCAAGTAAATTCTTAGAAATTCTTAGAAAGACAGAAATTACAAAGCTGACTCAAGAAGAGATAGAAATTCGTTTCATATCTATAACAAAGAGACTGAGTATTTTTTTAACCTCATGAAAAATCTCAGAGCTAGGAATTTTCACTAATAAATTATACAAAAGATTTAAAGTAAAAATTAATTTTAAAATGACAAATGCTTCCAAAAACCTCAAAGAAAAGGAAGATCTAAAATAGTCTATAAATTCAGTATCTTCAATACACAAATTAACAATGTTATCAAAAAAGAATGCTAGCTAGGTATGGTGGCACACACCTTTAATCCCAACACTTGGGAGGTAGAAGTTACAGGATCACTGTGAGGGGTTCAAGGCCAGCCTGGGACTACATAGTGAATTCCAGGTCAGCCTGAAGTGGAAGGAGACCATACCTTGAAAAAAATGAAAAAAAAAAAAGAATATATGTATATATATAATTTTCCCCTATGGACAGAAATGAAATTCTTCAGAAAACTCTGAATGCACATACACACACACACACACACACACACACACACACACACACACACACACACACAGAGAGAGAAAGAGAGAGTTATAAACCATGACTAAGAAAGGTTTCTCTTAGATATGAAAAATGTATTTAATATTTGAAATTGAATAATAAAGCCACATAATCCTTTCAAAATGATAAAATTAAATATACTTTGATAAAAAGTTTAAAAATTTAAACAAACATTGTAGAAGAGAATTTGCTCAGCCTGATAAAGAACATCTACACAAACACGCATTTAACACTATATTCAAGCCATGACAAACTGAATACTTTCTCTCAAGGATAGAAATAACAAGCATATACACCCTTGTCATTTCTGCTTAACATTGTACTGAATTCTGAAGAGAGAAAACAGACAAAAGAAACTTAAAAGCATCCATGTTGTAAAAAGAAGGTAAAAATATCTGGTTGTAGAAGACATTACCTAGTACATTAAAAATACTGAATGCATTGCTGGGTGTGGTGGCTCACGCTTTTAATCCCAGCACATGGGAGGCGCAGGTAGGAGGATCACCCTGAGTTCGAGGTTACCCTGAGATTACAGAGTGAATTCCAGGTCAGCCTGGGCTAGAGTGAATGCACTAAAACAATTACTAATGAGCTACTTAGATTTAAAGATGTAAGATCAACACACAAAATAATCTATTTATACAAACTAATGAACAATGAGAAATAGAATGATAAAAGTAAGTTTGTTTAATTGAGTATGGTGGCCTAGGCCTACAATCCCAGCATTCTGAAGGCTGCACAGAAGGATCACAGCAGGTTCCAGCTCAACCTGGGCACCCTAAGAGCCAGTCCAAGTGCCATAGGCTGGGGACAAGTGCTTTGGGAAGCTGTCTTTTGGACAAGAAGTGGCTATTGCATTCATGACTTCACAGTGGTTGCTGTTACTGCACAGTGTTGGGCCCATCAACAACCTGTGATCACAGATGAAGGAGGAAGGCCTAAAATAAAGACATCAAAATAGAATAGGGACTACTTGGAATGGTGAAGGGGTTTAGTGGAAAGGACATGGGGCAGAGAAATGTTATAACCAACATTAAACAAATGCAATACATAGGAATAGATTTAATAAAAGAAGTATAAGATGTTTTTCCCCAACATTAATGAGAAAATAAAACTCAAAAAAAGTGAAAAAATAGTTTATGTCCATGAGTTGAGAGTCTTAATCATTTTTAAGATAAGTATACATTTTAAGTCGACCTACTGCCTGAATAAAATACCTTTCTAAATCCTACACAGAACTTTGTAGAAGTTGATATAAAAATACATAGGTCCATAAAATGACCAAATGAATAATGAAAAAAAAATATGGTTGGTATGTACAAACTTCCCAGCTTCAGAAAGTAACAAAATGCCAGAAATCAACATAGTATATCCTGACATATAGAACAATACAATATGAATGAAAGTTCAGGAATGACCCCTGATATTTATACTCAGTTCATCCTCAACAGGGTGCCCAGCAGTTCAACTGAAGAAAGAGCAATCTTTTTAACAAGTAAGGCCAGGACAACTGAATTTCCACATGTGAAAATCCAACTTGGTCCTGACTCTAAAATACCTCCATATGTATGTGTTTGTGGTATATGTGTAATTCAAAACATATTAGAGAACCAAATGTAAGAATTATAATGTAAAGGAAGTAGAAGGATAGGAAATTTTCATGACTTTGACCCATCAAAATATCTCAGATATGACACCATGATCAGCGTGGAGAGCAAAAGGAAAACTAGATAAGTTAGACATGACCAAAATCAAGCTGCACAGACGGCTGGGTCAAACACCGCTAAAGGAGTATGAAGACAACCCACTGAATGGGAAACTGAGCAATTTGCCTCTCTGAGAAGGATGCTGTATCCAGAGTCTACAAAGGATGCCTCAGTAACTAAAAGACAAACGTCCAATTTAAAAGTGGTAAATGACACGAGCAGACTGTCCTCTAGAGAAACTCACCAAATGACCAGTAAGCCCATGGAAAGGTGCTCATGTCATTAGGAAAATTCAAATCAAAACCACAACGAGGTACCCAGAAGGATTGCTATCAACAAAGGCAAACAATACCATCTTTTGTCCAAGCAATGGGGAAATTGAATTTCTCATCCATTGATGGCAAGTGCATTCAGTACAAGTGTTTTGTAAAATAAATGAGTAGGTTCTCAGAGAGTTTAACAAATGTAATATGTGATTTAGGAATTCCACTCATATGTCTACATGAAATTAAAATGCATATCCATTTATAAAATTTGCATGTAACTGTTCATAGGACTCTTGTTTATAATAGATTAAAAAGTATAAATGATCTGAATGTGACCTAACTAATAAATGGATATGCATTCCTACACTACAATAAAAATAATGCAGCACTAAGGGTGTATCTCTGTGGTAGCATGCTTGTCTAGCATGCACAGCACCCTGGCTTTGATCCTAAAACTAGAAAAAAATAATGGGAAAAGAAGGCAATATTGACATATCTACCACTTTAGATAAACTGTGAAGATATACTAAGTTAGAACACTAGTCTTTAGGGACTATAAATTATGTGGTTGCTTTTACATGCGTTGTCCAGAATAAACAGATCTTTAGAGACAGAAAGGAACTAGTAGTTGGCTAGGGACTGGAAGTGGGAGGGGCTGGAGAATTCTAATGAACACATAGTTTCCTATGGGAGTGATCAAAATGTACTGTGGAATGAATGGCTCCACAACTATGGCTATGTATCATAGAATCAATGAATTGTGTACTTTTAGGTGTACTGGTGGGGACAAAAACCAGGCCTTACATGAGCTAGGCAAGCATGATGCCAAGTCCAAACCCGACACCAGCCACTGCCTTTCTTTTGTCTTTTGTTCTTTTATTCTTTCTTTATTTTTTTAAGAAACAAGATCTTAGCATGTAGCCCAGACAGGCCTTGGACTCTACTTAGGCCAAGCTGAACTTGGATCAACAATTCTTTTTCTTCTGCCTCTCAGGTGTTGAAATTAAAGGCCTGGACCACCATAGCCAGTGAATCGTTTACTTTGAATGAAGTTAAACTTATGATATGTGAACTATATCTCAGCAAGGGTATTTTTTCCAAAACAGAGGAAGAAAGGAATCATCTTGAAGGGAAAGGACACAAAGTTCCAATTTACTTCCATGTGGCTGAATCCCAAGCTATGTAAGGATGATGTGAAAGCAATGGTTTAAAAACAGCTTGGGACTAGATGTGAGAAAGTGTAAGGATGCTTTCTAGAAACTAAGGCTGGGAAGGGGATGTATTTTATACAATATATAAAAGAGGCACAAGAAATTTCTACTTTAGGGGCTGGAGAGATTGCTTAGTGGTTAAGGCACTTGCCTGCAAAGCCAAAATACCCACATCATGCTGGATGCACACAGTGGCACATGCGTTTGGAGTTCATTTACAGTGGCTGGAGGCCCTGGTGTGCCTATTCTTTCTGTCTGTCTCTCTTTTATCTCTCTCTGCTTGAAAAAAAAAATATTTTTTTTTAAAAAAAAGAAATCTCTATTCTACACAGATTCTATTTAAAACAAGGGAGTAGTAGTGACAGCATCGTTAGGAAGATTTCATTGCAAGCAGATGCCACAGTGCAGGCTGAGAGACCAGACCAGCAAGAGCTCTGCTTGAACAATCCATGCAAGGAAGGGTGAATATCATCCTGAGGCTCACCTAGAATTGCAGTATATCCAATCCACAACTCTTTGAGATATCACTTCCCCAGTGATAATTTAGTATTTAAAATAGAGATGTTCAAACATACATTCTGGGAATTTTTCCAACATCTACAAACCCCCTCCCCTGCACAAGCCGAAGGCATACAGAGTTGTCATGACTTCACAAGTCCATGATGTCTGCTGTCTTAACTGCATCTGTGTGGATTGCAGCACTGTGCTTAAATAACTACTGTTGCCCCTGTCAAAATCATGTTTAGCTGTAGCTCTTTCCATTGCTCTAAAATAATGAAGGATTCCCAACACAGTGGCAAGAATAATTATTCACTTAGTAGTTGTTGCGGTCATGAATGAACTACACCACATGACTAAGCTCTGATTCTGATTCTAGGACCATTCTTGTAGCTGCTCCAAAACTGAAAGCAATTATGTGGCTTTGTGACTCTGACTGACCTGTGCTGCTCTGAGTGAGCCTGGATCTCATCTCTCATTCCTCAGCCAGGTTTGCAGCAGAGAGTAGCGTGCCACCGAGTACAAGGTGCATGCTGGTCCTTTAAATTCTTACGATTCTGTATCAGCTGGTAGCTCCATGAGTCCCCTCACTTTTGCTAGAAGAAATATTCTAATTGTCTCACAGATTTGTTCATTTAACATAAATTCCCATCTTCTATTTATAAATATTTCTGGAAATTGGAAAGTGCCTCTAATTCATTGTATTTCTTTCTTCCTTTTTAGGCTATGCCATTTCGTACACAAACGTAGCAATCCTCAGAAATGTAAAGAGATAAATAACAAATTAAAAGCTGAAGCAAAAAAAAAGAACTCAACATGTGGGCAGTATTAAGAATTAAGCATATGGGCTGTACTAAGAACTCAGAATATGGGCAGTACTTAGAACTCAGAATATGGGTGGTATTAAGAACTCAGCATCTAGACAGTACTAAGAACTCAGCATATGGGCAGTATTAAGAACTTAGTATAGGGCTGAAGAGATGGCTTAATGGTTAAGCACTTGCCTGTGAAGACTAAGGACCCCAATTCAAGGTTTGATTCCCCAGGACCCATGTTACCCAGATGCACAAGGGGCGCATGCATCTGGAGTTCATTTGTAGTGGCTGGAGGCCCTGGTGCGCCCATTCTCTCCCTCTCTCTCTCTCTCTCTCTCTCTCTCTCTCTCTCTCTCTCTCTCTCTCTCTTTCTCTCTGCCTCTTTCTCTCTCTGTCACTCTCAGATAAATAAGTAAATAAATAAGTGTAAAAGAAAAAGAACTCAGTACATGGGAAGTATTAAGAACTCAGCATATAGGCAGTACTAAGAACTCAGTCCATGGGCAGTATTAAGAACTCAGCACATGGGCAGTACTAAGAACTCAGCATCTAGGCAGTATTTCTCATGTGTTGGGTGGAACTAAATAGATGCATCAACTGGCACAGGCTCCAGGGTGTGTTATGTTCTTCAACTAGGTATAGAGGATTCACAGCATTTCTTCATCTGCAAAATGGGATTAACAGTGTTTGCCACCTGTCATCTCTCAAGGGTATTCAGAGGGGGAAAGATGTTCACTCAAGGAACCTTCTCTGTGCTGTCTAGAAGACAGGCAGCTCATTAATGAAGACATCACTGTGTTTGGTGGCAAAACACAACATCCCGAGTGGAGTGAGATCTTATTTCCAAAAATGCATGCCTTTGAGAGACATGAGTGAGGAAACAGCATTCTCTGAATAATGACACCATATTTGCCTGAGCCAATGGAAGGAAAAGAGTAAGAATGGTGCTGCTGGGAGAATCTGCAAATTCTGGCAAATATCTCAATGCAAGTTTTCTCATGCCTGTGTTCCTATCTCTCATCTCGCTTTTCCTCTAGGCTCCTTCTCACTATAAAGAAATAAGATTGAGTTTATTTTTTCTTATTATAGCTTTAATCATGAGAGAGACATATAAGCCAATTGTTCTTGGTCTTAGAAGAGAAGGAACACTGTCCAGGTATGTGTGAGTGGAAATCTTATCCTGTGTTAGGAGATAGATGTCACAGTGGTGTAAGCATGCTCCAAACGAAAAGGTTCTGAATTCCAGCATGGACCCTCAGCCACACTTACAGTACAGCACCTGGAGCTCCTTTGTAAACGGCTTGCCTGTAAGACCTAGTGCCTAGCTCATATAGTACTCAGCAGGGAAGACACATCTGTAGCTTTTCCAGTACCTGAGCACTGCCTCAGGGAGCTCCTACTTCCTTTCCCTAAAGTCAGAACAGGTCAAGAGGGAGGAAGTTTTACCTAATTTTCTATGAGATTAACAATTTGTGGTAGACCAATACACCAGGGAACAGAGAATGGGTTTCTCAGCTCTTTCTTCATTAACTGAAGAATAGAAACTAAATACTTTCAAGATCTGTGCCTCCTCTGGACAAATAGTATAATCCTCCACTAGTCTCCATCAGCTATGTGACATAGATAATGAAGGACATCAATGAAAGATTATTTATTGTATAAAGAACATATAACCTCCATCATGTGGGCATGAGGCACTTTTCTTTATTTCCTTTCCCCCACCTTTCTTCCCCAAAATCAACTTATTTTATGTAGAGTCATTTTGAATGAGAAGAAAAATGCTCTGTGTTTAATGAATGAGGTTTCTGAGCAGATTTTAAAATGAAAGAATTTCTTTTCTCTACATATATGGGGAGCTCTACAAAAATCTTCTCACACAATAGCATTTTTGCAGAGGTATGGAGCAGCAGTGCACAGCAGAAATAGAGAATGCAAGATCCAATGCAATGCTGTGGGTGTATGCCTCAAAATGAGGGCAGATGGTCTGTAAGGAGAGAACACAGAACAATTACAGAAATTCTCTTCATTATTCTTAATATTTCCCAAATAGGAAGAGGTTAAGGGTAATATTAACAACTAGGTGACCAAAATACTGGGGTAACAAGGAAAAGGAGATATGGCACCAGCCACCTTTACCTAAGTGCTTGACCCAAACCTTCTGCCCAAATTTTTGATATTTAGCACTCAAATGTCCTTGGCATTTCTATCTTTACAAAATTTTTCAGTGCTTGCACATTTTATTTCATAAAACGTTGCCATTTTATGTAGTTAACAGACATGTGTATGTTAATGATTGTTAATATGATGATTCCATGTACACATGATTAAAAAGAGAATATGAAGTTGATTGAAGCTATTCATGAGCAACTTTGTAGAGCTAGTGAGAGAGATCGGATATGGCTGATACTAATAGAGTGTCTGAATGTAGAGACTAGGCCTTCAGAAGCACTAGCCAATTGCACCAAATTATTCTCAGTGTTGGTAAAACTGGACTCATAAATTAGCAAAGGCAAAATTTTACTAAATATAAAGAACTTTCTGCTGAATTTATGTAACAGTGGGAGAACCTGTTTTATAGGATAGTGTATTGTTTACGGTTTGGAGGTGTTTAAGCAGAAGCAGTGGTGGTCATCTGTCAGAAATGAGGCTAAAGGGGCTGTACATAGGGAGCAACATGCTTCTGAGAATTTTGAAATATATTTATTGAATGTTAACTATGAGGATGATAAATAGACTGTGTGTGTCCAGCTCCAATCAATTTTCAAGGTTGCTGGGGCACTTCTGTAAGGGTAGCACAAATGTTATTTTACAAAGACTTGCACTAGATTAGTTATGTCTATCACATAGTCAGGAGCAGAGAGAAATGGACTAAATTCATGATTTTAGTATTCCTAACCTACTGGTTTCCAGACAATTAGATACTAAGCATATTATGACAAATAACAAAGGAATGGTCTTTCCTTTTATGAAACATAGGAAAATAAATCTACCTATGTTAATTTCTACTAATTTGACATCTCTAGCATTATATGTGACAGTTTTTGGTCAACAAAATTCTCAATAACAGGAAAATTTAGAATGAAGTTTCCAAAGAGATATAAATGAACAAGGTTGTTACCTAAATAAGTAAAGGCTTAATCAAGTTGAAAAGATAAAGTGGTCTTTTACTAATGCAAAAGTGCTTAAGATCTAGGTAAAAATGTGGAAAAAAATTAAAATGGGCACTAGACTGGAGAATGAATTAAGTAGAAGACGAATTAAAATTTTCTTCCACAAAATACAAAATATCAAACCACAGGAAGTAAGAGTCAAAATATGGGCTGGAGCAATTGCTCAGTAGTCAAGGTACTTGCCTGCAAAGCCTAACTACCCGAATTCAATTCCCCATTACCCATGTAAAGCTAGATGCACAAAATGGCACATGCATCTAGACTACATTTGCAGTAGCTGGAGGTTCTGGGGCACCATTTCTTCTGTCTGTCTGTCTGTCTCTCTTCTTGCAAATTAATAAATAAATACTCTTTAAATAATCAAAATTAATAATCCATTACCCTAGTAGCAACTTGTGTTCATTACATTTTCCTTGCTATGTTCAAAATGCCAGACAGTGAGCTAGAGAGATAGCTTAGTGGTTAAAGCACTTGCCTGTGTAGGCTATGGACCAACACTAGATTCTCCAGATCCCACATAAGCCAGATTCACAAGGTGACACAAGAACACAAGGTGATGCATGTGTCTGGAGTTTGATTACAGTGTGTGGAGGCCTTGGTACTCCAACTCTCTCTCTCTCTCTCTCTCTCCCTTGTTCTTTCTCTCTCTTTTTCTCATATAAAAAAGGCTAGTTTGTTGATCTTGCCTCAAAAACTATTTAAATAAAAAAATACAAGACAGAAACAACCTAAGGGAGGAATTAGTTATTTTTGACTCATTGTTTCTGAGGGTTAAAGTCCATCACAACTGGGAAGGGACAACAGAGTGGCTCAGTCTGTGGCAGTGGGTGTGTGTGGCAGGGACTGTTCACTGGCAGAAAGGACAGGCTATTCCCTTCAAAGGCCCTGTCTTTGTAACCTTGTCTGTCAGCTAGACCCCACTTGCTAAACGCTCCATGGCCTCCCCAAACTGGAGAGCAAGCATTCAAAACATGAGCCTATAAGGGAGATTTCAGTTTATAATCATAGCTCATCACAAAGGTTCGTGTTTACTTCATAGTAAGGAGGCACTTATAACAACTCCAAAAGTTCCCAATATCCAAAACTCTAAAGTCTCTTCTAAATTTGTAGGCAAATACTTAGCTGTGATATCAAAACCAAATTATATATTGCCAGTATCCAATGACACAGACTCAATTTTTTTCCATTCCAAAAGGAAGGAATAGGGGCATAATGAGGAAAGGACAAAATCCAGCATGGAACAATTGAAATCTTACAATTCCATATCTGGCATTTAAATGCATAGGCACCATAATGCAGAATCGCAAGGGCTCAGGCAACCCCGTGGTCTGGCTGTCGTTAGCACACATGACCTCTGTCTTGGGCTGGCTTCACTTCCTTCCTTCACCTTTCCTCCGCAGGAAACACATGCTTCTGCATGTCCAGCATCTTAGAGTCTTTATCACAACCTAGATGTCATCTTCAAAGCTTTTGACCAGACCCATTCAGAGACCCCCTCCAACAAATCTTACCCTACTACACATTGTCCAGCCCTGAGAACTTTGTTTTGAATCCTGATAAAAACACTCATGTTACTACAACTGTTGTGTTCTTCATGTATGCAAGCCAGTGCCCTGTTAGACAACATCAGGTCTATTTTGCCATCTCAAGTGGTTATCAGGGGCTAGAGACATGGCTTAGTGATTAAGGTGCCCGAGGACCTAGGTTCCACACCCCAGAACCCACATAAGTCAGATGCACATGGTGGCACATGTTTCTGGAGTTTGTTTGCAGTGGCTAGAGGCCCTGGTGCATCCATTCTCTCCCTCTCTCCATCTCACCCTCTGTCTCTCTGTATCTGTCTCTCTCTCTTTCTCATAAATAAATAAATAAAAATAAATTTAAAAAGAAAGTAATCAGGTTCCTTTGGACCACAGTTGTAGCAGCTTTGCAAGGAAAACATTACCTTGGGAGGCTTTATTTGAACATAGTACTACTACTCTTTCTTTTGAAAGAATGGTTTTTAAATGGATTTTCACTTTTGCATAGAAGAATTATAGTACGCACCTTTCTTATTGTTCCCAGTGCAAACTGTTTGCTGGGTTTCTCAGTAGTGACACTAATCTCTTTAATTATCACAGTGGTTTTGTCCACATTTATATGCTTGTAACTGTGAAAACTTTCACGGTCATATTCCTCACCAAAGTGTGCATTTTCAAACCATCCCAATCTGATTTTTACTCTTGATTTTCACGACAAACATTGATAAAAGCAGCCAGCAATCATAACGTTATACCCAGAATGTTCTGCTACCATGAATTTTTTCACTACCAAATTAATTTGTCTACTAGATTTTAATTCAGTTTCACTAACAATTTTAGGATATGGGCAAAGCTTGGCCATCTTCTTTGCCAGAGTGTGACACAAATGGCCCCTGCCCTTGTTCATTCCTCTCTGAACGCTTATGAATACAGTAACAGAGATGCCGGTAAGGGAGAATGAAACTGGGCTGGGGCAGTAGCTCATTTGGCAAAGTGCTTGTATGGCATGCAAGGAACCTTGGGTTTAATTCCTGGTACTTTAGAAAGTGGGGTTTGGTAGAACATGCCCTATAATCCCAACACTCTGGAGACAGCAGGACATGGAGAAGTTCAGGGCCATCCTTGACTATATTTTTTCTTCAAACAAGTTCTAAATGCCTATGAACCACATGGTTCTATTCAGTTATAGCAACTCCACACTGCTCAGGACCTATTTTCTGTATTGGTTACTCTTGTGTCACTGTGACCAAAATACCTGGCAGAAACTATGTAAGGGAGAAATGACCCTTTCGGGATCACGGTTTCAGAGATTCACAGTCCATCATAGTACTGAAGGCTTAGCAAAAGAACTCGTTCTTTGCCAGTGGGACTATGTACCAAGAACAGTTCTCATCATGGCAGACCAGGAAGCAGAAAGCAGGTCCAGAGCCAAGGTTGGACTATAGCATTCACAGCCCTTACTTTAATTCTGCCACTTAAGATCTCTATCCTAAAGGTTCCACAATATCCCCAAGTAGGGCACCAGCTAAAGACTAAACACTCAAATATGAGTCTGTGTGAAACATTGTAGATTCAGGCCATAACATCACCCTACCTAGGAATCATGGCTTCCTGCCTACAAAGAGTTCAGGTACGACTTCCCATCTTATTTGCCCCTAGTGTATACAGTTTTGCTTTCCTACATATTTCTAAGGCCTCTGTATTCAAGCCAAACAGTTCACTCACACAGTACAGCAAAACATACTTGATTCTCTCATTCCTTACCTTATCTCAGCCAAGAATGTCCTCCTGCCCTCCTCTACCATACCTAATGAAAATGTCCTTTGAGATTCTTTCCTGAGCCTCACAGTTAGAACTAACTTCCCTCCCATCTCTACTCTAACATAGCCTTTGTGTTTGTTCAGTATCTCATGCATTCCACCTTATTTTTTTTAATTAATTTATTTATTTATTTGAGAGCGACAGACCCAGAGAGAAAGACAGATAGAGGGAGAGAGAGAGAGAGTGGGCGCGCCAGGGCTTCCAGCCTCTGCAAACGAACCCCAGACACGTGTGCCCCCTTGTACATCTGGCTAACGTGGGACCTGGGGAACTGAGCCTCGAACCGGGGTCCTTAGGTTTCACAGGCAAGCGCTTAACCACTAAGCCATCTCTCCAGCCCCATTCCACCTTATTTTATATCACATTACATTTAGTCATGTTCTGATTTCCTCAGTGGATTTTTAAACTCCTTCAACTGGGCTGTATCACTTCTAATGCATGCCTGAGTTATCGTAGCATCTAGCATAGCCCTTCCCTAATAAAATATGCTTAACGTAAGCTTATTACATAGAGGAAGGACACAATCAACATTTCAACATGGCACCAAACCAATTTCACTAATCTTCACATAAGCATTGCATGTATTTGTAAGATGTTCTTAGTTATGTGACTACTGTGCAAGAATATGTTTGACCATGTAGTTCTGGAGCTCTGAATGTCAGGCATCCAGTCTTAGTTTAGATGAACCAATGAATGTCTCTGCTTCAGTTTCTCCATCTTTAAAGTGGGAATAGGATCAGCACTCACATCATAGTTTCTTTGGAGGCTTAATTGTTTCAATACTCATGAAGGCCTTACAATTCAGTAACCTACACATAGTAAGTAATTAAATAGGTACTATTTTCTATTTTACTTTAACAAACTTATTGTATTGACTACATACACTCATGGAGCCACCATGTTTGTCTGCCACATCCTCATACATTCTGTCATGCTGTTTGGATGTGCATCTATTCTTATGATGCTTGGGAAGGAAAGTGTGATTGTCAGCCCAATGATATTAATACTAGTGTAATATAAACATGGTAAGACCATTCCACATGGTTTAAATGTGGCTATTTTATTTTTATTTTTTTGCAGCTCAGCAATGAAATAATAGAAAAGACATGCTGTGAAAATTTTAAATTAGAGTACCTCCCTTTACTTATTTTCTGTTTGGTTTTCTTTCTTTTTAGCAACATGTCATAGGAGCAGCTCCTCTTTGATGAATGGTGATCCTGTAATAGCTCCTTTTATTTGCTTGTTTCATTTTGTTTTTCAAGGTGGGGTCTCACTATAGCCCATGCTGGCCTGATATTCACTATATAGTCTCATGGTGGCCTTGAGCTCTTAGCGATCCTCCTACCTCCGCCTCCGTAGTGCTAGGATAGAGGTGTGCAATTCTTGTGTGGCCATGGGCATCATGGTTTCTATCTCTGATGTCAAGTACCGTCATGATGGCTGAGCCAACAAAAAAAGCTCAGGCCCCTACCGATAATGTTGAAAGCACTTATATCTCTATAAAAATGACAGTATGTATAGCAGTATTTTTAAGGTACAAATTTCAAAGTCTTCCTCTGGTCCCTCTATCAGAATATCCAGTGGAAGTACATTACATAGAAAACATTTTGTAAGCAGTAAGTCTCACTTCACAGATGTTTGGAAACCCAGGCTCAATATATTTTTGGCTCAGTTTTCTGAAAAAATCTGGTAAAGTATCCCACATTATTAAACAACATTCTTGGTTCTATGTTGCAGAATACCAATATTGTACTTTTTAAATTTTAGAAATCAATTGCTCTGTGGTGTAGGAAATTAGTTCAATAATCTAGCTTGTCTCAAGATACAAGGTCTGTGGACAAGCAGTTAAGGGGAATGGGTCTTCCGTCCCCTTCCCAAGGCCCCACACGTCAAGAACATATGGTTGGCCTCAGTGGGCAGAGGCATTAAGGAATGTTTTAAACAATCTTAAAGGCTCAAATCAGCCTCACACTCCACTGCACTAATAGATGCCCATCTAGCACATATGTAAGCAAATGAAGTGAAACGCAGCGAAACCAAACCACACCTCAGCTGGGCTCTGACATCAGCTCCTGGCTGGCTGCCTTGTTTGAATTTGATTTGCTTTCATTTGGGGGCTTAGCCTTCTTGGTTCTATGAAACCTGCCCTTGGTGCTTGTTATGGGCTGTGAAATTCAGTGCTTCAGAATGTGACTGTGTGTAGAGATAGGGTCTTTACAGAAGTGATGATGTTAGAATGAGGTCATATGGGTAGGCCCTAATCCAGGATGACTGATGTCCTTGTAAACAGAGATTAGGACAGAAACTCGCAGAAGGAAGATTGTGAATACACAAAGACGGGCTTCTACCTACCCAGTAGAGGGGCCTCAGCATAATGAACTTTGTGGACATCTTGAACCCTGATTTCTGACCATTCAAATTGTCCAAATCAGTGCCTGCTGTTTAAGCCATCCAGTGACTGGAAGTTTTCTGTGACATCCCCAAAAAATTAATATAGTGCCATTCATTCATAAACACCTGTCACTTTTGTTTGCTGCTCTGGTATTTTCTGAATATTAGGTCAACCCAGGCGACTTAACTTTCAGACATTGCTAAGATCTGATCTTACTTTAGGAGCGTATTTCTCCCTAAATGAGCCTCAAGTTGCAGTTAGAAGACTATGTTTTACCTTGCACTATCTTCTCTGCTATTCAACGTGTGTGTGTGAGTGAGTGAGTGTGTGTGTGTGTGTGTGTGTGTGTGTGTGTGTGTGCAGATGGAGGCACAAGGACAACTTTGGATGATGTTTATTGGACTGTTCACTTTTCATCATTTTGACACATGATCTCTGATTGACCTGGAACGCTCCAAATAAGCTGCATTCACTGCCCAGCATGTCTCAGAGAACCTCTTACCTCTGCTTCCCAAACACTGGTATTGGAAGTGTGTGCCAATAGGGAAACTTACTCCCTTATTTCCATACATCTTTCTACAGAAAAAATTCTTGGGATTACTTGTTAAAACTTGAAAGCATATAAATAATGAATATGACCCATTGGAGGGCAGGAAGTGTCACCAGATTTTTCCAGCCAGGACTCTTAACCAATTCATATTTATTTAGCCTTTAAGATATATGATGTAGTATGGGAGGCATCAGTAGAGACAGCAGCAATATGTAAAAAAAAAAATTCCCTTATTTCCAGACATCTATAACTTGACTACGTGCCATCATGCTAGGCTTTTATTTATTTTTTTAATGTACATTCTGGTGATCAAACTCAGGTCCTTATGTTTGCAAGACAATCACTTTACTGACTGAGCCACCTCCACAGCTCCCACCATTCAACTTAAAACTCTCTGAGAGTTGGGGCTAGCTAGCGTGCTTTGCTTGTCTCAACATTACTACTTCGTTCCTTTATTTTTAAATGCCATTTTGCAAGACTTGAGTGTAAAGCTGTCTTGCCAACAATTATTATCCCAGTGCCTGTAACAGAGTCTTATGCTTAATAGGTACCCCAGAAAGATAGGTTACAACAAGTATAGTAAGTGAGTGAATGAATGAAGGAATGAGTGAATGAGTGAATCTAAAGTAATACACAGCTCAGAAATACAGCACGGTATTATGCACCAACTGGGCCCTTGATAAATAGGCCGATGAGCTGACTCCTGAACAGAGCAACTCCGTAAAGATAACAAATTGCATCACTTTTCCCTGCTAGATTGATGACATGTATTACCACGGCTATTTCTTCCCTGCAACATTTTTCATTATGGAGAATATTAATGAGTTAACAAGGACCCTATCTCTGTCTATCTCCTTTCTCATTTTAACAAGTAATCCTGATGCTAATTGACAAATCTCTGGACTTATAATAACCTGGCTACTATGAAAACAGCACTGTTATGGAACTTTAAAAAATTCTTTGTACAGGAATAATTCTTGGGATTACTTATTAAAACTTGAAAGCATATAAATAATGAATACTACCCATTGGAGGGCAGGAAATGTCACCAGATTTTTTCAGCCAGGACTCTTAACCAATTCATATTTATTTAGCCTTTAAGATATATGATGTAGTATGGGAGGCATCAGTAGAGACAGCAGCAATATGTAAAAAAAAAAAAAAATTCCCTTATTTCCAGACATCTACAACTAGACTATGTTGGAAAATATGCCCAGATGAAAAGTTAAAATGTAAAAATACTATTATTGGCATTGTGAATGTAATATTCTTCATATTTAAGTTAATATATAGTAACCTTGACAAATAATTTTTTATGTACAATTTCTTGCAAATATAATTTATTTTGGAGAATATATATGAAATATATAATTAACTCTTACTATCCTAGGGAGATTGTCTCAATGATACCATAAAGACACTAAAATCCATAGATACTTATATCTCTAATATAAAATGTCACAATATGTGAATACTACTCTGTGCCTTTCCTCCAGTGTATTTTAAACCATTTGTAGATTAATTTAAAATGTAATGCAATGCAAATATGTAATAGCCACTATATTATGTAAGTAGTTCTTATACTGTACTCTTATCTATATAGCGAGTTGCTATACGTGTTATTTAGGGAATCATATACAAGGCTATACATGTTTAATTCAAAAGCAAATTGCTTTTTCAAATATTTTTGATTGATAGTTGGTTGAGTCCACAGATGCATAACACACAAATATGTGGCTCTCTGAGAAAAATATTTCAGTCAGTAAAGTGTTTACAGAAGCCTGAGGACTTGAGTTGAGTCTTCCAAACCCATGTAAAAATGCCAGACATGCTGGTGTATATCTGTAATCCCGGCACTGGGGAAGCAGAATTAGGGGGATTCCTGGGGCTTGTTGGGAAGCTAGTCTTCCCTAATCAGTGAAATCTAGGCCAATGAAAGGTGCTGAGTCATAAAATGTGGATGATATCTGACGTATGACACCCAAGTCCTCTGGCTACCACCAGCACATGCATACGTGTGTGTGCATGCACACACACACACATACACACACAGAGGAAACATACAGCATATGTGTGTGAATATTATTTCAGAAATAAGAACTATCAGTCTAGAACCAAATATGACCAAATATAACAATGGTTATCTTTATTTATTTTTATTTATTTTATTTTTATTTATTTATTTTTAATTTAATTTATTAGTTTTCTTTTCAGTAAATACAGGCAGTTTGGTACTATTATTAAGGCTCATCTGTGATCTACCCCCTCCCATTAGACCCTCCTTGTTAATGAAAATGGGTCGTGCATTGTGGAGTTAGCCCCCAGTTATTGGTATGATAAATGTCTCTGCAAATCATGACCCAACATGTAACTCTGACATTCTTTCCACCCCCTCTTCCGCAAGATTTCCCTGAGCCATGTTGGGTTCATTTTTGGTCTGCTTCAGTGCTGAGGTGTTGGGGGCCTCTGAGGCTCTGGCTCTCTGATTTGGTAGGAGTTGATTTTTCTCTGTGTTGGTCTCCTTCCCCTTTATCCGTTTCACAGGAAAACATCACCCTTGCTTATTTCGCCAGTTGTCCTTAGTTTCAGTTGGGCCCCTTTTGAGGTATGTTGGGGCAGCTCTCTTCTTAGGATCTGCATCTATCTGGAAAAGAGAAGCAGATTCTCCAACGGAGAGTAAGTTAGCACCCGGAAAATTGAGATAACACTTACTTTTTTTGATAGACAGTATGACAGGCCCTCTTATACCCCGTGATTGATGGTAGCTTCATATTGTAGAGTGGGCTTGTGTTTAGGTATGGTTCTGACTTGTTTCCTAGTTCCAGCTATGGGTCTAGTACCACTGAGTGGATCAGTTAGCCAAATCAAGAGCAATTGATTCCTCACCATGGCTGTGTACCACTATTGCACTTGTATGGGCATCACATACGGTTATTTGCTGCTAATTAGGTTAAACAATGTGTTGCTTGGACAGATCTTGGTCATTTCCCCCAGTCGCCTATGTAGCACCTTCTGGCACTAGACACGCTGACTGTCTGGGGACTGACTCTCTCCTGGCTTCCAGCCATGTCATTCCATTTTATGCGTCAGCTGCGTATGGAGTCTTCAGCAATAGGGTCTTACCACTGGCCTTTGGTGGGTCATCAAGTACTCTGACAGAAGTCTGTCATTGTTTTGGGAAACCTTGTAGGTTTCTCTGATCAAAAGCTCATTGTGGATGGTAGGCCCAAGCTGGAAGTGGGGGTTACAGGTCAGTGTCCACTAAAATTGAGGAAAAAGATAACTAATATACAAGAGTTAGAGAGGAGAGAGATAGAGGGGAGAGGGGGAGAGGGAGGGAGGGAAGATGTAGGAGGCCTTATCTCTAGAATTTACAAAGAACTCAAAAGTCTAAACAATAAGAAGACAAATACCCCACTCAAAAAATGGGGCACAGAGTTAAATAGGCAATTCACAGAGGAAGAGATACAAATGGCAAACACACACTTAAGAAAATGTTCATCATCCCTAATTATCAGAGAAATGCAAATTAAAACAACTATGAGATTCCACCTTACCCCAATAAGGATAGCCAACATCAAAAGGTCAAATGAAAATAAATGCTGGCGAGGATGTAGAGAAGCAGGGACACTCATTCACTGTTGGTGGGAATGCAGGATGGTACAACCACTTTGGAAAGCAATATGGAGACTCCTGAAAAAGCTGACTATAGAAATACCAACAGACCCAGTTATACCATTACTGGACATCTACCCTAAAACCTTCAAACCAAAAGCCAGAGAGATTTGCTCAACCATGTTTGTAGCGGCTCAATTCGTAATAGCTAAAAGCTGGAATCAACCCAGATGTCCATCATTAGAAGAATGGATAACAAAGATGTGGTATATCTACACAATGGAATTCTATACAGCAGTAAGAAAAAACGACATAAAGAAATTTGAGGAAAAATGGTTGAACCTGGAACAGATCATTCTCAGCGAACTTACCCAATCACAGAAAAAAAATCGACACATCTGCAACACCTAACCTGAATCTGCCCAAGATGCCTTACATACCCAGCAAGCACCTCATGGACTAGACAATAAGATGGATGGGAGGGCGGGGAGGGAATTGACAGGTGGAAAACAGTAATCCGGACCCAAACGGCAATGGTACCATAAAATTCTACTTCCTAAAAGACAGACCAAATGGCTGAACCTTCACTAGACCCTTACAGGAAACACCTGAACCACAAGACACTGGAGAGGGTAGGATCAAGACTGAACAATGGTTATCTTTAGATGGAAAGATTCTGAATAACATATGTCTACTTTGTATCCTGTTGCATTATGTGAATGTCTGTATTTGTTGATGCAATATTTCCATTTAACTAAAAATAAGAGACCAAGAATTTTAATTATCAAATAAAAGCAATTCTGAGGCTTTCTGTCAGTTACTCTGTCGTTTCTATTAATAAATACCAAGAAGCAGCTTACAAAGAGAGAAAGGGTTTATTTCAGCTTACAGGTTCCAAAGGAAGTCTCCCATGGCACGGAACATGCCAGGATCAGATAGCTGGAGTCACGTGGTCATATCAGCATGGAGGGAGTAGAAACATAATGGCAAGTGGGGTAAACTTGAACGCTTCTAGGCCCTTCCCCAGTGACACCCTTCCTCTAGCAAGATTCCATGTGGCTCTTAAAGATTCCAAACCCTTTATAAACAGTGCCACCAACTGGGGATTACGTACTGAAACAAATAAATTGATGGAGAGGGGCATTTTACATTTAATCTGCCGTAGGCTTCAAAGAGAGAAAATATTTGGGGCTACAAAATGCAGAAATCAACTTGTAAAGGTTGGATTTGAGCTGAGAGGCATAATTTGAGCAGGGGAAGATAACATCATCACTGTTAAGTCAGCACAAATGAGCACACACTGGCTCACCTCACAGATGAATCAGAGGCCCCTCAAGAAATTTGACATCAACTTTCTAGAACATGTCTCATGCATTTATGGCTTTGTTCTATTGTCATCTGGTCTTGAAATCTTGGTATTGTCTAATGTCTTTTATTCTTGTGCTAGAGGGGTTTATCTTCTTTGGCTTTTTCCCATTCCTTATGATAGACTCACACCCTCCCCTCCACCCACAACAAGTAGCAAACATCTCTAGAGCCAGCCCAAGGACCCAGGCCTCCCTTATGGTACCAAGTGGTCCTTTGGGGAAGTTGTCAAAGTCCTAACACCCAGACACAAGAGCCAGCTGTGTCAGATGTTTTTGGAAGTCAGTGTGCAGAGTCTAGAGGCAGAGTTTACATAGGGAAGTAGAGGGCAGAACACTGAAAGACCAAGAAGGCCAATTGTTAGTCCATTGCTTTCTCATTGCTGGAACAAAACATTCAACCAGAAGCAGCACATGAAAAGAAAGGCCTCATGTCCATATTAGTTTCCTCATGGCAGGAAAAGCAATTGTGGCAGAGTAAAGAGCTGTACATGGCATCTTGTCACATCAGCTGGGAGGAAGCATCAAGAGAAAGTGAGCTAGCCTGAACACCCAGTGGGCTGATCTACCACAGTTCAAATTCTATCCTGGTTGAGGCAGTTTAGAGGTGACAGGACCCCAAAGTGAATAGCTTTCTCCTGGGCTAAAGGTGGGAATTGTCCTTGGGCCTGCAAGAGAAAATCTAGGTCATGACACTTTATTACAGGTTAGAAATGTCAGAAAGGTCTGGTATTTTTTTTTAAATTATTTTTATTTATTTATTTGAGAGTGACAGACACAGAGAGAAAGAGGCAGATAGAGAGAGAGAATGGGCGTGCCAGGGCCTCCAGCCACTGCAAACGAACTCCAGATGCATGCGCCCCCTTGTGCATCTGGTTAACGTGGGTCCTGGGGAATCAAGCCTCGAACCAGTGTCCTTAGGCTTCACAGGCAAGCGCTTAACCTCTAAGCCATCTCTCCAGCCCCCTGGTATTTTGTTTTTTTTTTTTTAATCTCTGTCCCCTGAGAGCGTCCTTCCACTCCCTTCTGAGAAGGCCCTTTCTAAATATGGTAGTTTGAATGCAAATGTATGGCCCCCATAACCTGAGGTATTTTTGACTGAGCTTGCCACTTAAGCCTACAGCAGGAAGAGCCATGTGTCCTGGGTGGAGGATCTTAAGTCTAAGCCTTTGAGGTATCTGGCTATTGTTGCTTGCTAGCCATTGGTTTCTTTCTGTCTTCTGTGGATGCTGAAGTGAGCCAGCTTCCTCCACCATGATGGTGATGGTGTTTTCCCTGGGATCTGCAAGCCACGAGAATCTTTCTCATATCACTTCATTCTAATGGACTTGTCTTCTACCAGCATGTTCTTTTGTTGTTGTTGTTGTTGTTGTTGTTGTTGTTTCTTGTTTTTTTGAGGTAGAGTCTCACCATAGCTCAGGCTGACCCAGATCTCACTCTGTATTTCCTGCCTGGCCTTCAACTCACAATGATCCTCCTACCTCTGCCTCTGGAGTGCTGGACTTAAAGGTGTGTGTTACCATGCCTGGCTCCTTTTTGTTTATAAGGACCTTTGTGACTAGGCTCTCTCAGATACCTTCCCCTTGTAAGGTCAGTTGTTTAACAACCTTAAGTTCCTCTTATTATGTACTCACAGAGACTATTATTTGGGAAATGAGTATACTAGACAGATAATTAATAGTTATTCAACAAATAGCCGCATAAAAAGAATGCTAAGGTGTTTAAATACAGTTTGGCTCACTTGATCATTAGAAATCCTAGTGTTGTTTCTTTAAGTGAGTAAATTCTGAGTCATATCAAAAAGAGATTTGTGTTCTATTTTAATAAAGGTAAATAGGGTTATTGGCTTACAAAAGTAGAAAACCACATAGTAAATTGGTTAAAAATAAATTTTCAGATGATGACAATACTTTGTTCTTTTAGTTTTTGTTTTTTCCACTTTCCAAGATCAGATGTTGTGTCTGTCCCACAGACTGATGCTTTCATTCCTAGCAGATGGTGGTAGATTTGACTCAACCTATCTCAATTCTCCATCACACTATTTTTCTCCATCTTCCTGTGACTTTCTGCCACCTCCCCAAATTAATTTCACACAGGTCATTGTGCTTTGGCTGACATTCAAAACTGTCACCTCCGTGCACACATTAACTCCAAGGCCTTTGTCATCCCTCACATTAAAATTCTATCACCAGTAGTCAGCACAGCTTGACTCGGCCAGCTAAGGGGCTGGTTTGGAGCAAGATGCAGTGACAGCAAGCTTCATGTGTGACAACTCCAGTCAATTTGACAGCAGTAAGACACACTCCTTAGAACCAGTTGCAGCTCTTGTTGACCCATGTGAGAAGGTCATCCTTCTGAGCAGTTCTCTCTCCTACCCATGAGAATAAAAGGCCAGGGGTTATCAGAGATAGGTTGTGAATATTTTATGGTAAACGACCTCAACAGTGGAGATCAAGTAACAGATTCCATAGTCTGGGTATGCACACTACTTGCTAAGGGTAACCCTTTGTTGAGTGAAAAGCCAGTCTTTGAAATATCTTCCCCTAACATATATGTATGGTGCAGGGAACATGAATTTGGCAATTCAGAACCTGAAAATAGAAAACTATCTGAAATCTACCCAATGATTCTTCCTCTAATTGTACATGGAGGTCAGAGCTATAAAGTATCTTGCTAGTGGTCACAATAGAAGCCACATCAAAGCAACTTGACCTCATCCTTCATGCCTGTCCTTCCCCACACATTTCAATGGATATAGTAGTACTATAATTGGGAGAAGTTTAATGTGGATAATTATACGAACAGTCAATCATTCACTCATCTCTTTTCTAAATTAATGAATCATTTAAAAAAAAATGACATAAAGCAGCAATGGCAAAGTTATTTTCTGATCTCTTCCTCCCACAAAAAAGTATCTTATTACCCTCACTAAAGTCTTCTATTTGATTTCAAGTAAATTTTAAAGATGAACGATACTCATATGGGTTAAAATTCAAACCACCCAAAGCATAATCAATTGTCCCATCTACTCTTATCTCAGCCCTACACCCCTGCCTCCTACCCCTATTCATTTCTGTTCATCTCTGTTCTATACTTGCCACTTAGACTCTTTGGATAGCTCATTCATAAAAGCTATGCTCTTAAGTGGCCTATTGACCTTATAAGATGTGTTTGAAAGTCTGATGATAGCATGAAGTGTGTTGTCTTTGTCTTTAAGATGGAAGTATCTACCATGAATTTGGTACACACTGGATCTCCCTAAATGTTTTGCATTAGGTTGCATGGAAATACCCAAGTGCCAAGAATCCATGGGTACAAACATATCCTGTTCAATGGGTTGGGTTGTTATTCTTACAGTACTGTCACAAATAAAACATCACAATGCCCATCAGGAAGTGTAATGACAAAGAACGACCTTAGCAAACAAGATATTATGCTTAAAGTTAGAAGTAGAGTGGGAATTTAGTCTGTCAGGAATGAATCTGCACTTTGGGTGTGACACTGAAGAGCTCTTAGGTATTTCGTTATCAGTAGAATTTAGTTGGTGACAAAGCATGTCTCAGTCCTTTGAATACTACATCTGCTGTCTCACTCTCCCCTTTTGGAGTCATTAAACATTCTATGTCAAGGTTAATTATGAGTTACTTTGAACTCTTTTGTTTGGTGTAATACTTCTAAGTCCTAACAGAAACTTACCTATATGTAGAAAAGTCCCTAGATCTTTCTCTAACTGCCTTTAAAATTGATTCTCCCTATTATAGAGATGCTTAGCTGAATAATAATAATAATAATAATAATAATAACTAATCACAAAACAACTACTGGATGAGAGATTTGAGTAAAGGACATCTCTAACATGATCTCCTCCAGACAGCATTCACAGACTTGTGGGTTTTCCGCCACTTAATACTACTGAATATGTTGTTGGGCCATTGGATGCCATTTGGAATGTCTATCAGCAAGAGACTGAACAAATACAAAGATAAAGTAGTAAAGACAGTACTTGGGTAACCTCTGGTATAAGGCAGATGAAGCAAGCTTAGACACATATGACTTCATTCCAGCCAGACAGACCTGCCCTATCATGTGATAGCACCATGAAAGCAGCCAAAAGGTTTCTCTTATTCACTCTCTTTTTTATGACCATAACAGCTGATATTTCTATGGCACTTTAAATTCCCAAAGAAAATCTAAAAGTTAGGAGTCTGCAGAGTAATTCAGTGAGGATCAAGGTTGCCTTTCTAATAAGAACATGATGAAGATAGTGATGGTTACTCTGAGAGGAAATAATTTTCTGAGTTTCAGCTTCTTGTTTAGTAAAACTCTATGGTATTCTGATCAAAAAGGTGAAAAAAAAAATAGAACTAATTTCTATCATCTAGAAACTAAATAATTATCACTCCATTTCCAAGCTCAAAGAAAGCAAAAGCAAAGTTAAGCTTGTACCTAATAGTATTCAAGAAGTACGAATTTGCAGAAGGTAGAACTCTAAACAATCTAACCATTACTGATCTAGTAAAATGTCTTAATTAGGCACAATATTTTTTCATTAGCAGAGACTGGGAGACAATAAAAGGTTAGAGCAGCACTAGTCATAAAAACCAAAGTCTCTCCAGTGGAGTCTACTTAGGTATGCAGGCGGCCCCGACAGCAATAATCCTATTCATTCATTTCAGCTACTTCACCGGACCCGTGGAGGAGCCCGCCATTCTCTAAATGAAAAGACTGAAACTCACAACTTATGGTGAGTATATCTGTATGAAAAAAAAATAAAACTTCCAAGGTCTCCAAGTTAGGATTTCTGAGGTCATGAGGTGTCCACCACCCAGATGGATTCCAGATGGCAAGTGTGTGTGGCTATGATTTTCTTTGAGGAAGGATCCCAGTAGTCAAGACCAGAATGAGGAGTACTATAGCTGAGGCAGAGAGGTCTTGATGAAGCCTTTCTCTGTTAGTGTCAAATTGTTCAAGGGAGGCTATTTCATAAGAATATTTAATATACCAAGCCTTTACATGGTTGTGAATTATAAAATATAAGAACAGTAGGAAAGGGAAGGAGGAGAGAAAACTGAAAAAATAAAATCTTCAGTCTGACTAGCTTATTTCAGCATATGGAATGAACCCTCTCATTTGGGCCAAACCTTCCAGAAAGTACTTGTAAACTACTGTCCCTCCTCAGAACTTCCATTAGCTGTGTGGTTCTGGAAAACCACACAGCCTTAATGAACCAGTCACCTCTGGATAGGAGGGCCAGTACAAAGTGCCACATTTTTATCTCAGGTTAGTAAGACAAATCAAATATAATTTATGTTTAAGGATGTTGTTTCAAAAAGGATACAAATTGTAGTCATTATTTCTATCAACAGTGACAACTGATATTGGAATCCTGTTAAGCATAAATTTATGTATGAGATTAATTTTAGAATTTCTAATCTAATATAAAAGCAGACACTACTCATTTAATGCTTGTTAAAGGAATTACAAGTGACTTAATTAACTTTTTAAATGTCAAAAATGTTCTTTTTTGTTATCTTCTGATTATGACCCTACACAAACTAAATGTGTAGTTTTAATTTTATTTCCAACACAATTTTGACATTGAATTGAAAATAAATGGGTCAGGTATAAAGCTAACAATTTTATGAGAACAAAAACCAACACAATAAGATGTTGGATGCACTTAGCCTGATAGACTATCATTACTGTAGAATATACAGTGCATTGTAGTCATGGAAACCCATGCATGTGAACATTACAGAAGTCTCCCAGATGCTCAAGGTAACTTGGGTGGATATACTAATCCTCTGCTTTGCATTTCTCATAGTTTATGACCTAATTAATGTTACCAGTTCAGAGAATATTTTACCTTTAAAATCATTTGTTCTCAACTAAATATATCAGAATTAGGATTATCACTGTATCTAATAACCACAGAGTTCCACATACTTTATCCAAATTTCTCTGAGTTAATCTCTAGTAATAAGAAATCTTCAAATTTCAGGGGCTTCTTACAATAAATACTCATATCTCATTCATGTTACTTACTGGTGGTAACTTTGCTCTTTGGGGATATCTTATTTATTCCAAAATCTAGACAGGAATTCTACTCTACTTGAGGCTTAGGAAGAGAACAAGAAGGTTGACCAAAAACACGCTGATAACTACATGAAACCCAACATTTCCTTGGCTACTTCTGGTGTCAATAGGAGACAAAGTACTCCTGGAAGGTACTAAGTCCCATGACAAAAGATGAGACTCTCAAGAAGTCTCCTACAGCAAAACAGGAAGAAATGATTAGTAGCACTAATTTAATCTGAACAGTAATCTTCCATACCACCTCCCTCATCTGTTATGTTTGACCAAGACAGTAGTGCCCTTTGTGTAGAAGAGATCATAGGTAGGTCATGTGTACCAAATGATATGAGATGGTAGACATATCCCTTTTTCTCTCTTTCTCTTTCCTTCCTTTTACCCTCCCCCTTCTCAGGCCTTTGTTTGAAAAGCAAGTAAGGCTTTGCCTATAGGAGGGTGTTTGAAGCTGAATAAAGACAAGTCATTGGCTTGCATATATACTCATTACAAAATTATATATTTGGTGAGGATTTATGAAGACCTATGTGTCTAAAAATAAGAACACGGGTTGGAAAGATGGCTTAGCGGTTAAGCCCTTGCCTGTGAAGCCGAAGGACCCCGACCCATGTTAGCCAGATGCACAAGGGGTCGCACGCATCTGGAGTTCGTTTACAGTGGCTGAAGGCCCTGGTGCGCCCATTCTCTCTCTCTCTCTCTCTCTCTCTCTCTCTCTCTCTCTCTCTACTTCTTTCTCCCTCTGTCTGTCACTCTCAAATAAATAAATAAATAATAAACAAAAATATTTTTATAAAAGAGAACAAATCCAAGGGGACTATACCAGGACTTTCACATTTCTTCTTACTGGCATCACCAGGACAACTTCCTATCACATCCGTAGCTTCTGGTTCAGTGGAAACAAGCTTTCTGGTGGTGCTGTTAGCCTGGGGACCTTACAGTGAACAGTACTGTTCAACATGACCTTTGTACTTCCTTCAAGCCCTGACATTCTCCAAAATCATCTCAATTTTTTTTTTCCTACCATCCTGTGGCTTGATAGCTTGAATCACGACTCATACAAATTGTACAAAAATATTTAAAAATCTACTAAACTTTTATTCAAAGGGCAGAGTCTTGCTATCTTTGTGTTTGTAGCCATAGAATGGTGCCATATGGACCACTAATGGCACACAGTTGCATAAGTGGAATTCTGGGATTAGACTGAGAGTGAGGAAAGGATTGCAGAAGAGAAGAATGGAACTTTTGTGAAGATCAAAGTAAACATCCTTCCAGAAAGGAGGGCCTTGATCTCCTGGGGAGTCCCATGCCCACTGGGATGGTATATTTTTGTTAAACCTTTACGTATATGTCAATGCATTTCCTTGCCTCAGGGATTTCCCATGATTAAGATTTAGTATCTCAATCTTGGGGAATGGGTTTCGTTTACGAAGATGGCAAGGCCATTCAATTCCAATTAACTGTATAATTCTTGTGTAAAAAAAAAAAAAAAAACCTTAAACTTCATCTATTTAAAGAAAAGCAAAAGGCCCCACCCTTGCTTTTACATAAGAAAAGAATTGTCCTGACAGGGCTTTCCTGTTCTTGTGAGTCAATAAGCAGAAATAGCTTAAAAATAGATGATGGCTTTGCATTTGTCATTTGAACAAACATGGGAAATACAGAAATAATCATTGTCATGGAATTCTGGGTATAGTTTCTCCATCCCTGCAGTTGGCAAAGTGGTTCTTAGGGAACAGCAAGCTGTATAAATGAACACACAGGGGATATCTTGGCATCTAGCCTCCTAAGACACAATGCCATTTGAGGCCAATATCACTTGGAGAGCACACTCATGATTTTGAAAATGCTGTTAAGAAGCAAAGATGCTGGGGGGCCTCAATGAAACTCTCTCTCCTGGGGGCACCAGATGATTCTAAGACACCATCAGGACTTAATTTTCTAGTCAATGCCATTTCTTTCTGTTCCCAGCTGTGTACTGGGGAGAGCTGGGGAGCTGAAGGTTAAGGAATAAACCGGTATAAAGAAAGGAAACATGCAGAGAACACCACTGAAATTTTGAGTGGTGTGTTATAATTTCAGGTATAAGGCTCATTAGTTATGTAACCTTGGGCAGTAATATTCCCAATGAAGTGAGCTCTGTTTCCTTATCTGTAAGTAGTGGATTACATGGGGCTTCTGAGGGCCTGTTAAGTGTTAGCTAGAAAAACAGTAAGAACACATAGTAATTGAAAGGCTTTAATATGTAAGCATATAAGTAACAAAACAAAGTAACACAGAGAGTGTGATCTGTGAGAGAAACTAAGCAGGGTAACTACACATACAGAAGAAAAATAGAAACTTCTCATGAAGAGAAACTGAGGCTGGAAGCCAGAAGAACTAGATTACGAATTCATCACTCTTTCATTTATTCAGAAACATACGCTGAATGCCAACCACTCTCTGTCAGTATACTTGGAGGACAAAGGTGAGGAACACTGACTTTTCTACTCTTTTGGGGTTTGTGTTCTCCTGGGTGATAAAGGTAATAAGTATATGAAGGCAATAAAGAAATGAGGTAACCAAAGACTGTTGTGAAAGCCACAGAGGAAATCAGTGAGGGGCAGAATCACCAAGGAGTAAGAGGGATTTTCTGGGAAGGGCAAAGTCATGATTTCTAGATACAGAGCAAGAGGAGAACCTGAGGTAAGGATGCAGACAGGAAAGGACCAGGTAAAGGAAGGACTCAGGGGCCATAGTGAGAACCTTGGTTTCTAAATGCAAAGGGAAAATGGCACCCAGGGTTCTAGGAAGGGAAGCACTATCTTACAGTTTTATTCAGTGCCTCTGGCCTCTGTAGTTCTAATTTACATGGCCTTTAGTGACACTGAAAGACTTGCTCCACACTTTAAAGGCATTGTTTATCATCTCTTGACCAATGCCTGTTCAAAGAATCCTTTTACCCATCCATAATAGGCTCATTTGATGTGTTGTTACAGTTATAGGAGTCACATGTACAGGCATTGTCTAGGGGAGTGGAGCATTATTTGGGCTCATAGTTTCAGGGTAAACAGTTCAAAATGGTGGGTGAGGCATGTTAATAGGAGTGGCTCTGTCCATGGTAGCAGGAACTTGTGGTGACTGCTTCTCACAGCAAACAGCAATGTTGAGCATTTTTTTTTTTCTATAATTAGTAGCCACTTGCATCTCTTCCTTTAAGGAATGTCTAATCAGGGTATTAGTCTGCTTTTATAAATTGGACTAGTCTTTATTTTACTGTTGAGAATTTTTTCACATTTCTTAAAACTTCTTGAGCTGGAGGAATAGGTTAGTGGTTAAGGTATTTGCCTGCAAAGCAAAAGGACCCAGGTTTGGTTCCCCAGGATGGGTTAGCCAGATGCACGAGGGAGCGAGTGTGTCTGGAGTTCGTTTGCAGTGGCTGGAGGCTCTGGAGCACCCATTCTACCTCTCTCTCTCTCTCTCTCTCTCTTTCTCGGTCAAATAAATAAATAAATAATAACAAAATATTTTTTAAAAACTTTTAATAATGGCCCCTTAGCAAAGAGTTTGGATATATTTTCTCCCAGTTTGCAGATTGTTTCTTCACGCCGTTGATCCCTTAATTTGCTATGCAGAAGGTTCTTGCCCATCACAAACCCATTCAGTGATTTCATAGTTTTATTTAGACCATGTATTTTATGTTTTTGATTCTTTTTTCAGATCATGAATATTAATATCTGCATTGATAAGTTTTATATTTGTTACATAAGTTCTGCTTTTCCCTCATGTTTTATTTTCTTGGGGTTTTGGTTGTTTATATTTATTTTAGACTATTTTATTTGAATTTAAAAGTGCAAATTGTCTGTACATTTGAGAAGATAATACTTTTTATGTAAAACTATTGTTGATGCCACATTCCTTTCTCAGAAGGTGAAACACGTCTTTATAGTTTTGTGTAAGTAGCATGACTATGTCTTTGAGGTTTATATAGAATTCACCTATAAAACTATCTTGACCCAGCCATTTTATTAAGCCTTGAGAAGTAGAAGTAGCACCTAACTGTCTCCATTCTTCTGTATTGATTGTTGGTTTTCGTTATTAGAATCAGTTTTGACAAAACTACATTTTCTTTAAAATTTATTCATTTTTAGCCAGGCTTGGTGGCTCACGCTTTTAATTCCAGAACTCAGGAGCGCTTTTAATTCCAGCACTCAGGAGGCAGAGGTAGTTGGATCACCATGAGTTCGAGGCCACCCTGAGACTACTAGTGAATTCCAGGTCAACCTGAGCTAGAGTGAGACCCTACCCCAAAATAACAAAAACAAAAATAAAAACAAAAAATTATTCATTTTTGTATGAGTTAAATCTCTTCTGTTGCAAATTATCTTCTTTTCTCCCATAAACTTGTAGATTTGTACTTTCTCTTTCTTCATATTTCCATAAGTAGCCCTATCGTTTTGTTGATTAGATTAGCTAGTAGTTATCTGTTTTATTATTTAAAGCTATATATGTGCATTGAGTCGGCTCTTTTCGCTCTACATTTTTTTTTCTTTTATTCTTAGTAAGGATTTTCCTTTGTTCTTTCAGTAACTGCAGCATTATTCTTCTTCCCAAATTTGGGGTTAGATTTAAATTAATTTGATGTCATTGTCAATTCTTAATACTCTACATGCAATCAATACCATCTACATTCCTCTTAAGACCACTTTGAGTAAGTTCATAGACTCCTTATTAGTTTTGTTAATATTTTATTAATTTATATATTTGATAGAGAAAGGAAGAATGGGCATGCCAGCACCTCTAGCCACTGCAAACGACCACCAGACACATGTGCTACCTTGTGCATCTGGCTTACAAGGGTACTGGGGAATCAAACCTGGGTCTTTGGGCTTTTCAGGCAAGCACCTTAATCACTAAGCCATCTCTCCAGCCTTGATTGTCAGTTTTTACACTTCCAGTGATAGTGCTTTGTGTTTCTTTATTTGAATTCCTCTTTTTGTAAAATAATCAAAAATGTCTGAATTATTAATTTTTATAGTTTATTCACTTCTTATAATGATGAAATATGTACTGATTTAGAAACCTTTTATAAATTCCAATACACTAGAAATAGAGATTTACAAAACAAGACTCACACGCTCTAATAAGCATGTAAATAAATTTTGTTATATTACCTTGTGTCTTCCAAGTCCTTACTGGACCTTGTTCAGAGCACCTCTCCCAATCTGAACTTGCATGTCAGGTATCCTGTGTGTGTGTGTGTGTGTGTGCATTTCCTGAGCTTCTCTTTTAGGAAGGTGGCTGAGAAGCAGGAAATTTTATCTTATCTTTGCTTGGAATTTTGACCTTTGTCATTGTAAAGGTTTTCTCTTTTGTTATCTCTTTTTAGCCCAAGTTCTTAGTTGTCAAAAAGATCTCAAACCTCAATTCCACTTTATTCCTGCTTGCTTGGCTGACTTTTACTCAGCCCCTTATCCTCAGGTTTGCTGCACTTTAGGCCTGTCTGGTACATGTGGCATGTTGGTCTTGCTTGGTAAGATAATTGGAAAATATTTGCTTTTTAATATTCGAGTTAAGCTCAATTGCATTTGTTAACATGACTGATGTGCCATGTGCCTTATTTCACATGTACCAGTTATTTTACTTTATGCATTGTATGCTTTTCACCGCACAACAACTTGTATGCTACCATATCCTTCCCCCTTATTTTTCTGATTTAGTTATTTATTTTTACTTATTCATTTATTGGCCACTCAGCCTGTGTCCTCTCCCACTAGCTCTCTCAAAGGAGAGCAGGAACAACCAACCATCGATGGCAAGTGGCATTCGCAGCAAAGCAGCAACAAGATCCAGCTTCATCTCAGGAGAGAACTCTTACCTACTCCTCCAGGTTTCTGCTGCTCTACCCAGTCAGAGAAATGATCCGTTAAAGTATGGTCTTTATCTATTTTACTGTGCTTTGCTTTTGGTTACTTTGGCTCTCTAGAAAAGTCCATAGTCATGACCATTTTGTTATGTCACATTAATGCCACTATAAAATGACTAGTCTTTTTTTTTTTTTTTTTTTCTTACTTAGTTTTGACTATCCTGCCTCCTCGGTAAGTGGCATTCTCTGCTTCATACATTTTCCTTCTGCCCTCACCTAATGCTCTGGCCCATAGTAATTTTGAGCATCAACTATAACAGCACATTTCTTGTTTTCCCATTTACTTATAAATGAAAGTGTGTGAAGTCTCTAGTCTTCATATTATGTTGCAAGGCAAGATGAGGGTAATTTTATGTGCTCCCCTTGTTCAGGGAATTTTTTTTTTTTTTTTTTTTTTTTTTGTTTTTTTTTTTTTTAGATGTGTGAGATACTAATTTTGGCTGACATTAACCTATGGACCTAGAAGTTTCTCATAGACTTTTATGAGAACTAAATGAGCTAATCTATGTGAAAGTAAAGCATGCTTATTACCCTTTGGTGGAAAGACTTTAGTAATTTGTTGTCTTGCATTTAAGGAATAACACATTTTTCTAACTACTATGTTTTCCATTAACCCTTTTCTGCGAAGTATTTTGCCTCTTTTAGCTTCTAAATAAACCTTCTGTTTTTATGCAAAGAAACATTTTGATTGATGTGTCGAAAGGCAGAAGAGATGAAAGGAAGAGTGATATTTCAGTGGGTCTTATTGGGGAGATGGGGAAGAGGACAGGGTGTAAAAGGACAAGAAAAATGGCCTTGAGAGATATTTAATGGATACATAAAAGAAGAGGAAATTACTTGTGGTGAGAAAAGACTAAGACTTAAACTTTGTAGAAAACACTGAATTGCAGAGCAGCTTAGTGCATGGCCAGGTCTGTGTCTGGAAATCCGGAGTACTTAGCTGCTGCCTGGATGGCTCGTCTATAGAAGAGCACGCTGGGCTGCTGCTTTTCTTTGTGGTTTCATCCGGAGGGGCTCTTCCTTCCTGAAAAGGGAAACCCTTCCTTGCCACTGAAATCTCCATGCAAGAGCCCCCTTTACATGGAGGACTGTAATTAATATTATCACTGGGTCCTGCCAGGGAGCTTGATGGGGAATGACAAGGGACAGATTGTCTGTTATCTGATCAGGAGGCCAGAGACTGATTTCACTTGGAGGAACAAAGACCAGTTTGTGCACAGATCCTCTGAGCCAATAAACCCCAGCAGGGTGTGAAGTGGTCTGGGAATGACCTAAGGCCAAATCTGTTAAGGGAATGGGCAGTTTATAAATATCAGAGCTGCGGGGGGGGGGGGGGGGTCTCTAATAGAATTAGTAGACATTCCTGAGAGGACATGGCTCTGGATGTGTCTCTCAGCTCTCCAGAGGGATCATTTAAGGTTGAGAACAAGAGAAAAGAAACAAGAAACGGCAAATAAATAAATAAATAATAATAAAATAAAACCTCAAATCCAAAGCATTTATTTATTTATTTATTTATTTATTTATTTATAATATTTTATTTGTATTTGTTTATTTGAGAAAGAGATACAGAAATAGGCAGGAAGAGAGAGAGAAAGAGAATGGGTGCACCACGGCCTCCAGCCACTGCAAATGAACTCCAGATGCATGCACCCTCTTGTGCATCTGGCTTATGTGGGACCTGGGGAATTGAACCTGGGTCCTTTGGCTTTGCAGGCTCTCCTGCCCCAAGCATTTATTGTTCATTAAGTTCCTAGTGTGGGTCTAGGTATATGGCACCACAAACAGGAAGTCTCTAGAAGATGAGGAAACGAAATTTTATCTGATCAGCTCCTATTCTACACTCAAAGATAAAGTCCAAACCCTTGGCCCAGTGACAAAATGGAGGCCATAGTATAAAGTTAGTAATGGCCACTATGATGTCCAAGACAGCTTTGTGGGTTACAACGGATAGATAATGCAGATGGTGTAGAAGGAAACACAAATATTATTAACAATACCAGAGTCTCAGTCTCAACCTCACTCTCTATTTTGTCTGGAAAACACATCTGTACTTTGAACCTTGTTTTTTTTTGTTTGTTTGTTTGTTTTCCATTGATTCTACCATAATCTTCACCTTGTATGGAGAACTAAATGGAAAGAAATTTACCAAAAATGAGTCCAGAAAAGGAATGGCTTAAGTTGGTCATCAGAACATAGTTGAGCCACTGAGGGGATGCAGCAGAGTGAACATTTTGAGAAGTTAGTTTATTAGCCAGGTCATGACTACAAGGAGCTTCAAGTCTCAGCGAGGCTGAAATTCACAGGGCTGAAAGGTCAGGGGAATAAGGAGTTCAAGCAGAACCTGACAGCAGTCACACAGAACTAAGGAGCACATACCAAATGAGGGCCACAAGCTTGTGCCTGTTCCGTTTAACCCTGAGGATGACATTGTAAAGCAGATACAATTGACCATCATTTTACAGATGAAAAAAACAGAGGTTAGGGCTGGAGAGATGGCTTAGCGTTAAGCGCTTGCCTGTGAAGCCTAAGTTCCCCAGTTCGAGGCTCGGTTCCCCAGGTCCCACGTTAGCCAGATGCACAAGGGGGTGCATGTGTCTGGAGTTCGTTTGCAGTGGCTGGAAGCCCTGGCACACCCATTTTCTCTCTCTCCCTCTATCTGTCTTTCTCTCTATGTCTATCACTCTCAAATAACTAAATAAAAAATGAACAAAAAAAATATTTAAAAAAAAAAAACAAACAGAGGTTAGGTTTCTCACCCAAGGTCACATAGATGATAAGTTCAGGATCTGAGCTTCAGCCGGCAATTTACACAGGTAGTAGAACCAAATACATCTGTGTGCGTTCATGGCATAGACACGTTTATCTCCACATGAAGATTCTTAAAGAAAAAGCCGGTATTTAAGAAAGAAAGAAGAAGCAATTGGAAATCTATTAGCATAATCCAGGCAAGAGCTAATGGGGTGAGGACACAGGCAGCACAGGAGAGAATGATGAGGCGAAGGGCAGGCAACACTTTGAGAAGATAAGCTTGATGGACTGCATAATGCAAAGTGAGAAGGACAAGGCCATCCAGGCACACCAGAAAGGAGGCAGCTGAGTAGATGGTAACGATGTAAACCCAATGGGTTGGAGATCTGTTAAAACTGTTGTTCCCAAGCTTTGAATATGAAAAGAAACCAGCTTCTCTGTGACTGAGTGAATCCAAGCTCCCAAGATAAACAATCCTAGGAAAATAAACATGTAAATTCTTTCTACGGACTGAAGGACTCCTCAAATGATGCAGGGAAGGATCTACAAGCTGTCTTCCATTAAAACTCTTAACAATCTACCTTTGCAACTTTGACCTTCTATAAGACAATCTCTGACAAAGAAGGCATGCAGCGGTGATAGACAGGTATTAGGGTCAGGATTAGGGATAATGTGTGCCAGGATTATGTCCTTTTGTGTGTATGTATGACTAAATTTATACACTTTACTGAAGTACTGAAGACAAATAAGACTGTCAAAATAATCACCAGCAGATTATTTCGTGCTTGTGTTTTTTTGAGTGGATGCCATTCTTTGCAGGTCAATCTTGAGTCAATGTTAAATAAACAGTAGGAACGCCATTTTGCTTTCTTTAGAAGAAAATGCAACTATCACAGTTAGTGGTAAAATATTATGAGGACACTAAAAATAAGTTTTCTAAAAGAAAACACTGACCTCCTATGCCTCAAAACTTCCAAGGTCATCAGAACAAGAGGAGTCTGAGAAAATGTCATAGATAAGAGGAGCCTGAGGATACACAGTGATGAAATGTAATATGACGTCCTGGGTGGAATTTTGCAAAGGCAACAAGGACAAGAGCAAACCAGCAATGTCTTCTATACAAACTTTCACATGTCTGAAAGTCAAAAAACAAACACCTGCCTTTTTTATATTACTATCATCAATTATGTGTGTATATATATATATATATATATATGTATATAATATACAAATATATATGTGTATGTAATCATATAAAGAACTATATGTTAACATATATCTTCTTTTGTTGCATGTATGTATGTATGTATGCATATGCAGATGGTATGTGTGTATGTATGTTGTGTGTGTGTGCCACAATGCACATGCAAGATCAGAGGACAACTACAGGGTGCTGGTCCCCATCATCCATTACCTTCCTTGAAATAGGATCTCCCTCTACACACACACACACACACACACACACACACACACACACACACACTGCAAATACCTAATTATCTGGCCAAAGAATTTCAGAATTCTACATTCCATCTCCCATTGTCATAGGAGCACTGGCATTACCGACATGCATATTACCTGCACCTGGTTTTTATGTAGGTCTGGGAATCTGAACTCTGGTAGTTAGACTTGTATAGCAAATATTGTTGTTTAATCACTGAGCCATATTTCAGCCCCTTAAAATATTTTCTTTTGCTTTTTTTTTCTTTTGCTTTTTAATTTTGTGTCAACATCTGCAAAAATAGAATTGGCGATCTGCTGCAAAATGTGCTAAGGGGCTTCTATTTTCTGCACTACTCTACTGAGGAAATGGTGCCTGTGGGGCTGTTGCCCTGTGGTCAGAAAAGACACCAGCTTGGAACACCAGTGAAACAAGGTGCCCATTCTATTTGTTGAAAAGAAGATGATCTTTCTTAACTTATTAAAATTAGGCTTTATGTATATAGTGATACTGAACCATGGAAAGTTGCTAGGATTCGATTGCTCACGTAACTCTACGTGGTTCAATACAGTGTTTATGAGGCACAAGCAGCCTGCTCTTCTGCTGTTTGGGAAGTCTCACCTCTCTGTCTGGCCTTGCTGGTAACCAGGGATTATTGCAGGCTCCTAATAAGTAGCCTTTTTGAGTTGTAAACTTTGTAAAAATATCTGATTAGTTGAGAGAGGGAGAGGGAGAGAGAGAGGTATCTGTGGTTTGTGTGTATGTATGGCATATGCACATGCGTGTGCTAATGCATGCATCTAGTACCCATGCATGTGAAGGCCAGAAAGAGACTTTGCGTGCCCTCCTCTACCTTATTTCCCTAAGAAAGTCTCCCACTATACCTGGAGCACCCCAATTTTCAGTTAGATTAGCTGACCTGATTGCTCCATGATCCTCCTGTCACCATACCCCTTTGTACTGGAGTTATAGACACACTGCCAGGTCCAACTTTCATTTGATTGTATTTGACAGTTGTTGGTTTTTTTTTTTGTTGTTGTTGTTGTTTTTTTTGCATAGATATTGAATTTCATGGGTACCTGAGCCTCAGCTCACTTTTCTCATTTCTCCCAATCCGATCACCCACTCCTAAATCAGCAACATAACTCTGGAAAGACTCAGGGGACCCAGGAAAGCTGGCTTCCACTTTGCCCCCTAGGAACCTACTCCAAATCCACCTACTTTTGGAGAAAAGTTTGTTACCCCTTAGGAAAGCCTCCAGTCTCCTTGGGCACTCGCTTACCTATTGTTTGGGGACAAGGGCTATGATTTCCTGAGGGAATTGGGAGTTTGGGGCAGGACTGCACAGACCTTAGGGAATGAGTGTCTGGAAAAAGTATTTGGTTTTGTGAAGGGCTCCCGCGCCCTGTATTTGACCTGCATCGCAGTCCTTAGTAATAAGGCAGTATTTCATCCCAGTTTCCTCTCCCTTCCTCCCCCCTCCCAATTCCTGGCGCTTTCCTCCCTGTCTGCCTCCCCCCCACACCCAGCACCCCAGAGAAGCAACCATAGAGCATAGGGTGAAAAGTCGCTGGAAGGACAAGTTGACAGATAGCATTTGGGTCGCTGGGTCACTGAGAGGCGTCGTGATCTGGGCTCAGACAGAGCGATTTCCTCGGTGAGTTTAATCTTTCGTCTGTTCACACGTCATGCCACCTGGACATAATGCAGAGAAAGCTGGAGGCTTAACAAACTCTTCCCCTTGCCCCAAAACCTCACTCAGGAGAGAAATGAGAAAGAGAGGGAGGGAGGGAGGGAGGAAGAGAGAGAGAGAAAGAGAGAGAGAGAGAGAGAGAGAGAGAGAGAGAGAGAGAGAGAGAATGAATTAACCCTTTCTCTGCCTTCCCAATCTGCAACAGCAGAGCTGGCCAGTGGCAGACCTTGCTGGCAATTAACATGCCCAAGGCTTGGAGCAAAAAGGTCCTTTTCTTTATGGAGACTGTAAATAACAGAACATGTTGCCCCCTTTACTGCTTCAGACACATGTAAGTAGCAGCTTTATACTCTTATGTTGACCTACTATTCAGGTTTTGATTTACTTTCAAATCTCTTGTACATTCTCGAAAAAACACTTATTTTGGTGCTGGAGGTTGAGGTGTAGGTAGTGGGGGAAGGAAAGGGAGAAAGAACTACCATGGAAGGAAATATTAACATTAATATTAATCCCTGTGACTGTGGTCTGTCTGCTTTTCTGATTTCCCCATAAGCTTCTTCAGAGCTATTTCTGGGCAAGGATGTATAAACTTAAAATTAACAGATTCCAAAAACGTAGATGCCAGCATTCCACAGCAGTGCTCTGCTAAACCTGTTAGAGGCATTTCTGAGGTCTTGTTGGAAAGAGTTGGGGATGGAGCAATGAGATAGACAAGGAGATCTCTTCCCTGTGACGAAATGTGGAAAGAGAGAGATGCCTGTAAAGACGAATGAAAGTGGGCTGGGGAAGAAGGTCCATTGGCAACGCGCTTGCCTAGCACGCAAGAAGCCCCAGGCTTGAGCCCCGGTACCTTAGAAAATAGGCTGTGGTGGCCCGTGCCTAGGATCCCAACACTCTGGAGGTGGAAATAGGAGGATAAGAAGTTCAAAGCCACCCTTGTACATAAGGCGTTTGAAGCCAGTCTGGACTTTGTGAGAAACTATCTTTACATAAAAAGAAAAATGAAATTTCCAAGGGCCCATTGAACAATCCATTCTCCAGACATGTGACCTCAAATGAATCCTTGTATAGGTGGTATCCTTAGATCCTGGACAAATTCCAGCATGAATAATTCCACTCTGCTTCTCATTCTAGCTTTGACTTCACTGGGAACTTCTCCCTTCCTTTCCTGTCCTACATTTGGAAGAATGCCAGTGCTAGGAGGGAGACCATTTGGGGGTGAACTGAGTATATCTTTTTTCCTCTGGCTTATAAAGAGAATATTTTTCTTGTTAGGACAACATCCAGATTGCTTATTTTTAGAATGTGGCCCAAGATCTTCTTCCCTAACCAGGTAAATTACTGAATCACATAAACTACCATAGCTGTAGGACTTTCCACTATAGGGATAATGAAGACAGAAGGATGCACGTCCCCAGTCACATCACATAGAAATGTAAAGTTGAAATGGGGTGAGAGGGGTTCAGGAAAGTCATTGAAACCCAAACCCTAGGTTTGCGTTTGCATTTAGCCAAAGAATTAGGCAAACCAAGCTGAGAAGAATAATTATTAAATGTTATATTTATTGAGGGAAGTATAGAACCAAGGGAAGGAAAATGAATACTCACATGGTCTGAGATACCATGTGGTGGGCCTGGAAAAACAATAGAAAGAAAGTTATGAAAGGAAAGAAACTATAAGGAGCTTCTGCCATGCAGAGGGCAGGAGGGTAAAGAGCCCGCTTAAGGAACTAGGGGCCAAGGGGCTCTCCCCTCCTCTCAGTCCAGCCAAGCTGAAATGAACCACCAGAAACTGGAGGTTCCTACATGGGCAGGCAGCCCAGAGTGAGATGTCCTCCTCTGGTAAAACGTATTTATAACTTATGGTAGTGGGTTTCACCTCCAGGCTCAGGTAAGCCAGAGAGACAGCTGATAAGTCTGGGCTAGAGGCTGGCTCACGAAGAAGCTAGCCACGCTGCCAAGTTCTGGGGTCTAAGTTTCACTAATCACAATGTCAGGATTAGCCTTGAATCCTAGAAAAAGATCTCCCTCCTAGGGAGGGGGTCAGGTATGGAAAAACAGGTCTTCTTAGACAAGAAGTAAGGATTTTGATCATTCGTTCATGTGTAGTAAAGTGGAGTCTTTAAGGAGAGGCCCAAAGAAATTCTTGCTTCGTGCTTTCAGGGACCCAGTCACCCTAACTGCCTAACAAAGCTACCTGAATCCCTCTCAAAGTGACCAGAGCAGGTGAGACGAAGGAGACTGTGAAACCGGGACAAGGTCTTTCTGATCTAAGCTCATCGCGTTTTTGATATATTATACCGGGTA
The DNA here is from genome assembly GCF_020740685.1 of Jaculus jaculus. Taxonomy (NCBI): domain Eukaryota; kingdom Metazoa; phylum Chordata; class Mammalia; order Rodentia; family Dipodidae; genus Jaculus; species Jaculus jaculus. Next base: position 312,673,739 of record NC_059102.1, read on the forward strand.
AGGTAAACAAGACTGATTGTGGCCCTAATTTATTTTTAGATTTGTTTTAATTAAGAATCATTTTAATCTTAAATGCTAAGTACCTGAGACACTGAGAAGTAGGGGTTATAGAACCAGCTGATGACAAGTCTGCCTTACTTCTTGTCCTTCTCCCTCAGCCCAAGGCTAGCCTCGTATTCCTTGTTGCTTTCTCCTTTAAGCTCTGGAAATTTGTATTATAGAATCATGGCTTCTTTGCTTTCCTAGCACTTTTTTTTTTTTTTTTTGCCATCTTGTATGCAAACAGTATGAAATAGATAAAACCCTAAGGCTTTGAGTAAAATGCATGGGGCCAGACACGCTTCTACTCTGTCAGGGAAAACTAAACTGGCCCCGCTCCTGATCTTTTGTGTTTGTTCATTAGTAGCACTGTTCCTTAATGCAAGGCTGCTACCCTAATCAAATTCTAAAATCTCAATGGTATTCAAATTTTCCTGTCCAAGTAATATATTTAATTAACTCATAGATACTATTTATTGGAATATTGGTCATCGCCCACATTTATTCAAATGCTAATTTGTGTATTGAGACTCCCCCCCCCAACAAAAACTCAGTCTATTAGCTAATCAGTGTGCTCTGAGTTACTTGCTTCCTATAAATCAAAGTATCCCCAATTAGAAACACTTTTAGAAACAATAGCCACATAACAAACAATTAAAAACATTAAGGTTAGAGATATTTGGGGCTTAAAGTCTTGCTCTGTCACCTACAGTCTTGGTGGACTTCAATAATCATTAAGGCTTAGCTTTCCAAGCTGTGAAATAAGAAATGAAGACTTGCTTCAGCAGAAGGTCAAGTGAGGACCCACGGAATGCCTCAGGCACACAGGACACCAGAAACTACTGGCAGTCTAGACCAAATGTCCAAATGACTCCATTAACACTCCCCTTTCCTCATCTGCCTGACTAAGCCTTACAGGACCTTGGGGCTTCCTCTAGAGGGTCTGAACACTGTTTGTATGGAAAGACTTTATTTCATTTTATTTTTTTACTTGAAATGCTTTCTGGATAGCTGAGAGAGAAGGCGACATGATTTCAGTAGAGGTAGAGAATGCACTTCTTGAAGGTTCTCAGCAGAACAGTTAACCCTGGTGGTCCTCTAATTAAACCACATACTAAGGGACAATAAAGGTGCACATTATTATTTGCAGGTCTGAGCTCTATCCACTTGGGGTGTTCAAATCTATTTACATTCCAAATGAATGACAGGGGAGAAAACCTCCTTCTGCCCACACTTTGCATGGCAGGGGAGGGGGGGAACATATTGAATGACAACTTTGTGCTCATAATTCAACTTTTAGTGAAGCCCTTAGAGAATTTGCATTCTGAGCATGTGGAGAATTGGTTCAAATGTATCAGTAGCCCAACTATGTGACAAATGTAATTGGGACAAGATCCATTAAGGAAAAAGTGTTGAAGTGGGGGAAAAGCTGTTTCATCTCTTTGCCCCAATTCCTGAGGAGACCTCAAATTCTTCATCTCATGATCTAAGTAAAATGTTTAGTCCCAAAACTGTCAGCATTCACCCAGAGACACAATGGGGCCGTTTTGTGTCTCTGAAATTTAAGGGAAGCTACTTGTTCTCTAACTAAAGTTGGAACCAAAAGTTTGAACCTTATCCATCCTATGGAAGCCAGTAGGATTTACAGTGCATGATGATTTTAAGCAGGAGAACAATTCATGGTAGATGAGTCCTTGTACATAGGTCCAAAACTGTGGAAGTTGAACAGTTTCCAGCTCAATTGCTATGTTTGATAGTGAAAATAAGACCCAGAGAGCTTCCTTAATTACACAAAGAACAGTTGGCAACTAACCTATGGCTTACAAATTAAATCTGGTTTGTTGCCTTTTTAAAAAAAATAAAGTTTTGTTGAAAAACACAAATACTCATTTACCTATTGTCTCTTTCTGCTATCATTTTATAAGAGCAAAGTGAGCAGTTGCCACAGGGACTATGTGACATTCAAAGCCTATCTCTTTCTAGAAAAAAAGTTTTGTCTTCTAACCTAAAATCACTTAGTTAATAAGAAGTCACGTTTTCTGCTTCACAGCCCCGTTGGCCTGTCTCTTGCACTATATACAAAAAGACAGGACTAGTAGGAAAGTGAAAATTACAACTTGGATAAATACCTGGGGTTCTATAAGAAAAATGACTAAACCACGGATATATGTCATGCTTCAATTGCTGCTGAATCAATACTGTAAGACGATTGTAACGTTCACAGCCCTAAACTGAACTTTAGCCTGGGTCAAAAGCTGGCGGTGAACTCCCTGGCTTGATTGTGCTCCTCTATGGCCTTGGCAACCCTGTGACCTCGTGGCTGCCAGTCAGGTCATCATACATGCTGTTGGTATGTGTCTTCTTTCTGTGCCTTTTGGAGGAAAGAAAAAAAAAAAAAAACCTGTGTAAGGCTCATGGGCTGGTTCAGCATCTTAATAAGGACTTCATGAAGATTAAGTAGCAAGGGCGTTTAAAGAACAAATCACACCCGACAAACTTCATAGCTCTTTACAATGTAATTTCAAATTAGCAGATGAAAGGAAGGCAAGGGATCTTATATCTCTGCCTTTTTGTAAAACACTTGCGACAGGACCTCTCACAAAATGTTAGTGGCGAAGCTATTTTATATCAGCCTTTGCCAATTCAAATGGGCAAGAGGGATGATAAAAGCTAACAGGGGGAGTTTGGGCGTGGATGGGGCACCTCTGATGCTATTAAGTAATATCATCATTGACCTTGATCAGGGCACACTAAGGTCATAATCATCAAATATATGGGTGATACTCAAACATTTAATAAAATCTCATGGAAGGTCAAAGAAATAAGAAAAATAAATTAAATAAGGTAGATATATGAACACAGTCACAGCACATGACAGATCCTGGAAAATAAATAAATATATAAGCTAAAGGCTGACCTGCTGAAGTAGCTCTGGCAAATTTCAGCCACTGGAACAAAAGTGAACCCCCAATTCATATCCTGAACTGAAGTTTAAGTCACTACAAGTATGTGTGGAAAATCTGGGTGCAGCTCATCCCAATCCCAATTATTACACAAGGAACATGGCAGGTTGGATCAATAATAAAAACAATCAGTGATTCATTTATTCACTCAAAAGCTCGTTGTACTTTGTGCCTGGAGTTAGTCTCTTTTATATGAAATACTGATTTAGAGTAAACAAACCAAGCATGAGTTTTCCTTGTGGAGAACTCCTGACCTCATGGAGTTCCTCAATACCATTCTCTCTCTCTCTCTCTCTCCCCACACTTCTGCGTGCGTGCACACACACACACACACACACACACACACACACACACACACACACATGCAAATCCTCAGGACTAGGAAATACATAAAACAAAGATCACGCCATGTACAAGGACAGAGGAGGGGAACAGTTATGCTACATTAGATGAAGGATGGGACTCAGAGAAATGGAATGTGATTCCAGGAGGGATGCTACATGAAGAAGAAGAGGAACAAGCATTTGTAAGGATCTTGAAGTGAGAGCACACTTGACATTTGGGAAACAGAAGGAGTAGCAGGGAAGACAAAATAAAAGTCCTGGTTGTTGACATCAGCCAGGCAGACAGGAGCAAATGTCAATTGTATCTTACAGGTTTGGGTGACTGCTTGTGTTTTGTGTTTATTGGGATGGAGAACATGACACGTGGAAACAGACAGTGATGTAAAGATTATTCTGCCTGCTTGTGAAGTGTGGCAGAAGAAGACCAAGTGGGAGGTTATTAGAGTATTTCAAATGACAGGTGCTGATAGTATAGAGATTGGCAGATGCAAGCAGTGGAGGCAATAAAAAAATGGGTTAGGGTTACAGAAATATTTTGAACATGTATGCAGTGGGGTTTCTCACTGGTGTGGATATGGGGAAGAAAGGTGAAGGAATGAAAAAAACTACCTTGAAAGTTTTTGCTTAAGCATCTTCATGAGCCATAATAATCTCTTATTTATGAGGAAAATGATTTTTTCCCAATGGGGGAGGACTAGGAAACAAGATAGTTCAAAGGGTAAAAATAGAAAGCTCAAATCTGTGAGGCATAAGACCACAACACACATTATACTTCCTAGTACCTCATAACCTTTAGGAGTATTCCCTCTATAGACCCCAAGAGGCATCATGAACTAACGCGTATGCCATGACAACCAGTACCAAGGAAAACCCATCATGCTTTTGGAAAACAATTCTTCAAACACAAGAGCACAAAGACAAACTCACACAGCAAAAGTGCCACTGCTTCTGTGATAACAGTTAAATTTATTGAGAAAATTAGTTTTAAAATAGCAAAGAGGCCAGGAGTGATGGTGCATGCTTTTAATCCCAGCACTCAGAAGGTTGGGGTAGGAGGATTGCTGTAAATCTGAGCCCATCCTCGGACTCTAGAGTGAGTGTTAAATCAGGCTGGACTATAGTGAGACCCTATGTTGAGTGAAAAACAAAATTATCAAAGAGGGGCTGGGAAGATGGCTCAGTACTGTGCAAGTTTGAAGGTGGGAGAAGATGTGAGATGGCCTGAGTTCCATTCCCAGCACCAATGTGAAAGCACCCGATATGGCTATGCATGCCTGTGACCACAGTCCTGTGGGGAGTGGAGACAGGAGAATCACTAGGGCTTGCTCCTCAGCCAGTTTGACCAGAAATGGCAGCTTCAGGTTTAGTAAGAAACTCAATCTTAAGGAAATAGTGTAAAAATAAAAAAGCCTGATAGCAAAGGACACCTTCTGACCTCTGCACATTTGTGCATGAAGCACAAGCGTCTGCACACACATGTACATACAGCACACATATACCACATGACCACACATAAACCTCCCCCTGCCACACACACACACAGTAGAGAGGAACAAATTGGTTTGGGTCGCTCTATATTAAAAACAGACCTTGATGGAAGCCAATTTAGGGGCAGGAAAAGAAAAGCAATGTGAAGACTAGAAAAGATGTTAATTTGCTACATTTAGAAAGTAGATTGATGAGTGGGTTGTAATTTATTGTTCTCAAGTTCAGAACAAAAATAGCAAAATAAATACAGTGAGATTGTGGAGTATCCTAATTAGCAGGTCACTTTCACAAAGTTGTTTCTTATTTTGGATCATCACTTGCTCTGTTAAATATAAGGTACAGTTCAGATAATTTTATATAACGTTTCTACTTTCAGTGTTTCCTGGCCACTCCCACCCCATTATCCTCCTTTTGTGACAAGTGCTCTGCAAACACAGGATGCCTCTTGATAGATGAGAAGGAACTCTTTCATATTCATTTAAGGTCTGAGAGATGGCTCCTTTAGTAAAGTGCTTGCCTCAAAAGCATGAGGACCTGAGTTGGAACCCCAGTACCCATGGAAAACGAAGACCATGGTGATGTGCCTGTAAGCCCAGTGCTATGGATACAGAGATAGGAGGCTCTCTAGAGCTGGATGGTCAGATAGTCTAGCCTAAGTGGTAAGCTCCTGGCCAATGAGACACCTTATCTTAAAGGAGGTCGTTGGTATTCCTGAGTTTGTTTTTTGGTATTTGGTGTGCGCACGCACACATGTGAGCACACACACACACACACACACACTTTAGAAAGAGCCAAGACACTAATAGAAATGAGGACAAGAAGTCCTGGAGAAATGAACCGGGCGTGGTGGTGCACACCTTTAATCCCAGCACTGGCAAGCCACAGGTAGGAGGATTGATGAGAGTTCGAGGCCACTCTGACACTATACGGTGAATTCTAGGTCAGTTTGGGCTAGAGTGAGACCCTACCCCCCAAAAAGAAATTTTTAAAAAGTCCTGGAGAAATGAATCAGCAGTTAAGAGCACTTCCTGGAGAAAGCAGAAAGGCTTCAGGAGGTCTGAGAGACTGCTTCAAGTTTGACCCCTGACCCACATGAACAACTCGGTATGATCCCAACGTCTTGTATCCTCAGTCCCATGAAACAAGTCCTGGGATCAATAATAATCTCAGGCTCCAGTAAAAATGGCTAGAAGAGTGGTGGTTCCAGACACCCAATATTCTACTCCAGACACCACAAGCAAAGTGAAGGGCACCACATGGGTTCATATACATGCACATGCTATACACACGCCACCACCACCACCACCACATTGCACACAAACTAAAAGTAATTAGGACAAAGATCAGGATCAAGACAATAAGATCAGATCGTCATAGGGGTTTCAAAGCCCTTTTCTATAAAGCCTCAGTCTTAGAAAGCTTGCAGCAATTCCTAACTTCTTCTTACTGGATTCCAGCTGTGACAGCTAAAAAATATCCCCAGACATTGCCAAGTGTCCCCCAGGAGACAAAATTGTCTCTGGTGGAAAATCACTGATCTAAGATAAACAGATCCAGCACGTTCTGTTTCCTCGTGTGAATGGAACACCCCGCTGGGCAGCGTGCCCTCTGACCACTGCTCATCTGAGTAGTTTCCAGACAACAGTATTTGCCCGCGATATAAATTCCCATCCATACAATTAAGGGAGACATGGTTTATGGTACATTAGCATATCCAGCTGCTGGTTTGCCATTGCATGATATTTCAGTCCAAGTACAGAGGCTTAGCATAAATAATATCCAGTCAGCTGAAGACTGAGGTATTGTAAACAGCCGAGTCTTCATGACTGTGGCTGTTTTCAAGTCTACTCCATACAACCAGTCTTAGCTTGCAAGGGAAGGAGGGGAAGAGAAAAAAAAAAAAAAAAAAAAACTCCAATAGCATTACTTAAATAGGCCATTAAAAATGAACTGCGAGTGAAATACAGCTTTATTAAACAGATGACATTGCATCAGGAATGATGAATCATAAAGTTTCTTTTCAGTATTACAATGGTATGCGACCTTTTAAACTTTAATCATTCACCTCATATGCTGAACCACATCAGGTGTTCTGGCTTCTTGCTGATTGCATTAACATGAGGCAGCTGGGGAGCTGTTGTCGACAATTCTCCACAGGCTTTTGCGAGCATGGCTCGGTGACAGAGAGCTCGAGGGAGGGCAGCTGCAGGATTGTGTGGAAAAGGAAGTGTGGCCTCTACCTGACTGCCAGAGTCCAGATGTGCCCAGGAAAGGACTCATGCCTACATGGTGTTGGAGTCCCAGGCCCTGGTATATAGTCTATCACATCATAAGGACTTGAAGTATTTATTGAATAAATCACAGGGCCCAAAGTCTTACATCTCGACAGGGCCTCCAGTTTAAGAGAACATTCGTCAACTTTCAGAGGAACAAAGTGAAGAAGGGCCAAGGTCATATAGGTAATAAATGACAGAGGCAGACTCTAAATTCAGGTTGGTTCCACCACGGACCCAAGACAGTATTGTGCTTCTGACAGAAGCATGGACTTAACTTCTGTCTCCACACATTGACTTCTGTCTCCTCACTTCCACAGAGTGACTGCAACCCTTCGCTGGCCATTTATCCCCCTCCTCCACACACATACACATGGTCCTCATAGGGTTATTATGAGGGCTGTTTGAGACGATGAATGCAGAAAGCTTGGCATGATGGATGGCGAGAGGTAAGCCCCCAATGAATGTGAATTATAATTATTCACACTGTCATAGAGATATCCTATGGGGAAACAGAAAACTGGCATCACAGAATGCTCAACGAAAATCAGAACCTGAAATCTGATACTTGATGACCCATCATACCTCAAATTTCATTCAGGGCCTTGATGGCTATGTATTTACCATTCTTTGTTCTTTTTGGTTGTTAAGAAGCTGAGTAAGGAACAATTAGTCACTTGCCTCTCAATAACTTATTATAACCTGATATAAAAAATACCCCAGGAATCTTACCTAGAAGTTCTAAACCATGGTGTCATTGTGTTGGCAATATAAGTAGTAGAGTATATCAGTGTTTGTTGTAGCATTTTTTATTAGTTATGGACATACTCAGTATGTAAACAGCACATGTTGATACCATTCTTTCCCTTATCTCTGCTCCCTCCAAAGGGACTCTCCTCGTTGGGGGTGCCAGCCATCTCCATGGGGATTGTGGGTCATGCACTGTGGGGGGCAGCTGTCAGTTATAGAAAAGAGGCAATGTCTCTGTGCATAATGTCCAAACTTGTGGCTCTAACAATCTTTCTGTCCTCTCTTCCGTGAAATTTTCTGAGCCATGCTGGGTTGGTTTTAAGACTACTTCAGTGATGGGCTATTAGGAGCCTCTGGATCTCTGTTTTGGTAAGTGTTGAGTATCCTCAGTGTCTATCTCCATCACCCTTGTGCTGATATCAGGTTCACCGAGAAAACAGCACTCTTGCTCATTTCCCCAGTTCTTCTGTGGTTTCAACTGGGGCCCTGGTGAAGTGCAATGAGTCATTTCTCTCCTCAGGTCCCTCTTCCATCTGAAAAAGAGAAGTAGAATCTCCAATGGAGAATGAAATCAGCACAGGTTAAATGGGATAACCCTTATTAGTTTAGAGAGCATTCAATGGGTATAGACCCTCTCTTAGCCCAAGATTACTGGGTGCTTGATATTATAAAGCAAACTCATTATCTGGCTATGATTTTGACTTGTTTCCCAGTTCCAGAGCCACTCAGTGGATCAGTTAGCCAATCCAAGAGCAGCTTGTCACTCACTATGGCTGTGTGCCACTATTGCACTTGTATGAACAATACCTCAGGTTGATTGCTTCTGAGTAGCTTAGACCTTGAGTTACTCATTCAAATGTTGGCCACTTTCCCCTGGTAGCTCATGTAGTACCTTCCAGCACTAGATGGTCTAATTGTCTGGAGACTGGTTCTCTTCCAGATTCCAACCAGTTCCCTATTGACAGCATATGGTGTCTTCAGTATAGGGTCTTACCATTAACATCTGGTGGGTAATCAAGTGCTCTGACACAAGTCTATCTTGTTTTAGGAAAACTTGAAGATCTCTCTGATTAACAGCTCATTGTGGGTGTTAACTGCATCCTGGTCCTGTGAGTTACAGGCTAGCATCAAGCAAAAAGAAAGAAAATAGAAAAAAGAAAAATAAACAGGAGAAATTTAAATTTAGGTTTCATCTCACCTTCTCCAGTGACCTTTGATTCAGGTGCTCCCTCTATATGGTCCTATTGAGGGTTCAACATTTTAGTCTGTCATCTACAAACTTCAGTTTTATGCCCCCCTCCCACCTTTACCCTCCCGTCAAGCCCTACTTTTACGTTTTTGATAAAGAGAGAGAATGGGCATGTCAGGGCCTCTAGTCACTGCAGAAGAAATTTACATGTATGTGCCACCTTGTGCAACTGGCTTACATGGGTACTGGGGAATCAAACCTGGGTCCTTAGGCTTTGCAGGTAAGAGCCTTAACTGCTAAGCTATCTATCCAACCATTGTTCTAGCATTGTAAATGGCATAGGAAAATATTTGAGAATAATTATAAATAAAATTTCATAATGAATCTGAAGCAAGTTAGTCAAATTTGGGAAATGTTGAGATAAATCCTACCATAAATGCTACCATTTCTCCCAAAGTCTATAGAGGCTACTCTTCAGGGACAATATACACATTTGGGATCAGTTACCATTTAATGCTAAGATAGCATATATTATATTCCTTATGACATTCAACCCAAAATAAGACTATATGTGTCATTTAGGATGTTTTGCCTATACATTTGAGAAATATCAAATAATGTAACATAAATTACACATGACCAGAAGTCAGGAGCTGAGTTAGTACTAGGTTCATTAATTTGTCAGTGCACCATGACACCAAGTCTAAGCTTCTTCCCATCTCTCATTCACTAATGTCTGTGGTGAACTGAAACCTTGTTTAACTTTCTCTCAAGGCCTCTGGATGTTTTCATACCTTCTCAACATAGTCATGTCCAAGACAAAAAATAAATAAATAAATAAATAAGATCCTTTTGTTAATATCAAAGAATCATTTCCCATAGTTCTTCACAGTAGGTATTCCTTCCTATCCTGTTGGTTGGAGCCAGGTCCTAATCCCAAGCAAATCATCGACATACAGAATAATACAGTTACCATGAATTCCTTAGTATAGTCATGATTCATCTCTTGGAACTGGGAAGGTCCTTGCCTGCATGAATGTGGTTATTTAGTGCCTAAGAAAAGTAAGAATCTGTATTCAAGGGAGAAAATGATTGAGAGTGGCTGTTGGATAGGCACATAGCAATCCGCTACCATCCCATTAGCCATACCCTACTGCAGTGGTTGCTAAGCTGGTCTCCACATTAGAATCATCTTTTAACATTCTAGGTCCATACTAGGTTAATTTTATCACACTTTATACAGTAACAGAAATGAATCAGTATTGTTTGAGGCTCCTTGGTCAAGTATACAGTTAACTTAAGCTTGAAGATGACTTTTATCTAGGCTCATTGAACCATAGGAATCTTGTAGGTCTCACTACACTGAGTCCCACTGGGCACCTAGAGAACAATCTCACAATACAATATCAACTTGATAAAGCATTGAAATATGCTATCATATAACTATAGGACAGACACAACAAAGTCTGAGAGGACTGACAGTCCCAATAAATTAGCCAAATATTTTATTATGTTTTGACTTTTAATCCAGTTTATGATTTCCAATTAATTAAAATGGGTTAAGGTAACATGAACCTAAACTCTCAACCTAAACCTTCAAGTTCACCTTATATAGTTGGGATACTATCTCCATTAAGGCAAGAGTTTTGTCCATGTCTTTTGCTGCTATGAAATTCCCTAGTACCTAGAGGAATGCTTCATGTCATTCTCGATACTTCTGTCATGCTTGGCTTTTCAGCTCATCACTTCGTAGCTCAATGTCCACATCCATCACATGGGGCTACTAACAGCCTATGCCACTCATAGGAGGAAGAAACAACTACACTTGGAAGATGCAAAACTGCAAGCAGTTCTCCCACTAGCCAGAGCAAGAAGGCCAGGAGTGACTTAATCTCTGAGAGTTTCTTCAGCACAAGAAATGTTGCTTTGTTCCTCACAGAGTTTTGTGACTCAAATGCTCAAATGTGGTGATCTAGTTGGAAATGCCTTGCTGAAGATACACTCCTGTACAAATATGAATGGTTAATTAAACAGGATGAAGGGCAATGTTTAATCAATGCAAGACAATATGCAGAGCACCTTTCCTCTAAAATAGGTTTTTCTTTTTATCCCTCTGTCTCTATCGCTCTCACAATATTAATAGGGACCTCCTCTATAAATAACAATGGTGGTATACTGACATCCAGATTTAAATGCTGAAGCACAGCACCCTGTACAAGGAGAAGTCTGACACACAGCTTCTATTTTTATATGTCTAGTGATATATCCAAGTGTCACTCAACAAAAACAGGAAAGGAGCAACTGAGCTGATATCATTCACTCATATCTTCTCACCCCTTCCCCGCCTCTCACTCCGACACATCCTTGACAAGTGTGGCATGTCTCCACCTGCTTGCCACCTGTCAATATTTGGGCTAGAAAAAAAGACCACAGCATATGACTCTTAATTTTCATTAGGATAAATATAGATATTCTGAATAATAATCTGCATCAGAAGACTTGTGGTGGGAATCAGGCAGGCTTCTGGTGATTGACAGTTATCCCTGGAGAAATGCAAAAGAATACCTCAGACTCCTTGAGAAGAGCTTTGGTATAGGACACAGGAGAGGTCCAGTTTCTGAGGGCAAGCAGCCCTGGTGGCCACACCACTAACTGAGCAAGCAGATGCTCTGGCCCCTCCCTTTGCTCACAAAGCATCCACTGGCTGAACTTCAGCAAGTGCTCACTGACAGCCTGGGGAAGAGCATTGTCTACTGAATACCAGTGTGGCTCGCATGTCTCAAAGTACCTTGGAAGTGTATCACCTGTGAGAAGATCAAACTTCATCCAGCAGGAAAGGATCAACCAACCTAATTGTGCTTCTGGGCAGAAATGAAGATACTCATTATTCAGTATTTGCTGGTTATTCCATGTGTCAAATTGGACTTTAAAATTTTCCATATCAATTTATTGGAATATAATCATAGTGACATAGAGCCAACTATGATGTCAGTCAACTATAGGTTCAAATCCCACCTCTGAAATTTCCAGGTTATGTGAATTTTATTACCATGTTATTTTACTTACAGAAACTCATTTCCTTGTTAAGAATAGATCTGGCAAGTAAAAAGTATGAAGTTCATGTGAATAATACCTTCACCACTGGCTAGTTTGTGATAAACTGTAGCAAGTACTTGCAAAGCCCTGATGTGTACTAAGCACTGCTCAAAACGTACCTTGAATTGTATTAATGCATTTAGAAGTCTCTCAGTCTCTGAAACTTATTTTTATAATTGAATTTTAATCTAAATTAACAATGTGGAGGCCTTTTATTAATCCCAATTTCCCTTTTGATTAGAGAAGCTTCTTATACGGATGACGGTGAATACTGAGGAAATTCTAGATTCATCAAAAGAAACCGTAGTGCTTAGCAGTATTGATAAAAAAGCATAAACCTATACATTTAGAAGGCTTTTTATTTCATTTCATTTCATTTATTTGAAAGAGAGAGAATAAATAGAGACAGATAGAGAATGGACATGTCAGGGCCTCTAGCCACTACAAAAAAAAAAACTCTAGACATACATGCCACCTTGTACATATGGCTTTACATGGATATTAAGGAATTGAATCTGGGTCCCTTGGCTTTTCAGGTAAGCACCTTAACCACTGAGCAATCTCTATAGCATATGAAAACTTTTTGATGGGCATAAATTCTCTATTTAGCAAAGAACAGTGCCAGCTTCCCTCAAGGGTCTATGGTACTCCAAGCCATAGGCTTTTGACTTGGTTATGACCTTTTGGTTTATATAATGGCACTGCCTCAAATGTATAAATGAGGGCATTAGAGGTTAAAAGTTTTAATAGCCTAAAACTACCATGTTAGGTATAAATCTAGATTCAAACTAAAATCTCTATGACTTTACACACCACCATGTGAAACTACTCTCATTATAACTACTGTTAACAGTAATATCCTATTATTATAGACTTTTGAAACTTTCTGTAGTTGAAGTTAGGCCATGTTTTGTCCCCTCAGCTTTATGTTCAAGATTTGAACCCTACATACAAACTCATATTAATGATTAGACGAAGCGTGAAAGATAGTTCTTATAAAAATATTTACAGCTGCTAATAGAGCACCTATATACAATGAATTGACTTGAAGGAATCAGGACAAAGAAAAATGGCATTTGGAGTAGAAATGAGGAGATATAAGATGTTCCAACACAATTGGCACTGTATCTTACAAAAAAAAAAAAAAACTTCTAATAACCCCATTTAAATTTTCACCTTGGGTTCATAGAACTCAACATCTCAGAATTATATAAGAATTTACAAGTCATATATAAAAATGCATATGCACCATTAAGCCAGGAGACAGGATCATACCACTTTCTAGCAAACATTTCCAATGATGAAGGCCTCATAGATTCCTGACTTGACAGTGCTCTTATCCAAAAGCTCAAACCATTAGGAAAAAGATAAAATGAAACCTCCTTTGACAGTACATGATGGTGCTCACCTCCAATCTTTGGCACCTCCAACTTGACAACTCACTGAGGATATCAGTTCTCTACACCTTGTCCGGAAGCATAAACCTGTATGTCTGCTGTGGCAAGAGTGTAAGCGATCACTGCTTCTTCTGCTGGCCACTCACTCCTGCCTCCTTGGGACACGTGTGGCTAACTCTCCTTGCATAAAAAAGGCCAAAGTCCCTGGAACCAAAAGGATTACAAAGCATGCAGATTTCAGCAGAAAAGAGGGAGTGAAAAGGTGAAAACACATACAAGTATGTGGACATGAGAGGTTCTTTGATAAGCACTTCACTAGAGCACTGGAAGAGGAGAGGACTTAGAACTCGGGCAAAGCCAAACACCCCAACAGAATCCCAGGCAGAAAGACTCTTTCAAAAGATTTATTTATGCATTAATTTTTTTTCAGTTTTCTTGATTTCTGATAAAATACCAATTTACCTTTAAGTCAGACAATGAGCGAGGGGCCTTGTACTCTATCCTGTGAATATGTGGATATCACTGGGCAAAGTTTTGCTTAATACTGATGGTGCTCGATGAGAAATGTGTAGACAAAACAGTTCTTTAGACTTGCATGCTACCAATGATTTCATACCATGGTTCAGAAATCCCCTAATCCTGCTGACCCCAGACCCTGTGGCTAGATATTTACCAGTCTCTCCTCACTGGTCTTCAAAGGCAGGGTGGGATGACGATGTCAAACGCAAGCTCTGCTTCCAGCCCAACTAAAGATCACCAAACCAAATACACTCCCAAGCAAGATTATGGAAAAGTTATAATAGTATATTTTAGGGAAAACTGCATTCTATTACACTTTTTGAAAGAGGGTTTCATGTAGACAAGATATTTGCCAGGGATGGTCTTGAACTTCTGTTTCTCTGCTTGCACCTCCTTAGTGCTGGGGTGACAGATATATGCCACAATGTCTGATTCGTGCCATGCTAGGAATCAAACTTTGGGCTTTTTGTGTGTTAGGCAAACATTCTACCAACTGAGCTACACCCCCAGCCACTGAAACACTTTACATTTGAAAACACACATTAATTAGGGCGATTGTATAACAGCATTAGTATATTCGGGGCCTAATAATACATTCAATAATATATGGTTAGGTATTTTTTAATAGACAAGATTCACTTATAAAGAAGTAGCACTGTTTCATTCTTCAAAATAAGAATTGGTCTACTAGTGCTGTTTTAACTTCTACAATACTCTCTTTTTTTCCAGGTTTTCAAAGTTTTCCTTCTATAAATGTAAAGACAGTAAACTCTGCTGAGTTTGTTTTTAGGGTAACCCTATTTCTCAATGAGAAGATTTAGTGTAGAAGTTTTCCCGGGCTAAGAGGGTTTTTTAAAAGAATGAATATCTGGTGTTTTGACCCAGTTTCCACAAAATAGAATTATTTCCCCATATTTCACTTCTTCCTCCCATTTTTCTAGCCACCTTCCCCTCCCTTCTCTTATTCGTAGAACTTATTTTCTCAAGCTGTTATCAGTTAGGTAGAGTCTGCAAAGAGCGCTGATGTTTTCACTCCAAGAAGTCTCCAGTGATTACACCCAGTCTCTTTCATGCTAGAACTACATATTTATCAACCCTAGAGAGCAAAGATGAGGCGGCACCAGGGTAGTGAGTGATGTGAATTGCTGTTACAGCAGAAATTGTGTTAGGGAGTCCTCTAGATAGAAAAAAAAAAAAAAAAAAAAAACTTTGTATTGGGGAGGAAGTAGCCACAGAGAAAAAGAAGAGATACAAAAATAAAAAGGAGAAGAAAAGAAATAGGAATAAAAGCAGAACACAGTTCGGGAAGACACAGTGGTGTGCATGGTTGCTGATCCCTGCTGGAAATGCCCTCCAGTGGCCAGAAGTGGGTCATAAGTGTAATGAGCCAGGCAGCCCAACATCTGGACCCTGTAGTCCAGCCTCAGGTTTCCACCTGGGCCTGACAACTCAAGAGCCTCATTGCTCAAAGGTAAGTGGATAATGTTCTTTATTCTTCATCAGCCATGGCCTCATTTTTGCCTATGGCAGACACAGCCCATGTTTCTTGCCCAATAGCAATAGACAAGGGAAGGGTAGAATGCAGGCTGGTGCTCTTACCCCTAATGTGACTGTGCTGGTTGGAAGGAGATATTACACTCACCCATGCCCAAGCATGTCACTTTTTCGTTCCTAAATAGTGATCATTGAAAGCCTTTGCACTTGCAGGAATGAAGCTTGCTCTCACTCCCAAGAATATTTCAAGTCTTCCCATTGACAGGAACAAAGCTCATGTACATTCTGAAGAACATTTCCTCCACCAGCACCAGCATATTTGTCAAACATTTGAATGAGAGTGATGCACAGTTCACCCAAACCGTGGCCACTGCCAGTGAGACTTTACAGAGCACTTTTGATCCTGATGGTGGATTTGTATGGTCATTACTAAACACACATGTGCCAACCATATTTGCTGAAAGTATAGGAGGGGCATATGGGTCTCAGAATAGGATATGATCCTGGAGACATGGCACTAATATCCTTGATGTTTTGATGTGCTACATAGTCCTTCTTTAATAGTTCAGCCTTGTGTTCTTTCCCAGGTATCTCCTAACATATCCTGAATGAAGTATAATTTTTATTCTATACTTATGAGTTTCCTTATTTCTCAAGCTTTGATTGTTCTTTTCCACTATTCCTTTGATTTTACCATCATGCACACATTGGTAATTTAGATGAGAGTTAAATATAAGAATGTCTAAATACTTCATAATGTTACATCATTGCCCCCAATATGAGATCAAATGGTTCTCAATTGGAACAGGAAATGGGGGTAAGACATAGTAATTCATCAAAGCTGCTTCAGCTTTCTATAAAAAGCCCTGAGTGAGCTTAGAGGCTGCTTAAAGGCAATACAAGTTTACTCAGTTTTCCAGCATCTAGGAAAGAAGAAGAGAATATTAACACCTTCAGAAAATCCATGCAAGGAATTATATGCCATTCCAGGGGGGGGGGAAATCTACAAATTTTTTAACAGTTTTTCTTTGGTATTTAGGAGGTATCTCATTGGATCAAGTACTCAAGGACTGAAATTCAGCTCCCTGGCATTTACCTACAATACCTTGCTTGGTGGTATTTTCCTGTAACCCCAGCACTGAAGAAGCAGAGACAGAAAATCCTGGGGCTTACAGGTTGCCTAGTCAGGGCAAATAGATGAGCTCTAGGTTTATTAACAATATGGTGTTTCAACCTGTGGCTCTTAAAATCTTTCTAACCCCCATCTTCTGCAAAATTCTCTGAGCAGTGGTGGGTGTGTTTTAAGTCTACTTCAGTGGTAAGCTCTTAGGAGTCTCTGGGTCTCTACTTTAGTAAGTGTTGAGTATTCTCAGGGCTTGTCTCTTTCACCTTGGTGATGACTGTCAGGTTCGCCATGGAAGCAGAACTCATGTTCATCTCCCCAGTTCCTCTGTGGTTTCACCTTTGGCTTGGCTGAAGTGTGAGTAGTTTATCTCCTCAGGTCTCGCTATCTATGGTAGAGTTTTAAATGACAATCACTTATTAATATCGGTAAATCATCGACCATTATAGCAGTCCATCACAAAAAGTAGTTTTAGGCAAGGAGCTTCCCCAGGGGCCACCAAATCATATCAGTATGACCTATATTTTTATGGTGTATTTAGACTTTAATAGGCAGCCCTAATTGAGTACCTAGAAATGTGGGGAAATTAACACAACTAGAAATCACTGGTTTGTGCAGGTGACTTTTTTAAATCAATCATCCAACAGTTATGGTATAATTGATGTGTGTTTTTATCTTATACATATGTTTCCTGAGTTGTCACTGGCCCCATAGCTTCAGAAAAACTAAAATAAACAGCTGAGCATAAATTCTTAAGTCTGTTCATTGCTCCACTGAATTGCAGTCATTTTATTATTTTTTCTAGAGGCAGGGTAGCAACACTTATACCAAGAGCAAGACTTGTGTGTTTGGTGTGTAAAGTACCCAACCAGTTGGGGCTGCAACCAACTTGTGATATTCTTTGCACAACATACCATTAACAGAGGAGGAATGAATGAGTACCTGGAACAAAATGACTCACATCCCTTTTTTCCACCCTGGAAAGACACAATGATGATTGTATAATGTCCTGAATGGTATTTGGGGGACTTGGCTCTCTTTCTGTACCCATCACCATTCTTGAACCTACATTTTTAAGGATTTAAAAATGCTTCCAGTGTGTGTGTGTCCACTCCATTCAGGATCACATACAGGACTTCACAGTGAGAGGAGAGCCTTGGTGGACGTGAACAGGTTCAGTACATGGAGCTGATGGGTCATGAGTGGTATCACTAAAAGCAAGTCTAGTAGCAGAAGATGGTAAGAGCAGAAATGACCCAACCAGAGCTAACAGAACCAAGCAAGGATCAGTGTTCCAGAGAGCAGGTAAGGTGGTGAGGGTAAGAAGGGCAGTGAGAGAAAGCCAAGTGCTACAATTATGCTTGACTTCTCTCCAGTCTTGCTGTTTGCATAAGACTCAGCACAAGCTACCTGCTTTTGATACTGGGCAACTTAGAAGTACCCAACACTAAAGTGATACTTTTCTCCACCAGGAACTCAACTTGATCATTAACTTAAGTACTCTCCAGCAGGAAGGCAGTCCTGTGTTTCCTTCTTCCTTTCATATTTATGCCCAGGGCAGAGGTGAAACAAATTACAAAGGAATGAAAACCTATGATAGCTAGAGCTTCATGCTCAAAATATTTGGCATGAGAAAGAATTACATTCAGTTGAAAACCTAGTTGTGCCTATAACATTCAACTTTTTGGATTTGCATAAAAATCACAGTTCTGATGAGATGACTTAAGGTGATGGTATTATATATGTGTAAGTAGAAGAACAGATTCCTAGGTGTGGAAAGGCCTAAGTGAGGTCAGGGAAAGAGACTGAGTAAAGGAATAGAGTGGGATGGGTTAAGCAAAATCCAAGCAGGTATGAATAAGTCATATGAAAACCTAATTTTTTTGTACAATGGCACACCCAGAAGCCATGGATTATTAGTAGAAATTTTTTAGTGCCAGGGATGGGATACCTTCCAGTGAGTTATTGACCTGTGAGATCCCTAATGTCTCCAAAACATCACAGGACATTGCCAAGGCCCTTGGTTCCCTACCAGGAATAGATGGTAAAACCCTATTACTGAAGACTCCACATACTTGGGCTGCAAGCTCACTGAGAAATCCTTCTGATTCTGTGCTGAAAACCTTCTCTATGTAGTCCAACTGATAGAAAGCTGGAAAAGCATATGCTGCATGCAGCTCCATGGGAGAAAGAGAGGTCACCAGTGGAGCTAAACAACAGTGGACACTGCAAGCCTTAAGATGGGCCAGCCAGGCTAAATGAGCCAATGAGGGCAATATTGGCATGTCTGCTATGGGGGAAACCAGTTGCTCTGTAGTTGGACTGGAGGCCCACTCCATGGGAGGAAATGCATGCCTGATACTGAAAACTTATGACAGGGGAAGACACGAACCCTAGGGGTGTGATGTTTGCTGGTGTCTGGCTAAATGTATGTATTGTATTATACTCACCAAACTGCCAGTAAGCACTTTTCTTAATTAATTAATTAATATATTAATGCTACTCTCAATTTTTGTTAGTGAAGCTTCTCTTTTCAGATGATAGTGACGTCTGGGATGACTCAAAATGGACTATAATGTTGAGAAGAAGTGACAGAGGAGTGATCAGCACTGAAACATTTCTATCACTCCTTCTAAGACTCAGGGTCTATTGCAGAAGAGGTAGTGGGAAGAAGTAAAAGCCAAAGGAAGAGTAGGACTGCTTGCAATGCACTCTTCTAGACACAAAGTGGTCTGGATATCCATGAACTTGCAGTACCTGGCACTGCCTACACAAGATCATTATAATAGGAGGAAAAGATGATGACATAAAAAAAGAGAGACTGATTAAGAAGGGGAGGGATAGTAGAGTTTTGAAGGGTAAAGTGAGGGAATTATCATGGTTTATTATCTATAATTATGAAAGTTTTCAATAAAAATAATCATAGCTCTTGGCACCAGTATTGAGAATGAGGTTACTACTAGGTCTGTTGCCTCCAAAAGAACTATCTGCCTGTGACTATAAAAACTTTCAAAAGTATATTCTTGGTCAGCTGAACCACTGGACTGGATGGGTCGATTGACTGATCTATTGACCGACTGCCTGAATAGCATGGTAAAGATTGAACCTATGGCCTCATCTGGTCTTGGCAAGTACTCTTCCACTGACTTATGTACCAGCTTTTAAATTTATTTTCACTTTCTGAGAGACAGTCTGACTAAATTTCCCAGGTAAACCCTGAATTTGTGATCCTCCTGACTCAGCCTCCCAAGTAGCTGGCATTCCAAGCATGCACTATGAGACCAGGCTAGCAACCCCTGGATCTACAGAGAAGACTGAACGTGGAAGAAAAGAATGAGTTCATACATACTTCTTGGCAATAGAAATTCCCAAATCCTTGCTTGTGTTTGCTTTATGAGAGAATCTCTGAGGTTTCCCTCTCTCCACTGTGGAGACTGATGAACACTCACCCTGTGCTGTTTTATTAGACTGCCTGCTAACAGGAAGGGACTCAGCAAGCTGGTGGTGCCAAGATTCCTTCCTGGCAATGGCACAATCTGGTTTGATCTCTAGTTGTCCTTATTTATCGTTCTGCATTAGAATTTGACTCCCTCCAATTCAAATGACATATTTAAGAGGAGAAACAAAGAATTTGCAATTGTTTCCAAGCAATGAACAAATTGGCACTTAATTGAGAATTAATGGTGTGCTAACTGCTCACTGCAACCATTTCCACTGCAAATTGCACTGGGATGGACAGCTTGCACTTTTGACTTTGACATGCTTTTCATAGGAGTACATGAGTAATTTGATCTATAAAAGGGACCGAAGATCCCACCTTCTGAAGGAAAAGAACTAATTAGCAGCAAAATCTAAATGCTTTTCTCTGGCAGCACCTCTCTCTCTCTCTCTCTCTCTCTCTCTCTCTCTCTCTCTTTCTCTCTCTTTCTCTCTCTTGCTACATTTGGCTTAAAACAAACTCCTGCCATGCTGAGTTTCTCCACTGGATTGTCTAATATAGACTGTTTTAATTTTCATTTCCTTTAGGAGAGTTGATGTTCTATTAGCCACATCAATGAAAGGACGCATTAACACACATAATAACCTCTCACTATTGCAAGGAGCACTTTCACATGTGCTTTTCAGAACCACTGTACTGAGCAGTAATGGGAAAATGGCCCATTTTACAGGTGGAAAAAACTCAAACTCAAGAATTGAGGAATATGGGACTGTAGAAATGGCTCAGTGGTAAAGGTGCTTTCCGGCAAACCAAATGACTGGTGCCCACGTAAAGCCAGATGAACAAGGGGCACATGCATCTGGAGTTTGTTTGCAATAGCTAGAGGCTTTATAGGATTTCTCTCTCTCTCTCTCTCTCTCTCTCTCTCTCTCTCTCTCTCTCTCTCTCTCTCTTTCACTGTCTGTCTCATGCACATAAATAAATTATTTTTTTAATTGAAGGATATGTCCAAGGCCACATGGAAAGTAAGAAGCAAAAGGGATAGCAAAGCCTGATTCCATAGTTTTATTTCATTAGCTTTGTTTCTATTCTGGAAAGAGATCCTGTAACTGATGCCATTGCCTTTGTTCCATAGCAACACCTTTCTGAGTCCTTCCTGCTTCTTTGTCATTAATTCATGCTACTCCTCAATGTAAGGTTTTACTGAACACTTGATAACTGTTCTTGGAGACAAAAAAAGTAAATGCCAAATAGGAATGTCAAGTCTCAAAACATTGTTGGCAAATAGATATAAAATGAACATGCTGGTGATAAGCCAAAACTTAGTCCTTGAGGGTCAGAGTCATGTCTCTTTTTTAATTTTATTCTTCTACACATTGTACCATAGTGCATGGCCTACATACAGTGGACGCAACATAACTACTTGTTGAAAAGTAAATACATGGTTGGTTATATGTGGTTCCTTGAATTTTCTACAAATTTTTCTTCTTTTGTCAGTATAGAAATTATTATTACTTGTTCATTTATAATTTGTCGTTTGTCTCTTGCCTTGGAATAGATGCACTATGAGGATAAATTTGTTATCACTTCTTCCATTATATCCATCATGCAAGGAAAACAGTGCCTGGCTTATATTGAAAAGATGGCCCAAAGCAGAATAACACCAGTGGAAAATTTGCTTGGTTGGTCAGAAAAATGAAAAATTGAATTTTACATGCTTTCCTTCTCTGCCTTTGAAAACCATGATGTGAATATGAAAATTCCAATTTCTTTGCCATCAAAAGAAAAGAAGGTAAAATATTTATAAAAAAAATTGGGCTGGAGAGATGGCTTAGTGGTTAAGCACTTGCCTGTGAAGCCTAAGGACCCCGGTTCAAGGCTCAGTTCCCCAGGTCCCACGTTAGCCAGATGCACAAGGGGGCGCATGCATCTGAGTTCGTTTGCAGAGGCTGGAGGCCCTGGCGTGCCCATTCTCTCCCTCTCCCTCTATCTGTCTTTCTCTCTGTGTCTGTCGCTCTCAAGTAAATAAATAAAAAATTTTCTAAAAAAGAAAAAAGGAAAGAAGGGATTTCATTCATTAAAACTTCCAGGCTGGGGTGTCGCTCAGTAGCACAGTGATAGAGCACTTGCCTAACACCCTAAAGGCTCTTGGTTCTCTTCCCAACATAGTGACTAGAAGAGAGAGAGAGGGAGAGAGAGAGGAAGGGAGGAAGAAAAGGGGATGGAGATACACAAACACAAACATACACACACAAAGAGAGAGAGGGAGAGAGGGAGAGAGAGAGATTCCAAATCAGAAGTTTCTTATTTGTGTGTTTCTCCTGAGCATGGTGACACAGTTTGGAGAAGAAATAATGCTAATGTAGTTACAATGCAACCCCTTTTCCTTATGATTCTTGGTGATCTTCTGCCTTAGATGGACAACTGAGAGCAATAGAAATATTAGAATTGATTTCCTTGTCCCTCTGGATATAGACAGAGTCTGTGGAGCAAATGTACAGAGAGAAGGGAACTAACAGCTTCAATGAACCATCCATCTTGTCATGGTGAACTTTATTCTATTCTAAAACAGAAAAATTACATCCAATTCTCTACATAATCAGATTAAGAGATTAGGAAGGGTTGGGGGCAAGACTCTCAACTGTGGGGATATAAGATCTCCAGCTGTGCCCATCCTTATTAGCACCCACAGGGGTGGGTATGGCGGTATGCATGGACAAGACTTGGCCCAGTGCCCAGGCTAAGAAGTCCCCAGAGATGGTCTTTAATAAACCCCCTGAGAGGGGCTGTGGAAGTTAATTGGGATGTTAAATGCTTTAAGTCAGAAGCAGTTAGTGAGTGTTAATTTTTTTTCTCCAAAACCCAATTCTCTTATCAAGGGGGGATTTTCTGTACCTAAGGCTTTACAATAAAAGTATGTGGTTCCTATTATAACCTTATAACCTGTACTCTCCAGTAGGGGCTGAGACCTTCCAAGGTCTACTGCGGTTCACTGGGACATTCTTCTGTACCTATGCTGTCCCGCTGAGAGCCATACCATTGATCTGAATGCTTGTATCTTCAGAAAAGTAATATGTTGAGAACTATTCCTCAAAAAGATAACATTAAAAGGTGAGGTCTTTTGGAAGTAATTAGGTCATCGAGGCTGCAAACATTATTTTTAAAACTGTATAAGGGAATCTCTTTGTTCCTTTGGTCATAAGTTTATCTATAAGGTAGAGGTGCCCTCCCTCACCAGATACCAATGCAGTTGGCACCTGATCATGGACTTCCAAGCTTCCAGAACTATGGGTAATAAACTTACATTGTTTTTGTAAATTATCCCATTTAAAATATTTTGGTATAGTAAGCTAAACAGATTAAAATAGTCACTGACCACATGTAACTGATGAACACTTGAAATATGGTCAGTACGGAGGCAATGAATTCTTAATTTTATATAATTAAAAGTTATTAGCATTTAAAATGTTTATTTCATTTAGTTAATGAAAAATGTTGAGAGAAAATCTGGAATAGACTGGGTATTTAATACACTTTTAAACTATAAATTTTTATAAAATCTAATTATTAGTCTAGTATTTCTGATGAAAATTTAGTGTCTGGATTAAAATGTGCTATAATAGTAAAATACACACAGAAATTTTGTGGCCACAAAAAAGTGTTCAACATTTCAATAATAATTGCTGTTATTGATTAAAAATTAAAATGCTATTTTGGATATATTGCATTAGACAGAAGAGTAACTTCACTTATTTCTTGCTTTTAAAATGTGGCTTCTGGAACTTTTAAATTTCTGTATTTTACTCACATTTTTTCATTGGATAACCTTTTTTCTAGATAGTTGGGAAGCATGGTTAGGAGCTGAATTATGCCTTCCCAATTAGTAGGTTGAAGCTGAAACCTCCAGTACCTCAGATTGGGGTAGTGTTTAGAAACAAGATCCTTAAGGAGGCTATTAATATAAAATGAGGTTATATACATGATCTTATATACATGATCCCCAAACCCCGTAGGGCTTGTGTCCTTATGCATGAAATATAAACACAGATACACCCAGAGGAAGACCATATGGAATGAGCAAACAGCCAACTACAAGGCCAGGAGGGAGGCCTTGAAAGCATCAGCCTTGCTGGTGGATTTCTATCTACAGAAGCAGGAGGAGGTAAAACTCTGCTGGTCCGCTGTCTGCCTCTCCCACTGGACTTTAATCTCTGCTCAGGAAGGCATTACACCTTTGTTTGACACTCTAACACAGTTGGGCCATCACATTCTACATATTCCACTAACAATTATTGAGAAAGTGGTTGCCAAATCATTAAATGAGTATAATTTGAGTGATGATTCAAAGGAAAAAAAAAAAAAGAAATGAAACAAACTAAAAGAGTCACCTGTTTCTCATTATCATGGGTTTATGGTCAGGGGTTTTTGAGGTAAATTATTGCCATTTGTTTGACCCCGGCCAATTCAACAACAGCACAGTCCTCTTCCTTCTCAAACCACCAGCCGTTACTCACAGGGGGAACACTTTGACACCGCATGTGTGCCCCTAAGTAGATAATGTCTTTGAGGGAAATTAAAACTAAACCTTAATATTCTTCGTTGTCCCAGTAACACATCACGTGGTAATTCATAATTATGCACTGACTGATGAGTGGAAGAAAAAAAGCCTCAGAGCTAGAAGGGTCATTCAAAGTCAAGGAGCTGTTATAAAAAAAAAAATACCTTAGACTGAGTAATAAATAACAAGCAAAGTTTTATTGCTCCAAATTTTGGGGGCAAAAAGGTCCAAAGTGAAAGCCAAAGCAGACTCATTGTCTGACAGAGTGGCTTCACCTGCTCTGTCAATTGGGTCTTATGGCTCTTTGTTTACAAGTCAGAACAGAAAAGTCAACTCTGTTTATAAGAGAAGGCTCATGTTGTAATCACCTCTTAAAGACCCTAATTTTAATACTATTACACTGAGGATTAAGTTTCAACATATTAATTTGGGAGGGAAACCAAGACTGAGATTATACCTGTAACACTTCAAAGTCTCTGTTTGAAACTTCACTCTGATAGGCACATTTGTTCCTTCAGTTTCTTCATCTATAACTAAAAATTTGTTACCCTAACTTATTTCATGAGTGTCACGGATCTGAACTCATCTGAACCTATGCTCAGCTCACTGGCTGAATCTCTACTTGTATGGGTAGAGGCCTTAACGACCACCCACCCCCAGCCCATCATTACTTGGTCTAGCAGGAGTGAGAATCCAGTCTCAAAGTTCATAGACAGGTTATGTAATTAGTTTTGGTTCTATCAATTAGGCAAAATCACAAGCATATGCCTGGCATGGATTTCTACCTAAACCTATAATTTTTTTTGTTGTTGTTTGTTTTTTTGTGTTTTATTTTTTCTTTTGCTTTTGTGAGTTGGTAGATACCAGGCATAGAATCTTCCTGGTTCTGAGAGCATAATGAAAATGGAAATATGATTCTCTCCATTCTCATGGAAGTTTCATTCCTTGGGAAAGTACTTGGGGTGAATAGAGTCATGATGTTGTGACACAGTTACAAAACACAATATCCAGAAGGAAACATGGACTCTGAAGCTGAAAAGTTATGTGAGTGTCACTGCTGTACACAAAAATATAAAGATAGAGGGAACAATTGCTAGGGTTTAGGAGAAATAACTATGAAGAAAAAGAACACAAGAAGATGCAATGAAGGAATCTGACTTCACCTAGGAAACTACTGTGAAAGGCCAAAGTGAGATCTGAAGCAGTAAGTCTGAAATAATTGGTGAAATGGAACAAAGAGCCTAGAAAGGCCATCACTGACAAATGCCCTGTGGTGGAAAAAGATGTGAGAGATTTGTGTAGCATGAAAAAAAAGATGGCATTATTGTCAGAGTTCAATCTTTAGGAGTCATCAGAAGTAAATGAAAGGGTTTCATCTTTGTCTTAAGTCAGTGCACTTAAAATTAGGAGTGATAAGGCAATTCTGTATTTGTGAAGGGACATTTTGAATTCAGGATAGAAAAAGTATACAAAGGATTCAAAATCATGTATATACATAAATTGTCTTTAAAACATCTCTAACACTGAGGAAAGGAATAAAAAAAGTAACAAAGGACACACATGTGCTATGTTCTCTGGAGTACTAGAGAAAGAATAGATTCATAGACTAAAGGAACATAGTAGGCAGTCTAGAAAATGACCTATATCAACATAGTCAATTATCTCTAGCAAAGGGGTAAAGGCAATACAGTACAGCAAATATAGTCTGTTCAACAAACAGTCTTGGTGGGATTATTGGACATCCACATACAAAGCATAAAATAAATTCCTTATAGTCTGCATAAAAATTGACTCAAAGTGGGTCAAAACACTAAATATAAATTTTAAAACTTTAAATCTCTTAAAAGATATGAAAGGAGAAAGTCAACGAAACCTAAAGTCTGATGATGACTTACTTTTCTTTTTTTTAAAATTCTCTTCTTTATCTTATTATTATTTTTTGGTAATGGTTTTTTAATTACATCAACAGAGGCATAATCCATGAAAGAAATAATTAAAATTTACTAAACTTTATATTTTGCTGCAAAAACATTCTCAAAAACATAAAGAGAACAGTCATAGACTGAGTAAAAGGCTTGCCTATCTAAAGCATTCTCAAAATTCGACAAAATAAACAGCATAACAGATACCTCAACAAAATAAAAAGAAGATATCCATAGAGCAAATAAACATATAAAATGTGCTCATAAGTTATTAAGGAAATATAAGTTCAAACAACATTGATGTAATATGAAAAACTCAATCAAGTTACCATAGTCAGAGGCCTGTCAGGTAGAAATGTGGGTGACAAGGGGGAGGCACTAGAACTGCCATTCGCCACGCAAAAGCATTCAGAACAATACAGCCAGTTTGGAAGAAGTTTGATAGCTTGATGGCCTAGCAATTTCACTCCCTGGAGATGAGGATTTTATATCTATACAATAACTTGCTCGAAGAATTCATACTAGCCTTATTCATATTGCCAAAACTCAAAAGCTTCTAAGATGCCCTTCTGTAGGTAAACAGATAAACTGTGGTATGTTCAGACAATGTAATAATCACAAATGAACTATTAAAACATGAACAGACCTGGAGGAAAGTTGGGTACATACCACTGAGAGAGGCCAGCCTAAAGGCTATCACTGTATCATTCTGACTATGTGATATTGTAGAAAGACAATCCATGAAGACAGTTAAAAAGATCAACAATCTCCAAGGATTTCAGGGAGAAAAGAATGGAGAGAGCTTGGAGGATTTTCAGAACAGGGAAAATAGTTTGTATAAAACTGCAATAATGAGTACATGTCATTATAAATTTGTTCAAGTACATATAATACACAAGCCAAAAGTGAGTCCTACTGTAAACTATAGCTTGGACAGCAATGATGTGTCAATGTCAGTGGTCAGTGGTGATTAACACATCAGTCCACTGAGAGATTAATGAAGGACACTAGATATGTAAGGGCAGGAGACATAACAGAAATGTCTGCCCTCCCTGATCATTTTTTTTTTTTTTGGTGCATAAATCTAAAACTGTTGTAAAAATAAACTTGATTAAATGTTAGTGTATCAGAGTCATCAAAAGAGGAAAGTACTGTAGTGGTCTCAGCAAGAGACAACAGAAACTAAGGAGTTACACATAGGGTTGGGACCAGGAAGATGAATTGGAGATCCTCATAGTACCTCTCATGTTTTGATATTCTATTGAATCATCTGAGGAATATGTCAAGATGTAGATTCTGATTCATAATGTCTTCTGTGCTTAAGAGACTTGAATGTTCTAATGAGCCTCAGGCAAGTGAAATGCCTTTCCTCAGACCACCCTCTTTAAGAAGCAACACTGTGGTCCAAAGAACCCAATGGGCAATGGTAGAGAATGAAGTAAGGGTGAGTGGCAGCAAGTTCTATCAAGTGACTTTGAGTCTGACAGGTCATAAGACTTCTACAAAGAGATATTACTGGGTAAGTGAATAAACAAGGTCTACACAGAAGGTGATATGGGCTGGAAATATGCACTTGTGAATCATCTGCTTCTAGATGATTAGGGAAGATGAAGAGGTAGATGCAATGCCAAGGACAGAGCCTTCAGGAGAAACTACCCAGGAAGGCCAAAGAGGACATCCAGCCAGGAGAAAGAAGAGTCTGTTATAATAAGCAAGAGATATTAGAAGAATGAAAGATCACTAATTGAATCTTGCTGGTAGATCAAGCAAGAATAAAGCCCATTTGCTTTAGCTACTTGCTTGTCTTCAACATTAGTTGAGTGCCAGCTCTTCAAACGATTCTCTTTGTCCTCTTTCCTGATTCTGCATCACATTAGTATGTGCCTGCCCAATGTCCTAGCTTCAGTGACCTTGGAAAACAGCTGTTGAAAACAGCTCTGTAAATAGGATGACACTTGGTGTTCTCAACTATTGCTTGGAGAGAGACCAATCACATGCCAACTTCAAAATGTATCAATGATCAATTTTTATCATATATGGTCAGTTCTATATCGCAGGCTTTGTCAATAATACAGCTATTTTTATTGTATCAGATACTTGAAAGAATGCACACATTGCTCAATTCCCCACTTACAACTCCAAAATGTGTTTTCCCTAGTACTACAAATATACATCATAAAACATCATGTTATTTTGTGAGAACTAGTCTGGTTAGGAACTCAATACATGTTTTTAAGCCTACATTAAATTAATATTATACAATCTTATATTAAGTGATTTGACTCAAACTCTGCAAAACAAAATCTTCATGGTTCTATCTTAGATGCAGTTACTGCTTGTGATGTAATAATGCCATGTATATGAAAATGGGTTAAAAATAGCTAAAAGAGAGAGAGGATAAGTTATGCTAAGCAAAGGAGAGAGGGTCTCAAGAAGACATATGTGGCATGAAAGCAGAAAGAAGACGGGTCACAGGGCAGGTGGATAGGGAAGGTGAGGGGTGTAGAAAACTAAGACAAATGTTCAAAATGCCACAGACAGTTAGTATCTTTGTATGAGAAAGAAATAAATGTCACAAACTGAAAGAAAATGTTTAGAACCTCACCACTTCCTAAGCTGGGAGCTGCATACATAGCAAAGGCTTTTCTGCTTACTGGCTGATCAGATGAGCTTGTCATAACTACTAAACTATCCAGACACAGTCCATTTATTCCAGTCAACGTAATGTCAGAATTGTCGTGGAGAAATGAATCAATAGACCTTAACCACTGACCTGTAGATGGTCACTCTAGACCATTGTGGAAAATCATGTAGTCCTAAAAAAAAAAAAAAAAAAAATTGACAAACAAATTATTCTATCAGCTGCCCAGTTGCCTTTGGTTTTAGTTGAAAACTGCATGGACCTGCTACCATAGAGTGACCACAGTCTACACATTAACCACCATCTAAACATTAAGAAGTATTTATATCATAAAACCTATAGAATTTAGCAAGACAGCTGGAGTCAAACTAAATACACTTTTTTATTAACATAAAATATATTACTGTTTAAAACAGTAATTGCAACAATGTACAGAGTAATTATAACAACTTTATAAAGAATGGTTAAAAAATTAAAACATTCTTATAAGGTGTGGGACAAGACTCGGTGACTAAAGCCCAATGGTCTGAGTTCAATTCACTATTGCCCACTTAAAGCCAGCTGCATAAAGTTATGTATGAATCTGGAGTTTGTTTGCAGTGGCAAGATCACCACTGGTGTACCCTTTCTCTCTCTCTCTCTCTCTGTAGATAAAATATTTTAAAAATAATCTTACAAGATACCATACTATTTCTGAAGTTGTTTATTATAGTTTTAAATGGAACTTAGATAAGTTATGTTATAAACTATAGGACAACCACTAATTTTTCTTTAAGAAATATAATTTATATGCTAATGAGAGGTAAAATATATTATGTCAAATATTCATCTAAAACTATAGTAACAGAAAAAAAGCAAGCAAAAAAGAAAGGACATATGTAATAAATAAGCAGTTACAAACATGGTAGTTAATAACTCAATAATCACCAAGTGTTAATGCCTTAAATTCACAAATACAAGACAGAGCCTACCAAGGTGGTTTCAAACAAATAAGATTCAGTGATATGATTTCAGTAAGAAACTGTAAATATAAATAATCATGTGACTTAAAAAGCAAGAGACAGAGCACTGAATTGTTCATTGAAGGATCAGTAAATGAAAAAATCTGAGGTTTATGCCCGAAGTCAAATACTATTTTGTCTTAAAAGTAAGAAAAATAATGTAACAACAGGGATTAAGTTCCCATTACCCAAGTAAAACAATCTCATACTAAAAATCAAGATTATATGATTCCATTTACATGAGATAGCAAAGAGTAGTTTTATATACAGAGATAGCAAGTGGTTGCCAGGGTCTGGGAAGAAGGCAGGAAGAGTTATTGTTTAATGGTTACACATTTCCCATTAGGGATGATGAAAAAGTTCTGGAGACAGATGGTTGTGATTGCTACACACATACACACACACACACCAAGGTGAAGGTACTCAATGTCATGAAATTGTACACTTAAAAATGATTAAAATGTTGCTTAAACTATACATATATTTTTACCATGAATGCATAAAATAGAAAAAAATGTAGAATCGAGGGTACATTAATTTCTAAAAAAGTTCTCTTCAAACAAGGATCATCAGAGATGAGAGGCTCCCTTTCTAATGATAAAGAGGTCAGCTCCAAGAAGTCACGCAACCTTAGGGAGGTGTGCACCAGCTACAGAGTGTCAAAATGCACGAGGTAAAACTTGATAGAAATGAAAGGAGAAATAGAAAAATGTACCATTATAGTTGGAGATTTCCACACTGTTGTCAGTAATTGATAAATCAAAAGGGTAGAAAAGCAGCAGGGATATGGATGACCTGGGTAACACTATCAATCAATCTGATTTAATTGACATTCTAGAAAACTCTATCCAACAACAGAATATATATTATTTTTAACTCAGGCATAAAACATTCACCAAAACCCACCACATTTTGAACTATAAAACATACCTCAGAAAATTTTAAAGAATATAAATTATATGCTTATAACAAACAAAAATTAAAGCAGATATTTTTGTTAGAAGGAACTGGAAAATATTTGAAAACAAAGCAGCACAATTATAAATGAGCCACAGGTAAAAGAAGTCTCAAGATGTCATGAAACTATTTTGAAGCAAAATAACATGAAGTTAAAGTTGATCAAAATTTCAAAGAATATAATGGTTAGTAGAGCTTAGAAGGCAATTCATAGCACTGCAGACCTTTGTATTAAAAAAAAAATACAGACTCACATATCAATCAATGCTCTAAGCTTTTAGTATAGAATAGTACTGAAAGAATCCATTTTCACTTAGAGAGCAAAAGAAAATAAATTATAAAAATTATGACAATATAATTTAAAAACAGAAAATGAACATTAATAAAAAAATTACATTCTTTAAATTATTAGTTAAATTGGTAAGTTCTTCATCAAACTTAGTGAGGAAAAATGAGAAGGGACATGATTTTAAACACACACATACAAATATGACTTATCTTATAAAAATTGGACTTTTAGGGTTGGAGAGATGGCTTAGCGGTTAAGTGCTTGCCTGTGAAGCCTAAGGACCCTGGTTCGATGCTTGATTCCCCAGGACCCACGTTAGCCCGATGCACAAGGGGGCACACTCGTCTGGAGTTCGTTTGCAGTGGCTGAAGGCCCTAGCACTCCCATTCTCTCTCTCCCTCTCTCTCCCTCTCTCTCTCTCTCTCTTGCTCTCTCTCTCTATCTGCCTCTTTCTCTGTCTGTTGCTCTCAAATAAATAAATAAAAACAAAAAAAATTTAAAAAATTGTACTTTTAGAAACTAGAAACAAAAGACAAAAATATATAACCTAGACAAGTAGACCAATTCCATGAAAGACACAGCTATCTAAACTCACATGAGAAATATTCAACTTACATATGTTCACATCTGTTATGTAAATTGAATCAATAACAACCTTCTACCACAAAAAAGCAATAAACTCAGAATATTGCAATGGTGAAGCCTACCCAGTATTAAAGAAATGCTCGGACATCACAGACTGAATACAGCAATGCATGAAAATAATCACCCACAACAGAAAATGGAATTACTATAAAAATCAATGGACTCTATTATATCAACCAGCTAAAGAAGAAATATTCTACAATCTCATCTGCTTATACAGTAAAAGCATGTCAGCAACAAAGAAAAACACTCCTCAGCAAGTGTGTTGGTTACTTTCTTATGGCTACGACAAAATACCTGATCAGACATACCTTAAGGAGGAAGGGTTCATCTCAGTTCATAATCTAAGGTGACCTTCCATCATGGCAGAGAAGACAGGGCAGCAGGAGCTTGGGTCCCCTCCAAACATTCAGTCCACAGTGAGGAAGCAGAAAATGGCGATTAATATCTGTGCTCAGCTTCTTTGTCCTTTTTATTCTGTCCCAGATTCCAGCCCACCAAATAGTGTTACCCTTGGTTAAGGTGAATCTTCCTACCTCAGTTAACCCAACCAAGAAAATCCCTCACAGACATGCACTGCTTATTCTAGGTCCTGTCCAGTTGTGAACTGATATAAAACATCCTAGTGAACCAGTAGTAGGAGGCAGAAAATGACGGTCTATGAAACCCTATACTTAACACCTTCAAACTGTGACTCCAGTGATTGTCCTTTTAAGATCAGGTTCAATCTTTTTCTTGTCCTTTCTTGTCGGTCGTCATAAGAAAATAAAAGAGGGAAAAAGAAAAATGTATACACAGTTTTAAAGAAAGGAGTAAAACAACTGTAATTGATAGATGGCATGATTACCTATGAAAAATGCCCAAAATCTTACCAAAAAAGAAAACAAAATTTGTGAAGAAAGAACACAAAATCTGAGATATGAGGAAAATACCCCAAGATCAGTTGTTTTCCTCTATACCACCAATGATAATTGGGAATTTTTAAATTTGATAATTGAAATACAATCATATCAAAAATTAAATATTTTGGTATAAATCTAGCAAAATATTTTTAGGACTTGTATGTAAATACAATAAAATATTGATGAAAGAAAAAAAGTAAATCTAAATATATGGAGAGACTTTTTTTGGATTGGACTACTGATAATATTTTCATTTGCTTCCAACATGATCTGTGGATAAAATGTTGTTCCATGGCTGTAGAGATGGCTTAGCAGTTAAGGAGCTTGCCTTAGAAGCCTAAGGACCCAGGTTCCATTCTGTAGGACCCACATAAGCCAGATGCACAAATGGTGCATGCATCTGGAGTTCATTTGCAGTGGCTAGGGGCTCTGTTGCTTCCATTTGTTCTCCCTCCTTCCCTCCCTCTCTCTCTCTCTCCCCACCTCCATCTTTCTCTCCAATAAATAAATAAAATATTTTTTAAAACATTATTCCCTTTAAAAGCTCAGCCAGATCTTTCTTAGATCTCTAAATTTTATTTGGATAGACACAAGAAGTGCACAATATTTAAGAGGAAGGTAGGAGGATTTGCACAGCTCAGTCTAAAAATTTACTATCAAGCTACAGTAGTCAATACATTGCTGTACACATAGATGAGCAGAGCTACATCACAAATTATGAATAATACATCCCTACTGTATAGCCAACTAATTCATCTTTAACTTTCTTACAATAAAATATACAATACAAATTTTAGATATAAGTTATGTTATATTTGAATAGTACATGTCAATGATGTTAATTGTTCACATTGTTCTATAATTATCACCACTCTTTATTATCAAAAATGTTCAATATTCACCACTGAAATACTGTGCCCATTAAAAAAAAAGTTCCCTACTAGCTCCCTTCTTAGTCTCTGTAGAACACAATTCTACATTATGGCTCTGTGGACTAAGTTTTTTAGGCAAACCATAGGAAATCATTTAACCATTTGTCCCTTTGTGTTGGGCATTTTACTCAGCATAATGTGTTCAAGGCTCATTCAAGCTATGGCTTCTGTAGAACTTCCTTTTCAAGTCTGAATGACATTTCACTGTGTGTTTATATACTACCTGTGTTTATCCATTCATCCTTCAGTAAATATTTGCATTTTTTCTACTTTCTAGCAGCTGTGAATAATGATGTGCTATCAACACAAGTGTATAAATATCTTCAAGAGTCTGTGCAATCAATTTTTCTTCATATACACCTACAAGATAAATAGCTGGATCATATGGTAGGTGACCCTATGTTCAAATTTTTGGGGTGTTGTCATGCTGTTTTCTACAGCAACTGTACCATTTGACATTCCCATCAGTAGTGCACAAAGGTTTTGATTTCTTCAAATCCTTACGAATTTTTATATGTTGCTCATTTTTCCTACCGTAATGCCCATTCCAATGGACATGAATTAGCATCTCATTATGGTTTTGGTGTGTAATTTCCTAATGATCAGTGAATGATGTTGAGTACCTTGCCTATTCTCACTGGACATTTATATGTCCTCTTTGGAGAAATATTTTCAAGTCTTTTGGTCATTTTTTATTGGTGTATCAATTACTTTCTTATTAGTAGGAAATAAAAAAGTACCTGAGTGGAAGCAACCTGTAGAAGGAAAAGCGTTTAATTCAGCTGATAGCTCAACAGGTAGAGTCCATCAAGTAGGGGAAGGCATGGCAGGCCAGGGTGGGAGGTCAGTGTCACATCATCTTAGCATACAGAAAAGTGAAGAGAGAGAGAATAAAACAGCATATAAGGCCACCCAGGGAGACACTTTCTCCAGCAAGATTATACCTCTTAAAGGTTCCACAGTGTTCCAGAATAGCATGACTAGCTGAAGTTTAAGTATCCAAACAATCCAATGTGAGTCATTTTTCATTCAAGCTTTGTTTGAAATTTTCCCTCTTGAGCTAGGTAAGTTCATTATATACTTTTTTGATAGTATGTATGCTTATGTGGTTTGAAAAATATTTTAGCATGTTTTGTTGCTTTCTTTGTATAATGCAAAACATGGCAAAAGATATTTTATTTTTAATAAAACCATATCTATTCTTTTTTTTTCTTTTTGTTGCCTAAGATTTGTATCACACCTAATAAATTATTTGTTAATTTCATTTTAAATTTATCTCTTATGTTTAACTGTGTAGCCAGGTTTGAGTTTTCATTTATATAGAATTCTTGTTTTTCTAGCACTATTTAGTGTTGTGCTTTTCTGCATTGAATGGTGTTTGTACACTGTAATAGTCCGTTGGAGTCTGGTTCATATTGCTGACAGAAATCTCCCAACCAAAAGAAGATTTGGTTTATTTTGGCTTACAGACATGAGGGGAAGCTCCATGATAGCAGGGGGAAATGATGGCATGAGCAGAAGGTGAACATCACCTCCTGGCCAACATCAGGCAGACAATAGCAACAGAAGAGTGTGCCAAACACTGGCAAAGGGAAACTGGCTATAACACCCATAAGCTTGTCTCCACCGTTACACTGCCTCCAGGTGGCATTAATTACCAAGTTGCCATCACCTGGGGTCTTAGCATTCAGAACACCTAAGTTTATGAAGGACACCTGAATCAAAACACCACATGGTCATTTGGTCATGTATGTCAGGGTTTGATTTTGGGTTATCTTAAATTCCATGTATCTATGTGTTTTGTCAGTACCACACTGTCTTGACTGTGGTCGCTTTTTAGTAAACATTGGATGTGAAAGTGTAAATGCTCCAACTTTGTTCTTTGTTAAGACTGTGTTGGTCATTTGTAGTCCTCTGAGGTTTCTTAGGAAATTTAGAATGGATTTCTCTCTCTCTCTCTCTCTCTCTCTTTGGCCTTTTGTTTTTGGTTTATGGAGGTAGGGCTTTACTCTATCCCAGGATAGCTGTAATGCATTCTGTAGTCTCAGGGTGGCCTGAAATTCAAGGCGATCCTCCCACCTCTGTGTCCCAAGTACTGCGGTGAATGGCATGTGCCACCACACTCAGTGGATTGTTCTATTTCTACAAATAACTTTATTGAAAATTGAGTATTGTATTGACTGTATAGATGGCTTTGGGTAGCATTAACATGTTAATTAATGAATCAATTAAATGTTCCATTCATGATCACAATATATCATTAATTTGTATCTTCTTCAGCTTTTATAACATCTTATGGTTTTCATTATACAGGGTATTTTTTGCCTCTTTTATTAACTGTTCCTATGTATTTTATACTCTCTAATGTTATATTAACTGAAATTTTTGGATGAATTGATTTGTGTATAATCACTTTTTAAATACTGCAACCTTGATGAATTTAGTGATTAGTTAAATCCACTTTGTCAAAAGTACAATAACACAATTAATAAATAATAAAAATAATGTATAATAATAAATAAAATAAAGTATTTTCAACAGATGGTGTTAATTATTATATGCTTACATACAAATGTAAGTAATAGAGATTCATTTTTTATCCTTCATGCAGAAAATTTCAAAATGGTCCTAGGCCTAAATGTAAAATGCATACTTATAAAACTTCTGGGAAAAAGACATTGATTTGCTACTAAGACAGTAGGTACAATAATAAAAGCAATATCCTTGACAAATTTTTTTCTAAGTTGATATTCATCAAAATTAAAAAGAAATCTGCTCTATAAAGGAAGACTTATAGTGAAAATAAAGCTAGAGAGTAAAATTGAATATTTGGAAACAAAATATTTGCATCCAAAATATACAAAAATTATTAAAAATCAATAACATAAGCTGGGCATGGTGGTACACACCATTAATCCCAGCACTTGGGAAGCAGATGTAGGAGGATTGCTGTAAGTTTGAGGCCACCCTGAGACTACATAGTGAATTCCAGGTCAGCCTGAGCTAGAAGAAGACACTGCCTCAGAAAACCAAATAAAAAATTAAAAAAAAAAAAAGATGAAGCCCCTAATTTAAAAAATGCTGACAATATCTATAAGTATAAGCAATATACCATGATCATAACCCCTTTCTACCACTTCCCTTTACCCCTTCAAAATACCTCCCCCACTGAATCCCTTATTTATTCCAACTGGCCTATCTTCTATTTTGATATGAACACTTTTCCCTTCTATTATGCAGATCTTGTATAAGTAGCATCAGCCATTGTGATGTCATGAATATTAAGGTCAGTTTGTGTCTGAATGAGAACAATGTAAACATCTCTCCCCTCACTTTGGCTATTAAATTCTTTCTACCACCACCACCACTTCTGCAATGGTCTCTGAGTATTGGAAGGTGTGATAGAGGTATCCCAATTGGTGCTGGATACTCCACCGTGACTTCTTCTCAGCACTTTGGGCAGTTTGAAATCACCCTAGTGTTCTCCACTATCTGACAAAAGAAGCTTGTCTAACCAAAAGTAAGAGTAGCATTATTATATGTGCATAAATACAAGTGTTTGGAGGGCAGTTTAGTGAGAATAATATATCTAATTAACCAAACAGCAGTAATAGTTTCTCCCCTAAGGCTTATGACATCCTCAGCCATAGGATTCTGACTAGGTTTTCACTACCAAGCAGGACTTCCCTCCTATGGAGTAGATCTCAAATCCAATCAGAGACACTTTGTTACCCCAAAATTGAAAATCCCCTAATTTTGAAATAGGAAAATAGCAAGAAAGAATGCATATTAAAAGATGTTCAACATCATTGGCTTTAAAAGAAATTCAAAGTAAAACAACATGATACCACCATACACCACATTAGAATATCTGACATCTCAACATGTGACAATATCACTCTAAGGGGAGGAAATAGGGTTGTGAGCCCTCCCATTCATGAGGTGTTGGACATTCGGACATTTAGAGCAGTACATTCCCAGTTAAAAGATAGTGTGGCAATTGTTAAAAAGCTAGGCACATACTTACTATACATCCAAATATTGTGATTCTATGTATTTACTCAATTAATTTGATGATTTCCCCATAAAAACTTGCATATAATTGATTATGACGCCTGTAGCTAGCAAGACATAAACAGAACTGGCCTTGAATGGGCAAATGAATCTGCTAACCTGTATAATGGAATACAATTCAGCAGTACAAAGGGATAGATTACCAAGCAGTACAAAGATGTGTGTCTGTTTTCAATGTGGATTGCCTAGTGAAAAAGTCAGTCAAAAGAGACTGCATACTGTGCAATTCTACTTACATGATATTCTACAAATGTAATGAGCAAACCAGTATTTCCCAGGTATATAAGCAGGCAGAAAATGAATATGTGAAACACAAAAGATATTTAGGTGAAACTCTTTTAAGTAGTACATCAATCATAGAAACAATATAGAAGGCATTTATCTAAACCAAAGAAATTGTACAGAACTAATGAATTATACAGAACGAATGGTGAACTTGAATGCATGTAATAGTGTTTGGCTTATAATATTTTGGGATCCTAGGCTGTAATGCTTGATGTGATAAATCACTTGATTGAAAATGTGTAAGATGACTACTAAATATGCAGTTGGAAGAAAGGGGTGCTGACCTACCCAATTTTGAAAGTGAGTTTACTGTCAGTTTAAAAGCATAGGAAATAGTAAGAAACTACCACTAGCTAGGAGATAAATTCTGAAAGAGGTATGCATGTATACAAGAATTGAACAGTTAAGTAAAGTAAATGGATAGCGGGTCATGTCAGATTTCTCAGTTAAAAAGGGAGGTTGCAAAAAAGCAAGAGGGGGAAGCTAGAAGGATCCATATGGTAATGGCTCAGAGTGGAGAAATCCTTAGTAGGAACATAGATGGTGATATGAAGTTATATCAGCTGGGCGTGGTGGCACACGCCTTTAATCCCAGCACTCGGGAAGCAGAGGTAGGAGGATTACCATGAGTTCAAGGCCACCCTGAGATAACAGTTAATTCCAGGTCATCCTGGACCAGAGCGAGACCCTACCTCAAAAAAAAAACAAAACAAAACAAAAAAGTTATATCATACTTATGTCAGTGTACACTAGTGACCACATTACTACCCCCACCCCTTGTTCTGTGCAATAGTTTAAATGTGAAGTTTTCCTCATAAGCCCACGTGCTTGAATGCATGTGCTCTGAAAGGCCATGGAATGTTTAGGAGGTAGAGCCTTACAGAGGCACTATGTTACTGGGGGGACGGGGTGTGCTGCTTGCTAGTCCAGCCCTTCTTGGATTTTGTGATATTTTGAATTGACGTCCCCCAATAGATTCAAGAATATATTAGAGCTTGTAACTTAGTTATTCATCTGCCTGTCTGGAGGAGGTGGATCTGAATTCCAGCCTAAAGATATGCAGAGTGCTTGAGTTCTACCTGAGGTTCCTGGAGTGTGCTTGCCTATGATGTTAGTGGTGGTATTTCTCTCGGCATGGACCTGTGAAAGGGGACCAGCTTCTTCTGCCACTGGGGAACTTCCTCCGGGTCTGTAAGCTCAGTGAATCCCTTCCTCTCATAAACTATGTCTGGTCTGGTGGTTCATTTCAGCAACATGAAGCTGACTATTACAGAATTGGTACCTGGAGTGGGTTGTTACTGCATAATGAATATGATGATGTTGATTTTGGTCTTTTGGAACTTTTGTTTTGAGGAATGGACTTGGTACTTGCAACTGAAGATGCAAATTCAATTGAGAGATATTCTACAATGTACTTGACTGGTTATTATCTTCTTGTAGCTGGGACAAAGCACCTGAGTAGAAGCACCTGATGGGAAGAAAGGATGTCATTTGGCTTACAGTCTCAAAGGGACTCTCCATAATGGCAGGGAAAAGCATGGCATGAGCAGAGGGTGGCCATCACCTCTGCCACAGCAGACAGAAAACAGCAGCAAGAGAGTGTGCTAAGCTCTGGCAAGGGAAAGGTGACTGCACCTCTAAGCCCATCCACAAAACACACCTCCTGGAAGGCTACCCCTCTCAAATTGCCACTTGCTGAGGACCAAGCATTCAAAGTACATGAGTTTATGGGGGAAACTTGATTCAAACCACTGTACTGGTATTCTTCAAAACTGTCAAGGTCACTGATTACAGATTATCATAAAGAGTTATTACTAAATGTAATGTGTACTGGGTGGGGTAGTGGGCTACGAAAGGGACATTAACTCAATTCAAGAAATTTAGTTTGAAATTTAGGTGTAACGATGAACAAAGATTTACTCAATACATGTGACAAATGTCCACACTAAATGAATATGTTAGTGTAGAAGGGCATTGGACTTATGGCATATGGAAACTCTTTATACTCTTTGTAGGAATTTTAAAATCTAAACTGAAGGAAAGAGCGGCGTCTGGGTTCCAGAGCCCCTGTGATCAGCCTCTGCTGTGCATTTCTCCCATGGTCCCTCACATTACATTCTCTCTGTGTTCATTTCTGTGTTATTTTGTGCCCGTGGCTTCTGGGCGGCAGGTGCATACAGAGTGAAGGCCATTGGAGGAGATCACGAAGGAAGAGAGAACAGACAGTGACGTTTTCTTATGTTCACTCTCTTTCTGTATAATCCTTTCTCCGGGTTCCTACAGCGTCTTTCCATGTCGTCTATCACGTTGGGAACATTAGCGTACGTCTTTGGTGGGTAACCCTGAGGTGCTATGCCATCCTTTGCTGCTTCCTGCATGTGTCGCCCCACTCTTTGTAAGAATTAAACAAACAGCCTTATGACAGTTCCCTCAGTGACTCAGCTTATGTGTGTCATCTGACATTCTTGATGCCTGGTAAGTACACCTTGACATTTTCTGACTAAACAGCAGCTCATGACAAGATGGTCCCTTACAGACCTTAGTGACTTCTACCAGTCTCTATCTTTTGTTGCCATCATTTTTCTTTTACAAACCTGAAGTCATATTTCTTATCTCAAGGGCTGTGGTAAGTTTCCAATGAAATAATTTGAAAAATGATTGTAAGATAAATTGCCAACCATTTTATATCAGTTCTTAGTATTTCCTTCCTGTACAGCAGATGTCACTGGAGTTGTGCTATCTTTAGAAGGTCACATGATGTAACAAGATATTTCAGAGAAACGTAGGTGAAGAGGTTACGGAGATGAAAGCAGAGGGTTAGAACCTGAAAATGTGGAAGAAAACCTACACTCACCAGGGAAGAAGTGGGTTGGTTACTAGATGCATGCAACAATGGGAGCACAGCCAAAACCTGGTTATTCATTTGGCCTTTCAAAGAAGTAAGCACATTATATGAATAGAGAGGAATTCTATTTTATAGCATATTATCATGTACAAAATACTTTTCTGGGCTGGAGAGAGATGGTTTAGCAGTTAAGGCACTTGCCTACAAAGCCAAAGTACCCAGGTTCAACACCCCAGAACCCACATAAGCCCCATGCACAGATGTGTCTCGAGTTCATCTGCAGAGGCTAGAGGCCCTGGCATGTCCATTCTCTCCCTATCTCTCTCCCCCATAAAAAAATAAAACTAAAATTTTTTTTTTTATTTCTGTTCTCTCTTATTTGATGTGCTCAACAATAGTGCAAATCGATGCTTTCAGATACAGTTGCAGATAAGGATCAGTATTAGAAAGACCCTGGGCACTTCTAAGCTTGCCCAGGTGCCCAGGTGGCCAACCTCTGGCTGTGCTGAAGAAGCCGTGGAGCTGAGAGAGAGGCAGGAAGCCCAGAAGGGAGGAGGGCCTCTCAGAGGAAGAAAGCAGATAAGAAGGCAGAGCACACACTGAGGGGGAAAGTCAGCTGAGATGCTGAAGGGGGTAAGGAAGGGAAGGTAGAACGTCCATGCTCTCCTTCCAGGACCTGCAGAGGTTTGATGCAGACCTAGGACCCTTAGGGGTTCTGACAGATGAACAAATTGGGATTTTGATATTCATACGTCCATGCGGAAATTGTAGCAGGATTCTTGATTCCACCTGGGATCAGAAATTCCCAGTGGAAGCCTGCCAGCCGCCTCATAGCCTAGCGCTGTGTGTTCAGCATCCAGGTTCCCTCATTTGCCTTCTCAGCAAATAAAGTTGCCCACCATCAGGCTTCTCAAATACCAAGCTGCTCAGTATATCATTTTTCCATTTGCAGTAACTTGAGACAGACAACTTTTTGTCACACCCAGAGGGTTTCTTTTTACTTCAATTATATAATAGGTTTCCTGGCATTTTTGTCCCCAAATGTAGGTTAAAAAGTGCTTGCTAAAATTAACTTCTGTTATTCTGCACTCACGGGGCTTTCTGGGGAAGGGCTGTCCACTTAAAATAGCTTCTAAGGGAACTATTCAGGACACTTGTAACTTTAGGTTTTATTAAATGACACAAGCTGCTGATGCTGGTGTTCCCTGACATGTAACTGAATCTCATTTGATCAGGAAAAAACATGTTCTGTGTGTTGCTGGGGAGGTAATGGGACTCTGTGGTCCTGTGATGCTGCCGTTCTGGCAATCTGGATAGGGGTGAGTGCAGCAGTGTGGGAAAGTCCAAAGACGAATGAATATGACAGCTTGGTGGAGACAGTTTGACTGGGGCTAAAGGGCACTCAGGGATTTTCACCTCTGTCCTGGTAGCCAGCTGTGTGTCTCTTCCTTGGAAAAGGCAGAAAGGGAGCACAAATCACAGAACTGCCCTACCCTATGACAAGAGCTTGAACTTTGAGGTGTCCGCTCCCAAGGACACACACACATATTCACAAGTTATATAAGCACAGCTGAACACCTAATCTCAACACTAGATTCATGTAATTGCTCTCTTACGAAGCACTTGTGGGGTGGAGGTGTGAGTGTGTGTGTGTGTGTGTGTGTGTGTGTGTGTGTGTGTGTACTTTCATAGTCAGCCACATTTCCACAAAGTCATGATATTTGACTTCAAGTCACCATACTGCTTCTTTATTTCAAATACGTGGCCCTGGGTGGTGGCTCCTGATTTTGGTGACTGCAATTCCAGAGATCTGCTGTTAATTCCACAGCTACCCATCAAAAGCGTGCAGGGCTCTAACAGTTCCCCTTCACGTACTGTTCTGTTTCATTGACTCTATTTCCTTCTCTTGAGCTGTGACTAT
Source organism: Jaculus jaculus (assembly GCF_020740685.1). Taxonomy (NCBI): domain Eukaryota; kingdom Metazoa; phylum Chordata; class Mammalia; order Rodentia; family Dipodidae; genus Jaculus; species Jaculus jaculus. Next base: position 312,716,825 of record NC_059102.1, read on the forward strand.
AGCCCTTCTGTTTCCCAGACACCACAGTGACAATTTTGGCCGCTCTCTGAACCCTATGACTAGGGTCATTAGAATGTCCTTAGATGAAGAGTTGGTAGAACTGAAATCTATGGCACCTGGCAAAACTGGTGGTCCTTCTCATCTCAGGCCATGAAATTCATGAATGCATTATAGACAAGGACTTGGTGATGTAAGAGCTTCTAGCATTTTCTTTCCACCCAAGGGTGTGTGTGTGTGTGTGTGTGTGTGTGTGTGTGTGTGTGTGTATGTGTGTTATGAAAAACAATTTAGGGCTCAAGAAATAGCTCAGTGGCTAAGGCATTTGCCTGCAAATCTTAATGACCCCAGCTCAATTCCCTAATATCCACGTAAAGCCAGATGCACAAAGTGGTGCCTGCGTATGGAGTTCATTTGTAGTGGCCAGAGTCCCTCATTTGCCCATTCTCTCGCTTTCTCTCTCTCTCTCTCTCACCCTGCCAGTAGTGGCAGTACACGCCTTTAATTCCAGCACTCAAGAAGCCCAGGTAGGAGGATCACTGTGAATCAAGGACAGCCTGAGACTACATAGTGAATTCCAAGCCAGCCTGATCTAGAGCAAGATACTACCTATAAAAACCAAAAAAGGAAAAAAGTTATTTTGTTTCACTCTAGCCCAGGCTGACCTAGAATTCACTATGTAGTCTCAGAATGGCCTCAAACTCATCATAATCCTCTTACTTCTGTGTCCCAAATGCTGAGATTAAAGGCATGTGCCACCATGCGCAGCTAAAAAAAACTTTTTTTAAAGACCATCCATACCCTTCCACCATCCCATTAATTGATCCATCCCCCATCTCTGTCCATATATGTTGAATTCACTCCTATTACTCAAATGAAGTCATTGTGGTCATGTGGAAACTCGAGTCTTTGACAGATATCAAGTCCTCTCCTCTTTTGCTACTTAAGGGCAATATTCTAGTAATGTTGCTTTTCTCCCCTGAGTCGCACAAGGGTCTTTGATTGTAGATAATTCCTAGCAGCATGTAAACATGGCAGGATACTTATTTCATATCCTGTTATCATTATGAGAGGTTTGAGAATATTTAAAAATATTTTCCTCTTGATCCCACATCCCTCTCCTGCTTTTTTCCATGTATTAAACTCTCTTTACAGCAACATACTCCCAAAGAGATTTATACGCTCTCTGTCCCTGAGTTATTCTTTGCCAGTCTTCCTTTAATACATGCCAATCAGTCTCTTAACCCAGGACTTCACTGAAATAGCTCTTGACAAGGTCACCAATGATGCTGATAAAACAAAACACATTTCTCAGTTCTGATCTTACTCATCCCATCAGTACTCTTTGACACACTAATCATTTCCTACCACTTGAGACACTTCCTCACTCTCTTCTCCACATTTCTCCTTTCAGCCTGGCTTTCCCTTTCCTGTCTTCCTGTTGCTGCCTCCTTCTCACTCTTCAACAAGAAGATGTTGACTACGCCAGGGCTTGGTGCTCAGACCTTCTTCTCTACCTCCCCAATCTCAATGTGGTTCATCTGGTCTCAGGGCTTCTCATACTGTCCTATGTCAATGTTTCCAAGATTTCTATCTTCATGCTGGAAGCTTCTTTGGAAATCCAGACCTCTATCTCTAATAGCCAACTTACTATGTCCACAAAGGAGCTGTTGATTTTCCCTGCTAAACTTGTATCCTCAATAAGTGACTATTTCTGTTTTTTCATGTCAAACAGTCATAGAACCTGTCAGCAAGTACCTGTCTACCTTCAGTGAACATCCAGCACCTGACGAATCCTAGTCCTCTGTGCCACAGTCCTTCAAACTGCCACAATCCATTCTCCTGTTAGCTATCCCATGGCAGAGGCCCACCCCACTACTGCTACTGAGACCATTTTAAGGCTTAATTTGCTTATCACTTTCCTGTGGTCCAAATTCGTGGTGGCTTTCCTTATTTCCCAGAGCAAAAGCCACTTTTTATATTATCTAGCCACCCCTGTATCATTTGAGCCCCTCACCTCTGATTTCATCTCCTACTTTCCTCTCTCAGTTCTAGACAAACCTCTTTACTGTTCTCACCACCCCTCCTTCAGTTATCTGATGAACTGTTACCGTCAGTGAAAGTGCTCAAAATATCCTCTGCCCCAGGAGTCCCTTTATCTCTCTGTACTTCATTTTTTGCCACTGAAGCTACCACCACTTTCCAGACTCTTGCTTCTGAAGTCATTATCTGTTCTTTCAACTAGAATGGAAGATCCATAGATATAGAAATTGCCTAAGTTATTCACACTGTTTGGTACTTAGTGAGGATTCCACTACTATTCATGAAAGAATGAATGGTGAAATCAAAATAAATCTTCTAACAATGTATTCTAAGAAACAAATAAGGGTACTTTGAATATCAAATATTTGTAGTTAATGAATAGAACAGTACCTGGTAACTGAGGCCTTTAGGGCTCAGGGGACATTATGGAAGGTGACATGGAAAGAATGCAAAAGCTGGAGAATGGGGAGGAGTGCTATGCAACTCTGCCATCTGGACAGGACAAGGGCATTGCACACATGAACTCACAGCAGTTTCTGTGGTTACCTACATAAGACATGCACATGAAGCAGCCAGTCAGCATTGCACTGGGGAGTAGCCATGTCCCTTAATGAGCTAATTATAGTTGAGGGTTGACAATGAGGGGGAGTTATTTTCCTCCATAATGCTGACACTGGGAGTGAGAAGAAAACTAAGTTCAGTGGGACTGAAGGGAAGGTGATGTAGGGTACATATGATCAAAAAATATATTATGAAAACCATAGAGAGTAAATTTAAATATAAATAAATAAAACTAAATTTAAAAGTGAGTGTTGGGAACATTGAGCTTCAAAAAAAATTTATAATTTCAAAATACCAGTTTCTGAAGAGTGAGAAAATCTAGTGAGATGTCAGATACAAAGAACCGAAATATTGACATGGAAAATGGAGCCAGTAAACTGAAGAGGAAGAGAATGAGTGAGAAAGGGACAAAGTGATAAATAAAGGAAAACGCGGAGAAAGAGACAGAGACCGCAAAAGACAGACAGGTAGACCATGGACACACACAAAAAGAAAGCAAACTTGCACAGCGACCATCTTTTAGATATGGAGAACAGTAGGGAGGTAAGGGGGAACCCAGGCCTGAACGTGAATTACAGAAGTAGGAAAAGGAGGGAAGCATGTAAGGCCAGCGTTCATTTGGGATAGCCCGCCCTACATTAATTTGAGATAATACTGCATTAATCTTCATAGCAGAATCTTTAATTGTGAGATCTTTCATCAGCCTTGTTATGCGCTGCACCTGTCACTGGAGACGCTCAGTGGTGGTATGTGTGGTATTGTCATCCCTCATGCTAATTAGAGGGCTGTTGCATTGTGTCCCCTTTATGTGGCTGGATTTCAAGAACAATGCTGTCAATATAGCTCCTATTCACTGAGCAGACATCACTTTGCATTTGGGGCAGATTTTAAAGGATAGATTGTTTAAAACAATTATTGAAGGCCCCCACAATAATAACAACTTCCTTAATACACTTTAACAATCCCATAATCCATCCTGCATCTGCTGCACAGTCGTTAAGCCCCAAATATATGCGTTTAACATTCAATTGGGTGCTTAATGATCTTACCTTAACTGGGCCTATTAAATTTAAAGAGATGTGCATAATTGAGTTATTGCACATTAATTATAAATACCTATTGGCTATTAAAATTCCAAGGGGTTAACACCTTGCCCAATTTTGTTGTTGTTTTCTTGGCAAAACGATACTCTAATAGAGAAATGATGAAACTGCCTCCCACTGGAGTGGTCCAATAGAATTGGATTGCAAATCCTAAGTAGATCACTTGATGGTTACCTCTTAATAGAGTTACACAGAAAAAGTCAGTAGCAATGCCTCACAGTTGTATAACACTTATTGCATTTCAAAAGCATCACTAACCATCATTGTTTCTAAACTTCCAGACACCCTAGAATATATACAAGGTATGTATTACAAATCTCTTTATAAGACATGGGAAGATGCAGGCAAGAAAAGTTGTAGTGACATGTTTGTCCTTGTCACAGTTGACTGGGGTACTGTAAGGGCAAATAAAGACCAGGTAAGTGATTTTTCCATTGAAAGACAAAAGATGCAACAATCAAAAGAAAATAGCATATGACCCTAATCGACTTCTATTGTCTGTTCTTCTGCTATCTGATCTTCTATTGTCTGTCTCTTTGCTGAGTTCTCCCTAAACATTACGAGTTTCAATTCCTTTGAAGCTTAGCTGACTCAGTTTTATTTTATCTATCTTAAAGGTGGGCTTGAGTTTCTTCTCTTCACTTTTCCAACTCTCCCCTCTACCACTTGCTTAACCATATTCACATTTAGTTACATACTTAGTTTTCAGTTGACAGAAGCATATTTCATTAAGTATAGCTTATCAAGGGCTACCGTGGGTTCCACTCTCCTCAATTCAGTCTAACCCATGCTGTGATATCAATGGTGAGTGTTATTAGTAAACTAATTACTTTTATGGAAACTTTCATTTTGCCTTTAAGATAGACTCTTTGGAGTGGATGGAGATGTTTCTCTGTGGAAGAATGCTTGCCTTGTGACCTTGAAGCTCTAGTGGGGCAAAATATATAAAATAAAATGTTTTAGAAACTTCTTTCTATTGACTCTTTAATCTGCCCCTGAGGACAAGGCCTGCAAGTTTGAAAGAATGTTGTAGCATGGATTCCCCCCACCATGCCTGAGCTCTGAAGTTCCTCTGGGCCTCCTCCCTCTCAATAATGAAACATGACTGATAACAAGAACCGGCAGCCTTCCAAGTGGCTCCCTTTGTAGAAAATCCCCAAACACATTCAATGCAAATTTAAACAGCCACGTTTGAAACAAAGGGAGAGATGTAACAAATGGCTCCCTACCCAGTTTTTAATTGTCTCTGGAGACAGATAGTGTCTCTGCGAATCTTTTTCATCCCAGTTACATCCTTGCACTGACAACCTTGTCCTTTCCCATCAGCCCTGAACTACCCTTCTTGGGCATAGTGAGAGGTTCAGTGACTTGTTTTGGGATTCAGCTTTGGCTCTGTGGCTTGAGGACTTATACGTGGCATAACTTGAAGATAGTCTATGGACAGGAACAGAACTTGCGAGAATGGGAACTTTGTCAACTAGAATCTCTTACATCACAGCCTGCTCTTATTTTGTCTCCATGGTTCTCTGTTAGCTTAAGGAATCATAATTTCTACCTCACTTTTGTCTCTGTGTATTACAGAGGATATTGCCCAAGACCGCTCTTTACCTCCAACTTTTCAATGGTCTTATGAACAGCAAAGTGGCTACCCAGCATCCCTTATAAACTTCTTGCGAGATGTACTTTAGAAGAGTGTGATGCTTAATTTTGATTGTCAACTTGACACAACATTAACTGAGGGCAGAAGACAGATCTTGAATGTAGGCCACATTACCCAAAGGGCTGAACCCTGAGATGGAATCAGAGGGGACAAAGGAAGTAGTCCAAGTGTACAGGAGGAATTGTTCATATTTGCTTCCTGGCTGTCATGAGGTCACACTCTGCATAGCCTTTATACCATATTGAAACTGCTTCAATTGTGAGCCAACAGCAACATCAATCCAGTCTCCCTTAAATTGTTGTTTTTTTTTTTTTTTATTGTCAGACCACAGTGACAACAAATAAGTACATAAATTCACAAATAACACACAAAGGGGCAACCCTCATGTACATATGGAAGATTATATTATTTGCCATAAAGAATTTAATAAGGGCCACGTGTGTGTTACAGAAGCCAAAATGATGGTATGTTGAAAGAATTAAAGGAAAGTTACTAAGTTTAGTGGAAGACACAGGTACTTGTTTATGACTTCAAAAATGAGAAGGAGGCATCATATCTTGAATATTTGTAGAACCTCTATTAAAAGAATCTTTATAGTGTGCAATAGTGAAAAAAGAACACTGACCCCAAAGATTAGCAAAATGGCTCGAGTCCCAAATCTATCACCCGCTAGTTTGTGTGACTTCAAGCAAATGAAAGAACTTTGGGCATTTGTTTCCTCGACTATGAAAGGAGAAGGTTGGTCTTCATAGACTGAAGTCCCTGCTGTCTCAGAAAAGCCTTGTGCGTCCATCCTGTCCTTGGCCTCTCCATGAGGCAGGTGTGCCTGTGATGTGACTCAGTTAAGAGTGTAATGGGGCTGGGGTCCTTGGCCAATGATGAGCTTCGTTACACACGCACAGTTAGAGACGTGCACAGACACCGGTGCTTGAGCTCCCTCGCTGTATGAACTTCACTGCTTGTCCATGTTGTCCTTAAAGGCAGGACTCAGAGGAAATGGAGAAAACGGGACTGAGAGGTGGTGTAAGAACCAAAAACCATATTTGTCATAGTCAGCTTCACATGGCTGGGAAGAACTTCTAGACCAGACACCATTTATGGGAGGAAGAATGAATTTATTGAAGCTGACAAATCCAGGAGATGTTCCATAATAGCAGGAAAAGCAAGCACGCTCCAAGAGCCCCGGGCAGAGCTCAGACACTGCATAACTTTAGGCCTGAATTCCAAGGCTGCCTCCGAACTCACCTTAGGGCTGGTACTTAGGATCCATCCACAGTGACATCCCCTCCAGCCAGGTGGTGGGGATAAAAATCTTCAATAAACTCCTGAATCTGTTGGGGGACATCCAAACAACCACAATACCCCACAGTGTTGACAGGGATGACTACCCATTGTCACGTCTGTCCTGCTACATGACATGTCAAACTTCTCTATAGCATAAAAAGCCCATACCACCTGGGCCAATGTCCTTTCTGTCCTCCAAATTCTATAACATGTATTTTTTCCAGGTCTTGGCTTGCACTGCTTTTCACCCTTGTAACCTTCCATTTTCTCCCCATAGCCAGCACTCCATCTCTTCTGCCCTAACTTTCGGCTGTGCTTGTAGAGTAATTCTCATATACTATTTCCACTTTTGACCTGAAATATTTAGGTCCTGTAGTCTACCTTATGTTACTCAGTTTTTGTTTTGTTGGGTATTTAAGGTCTCATAAATTTCATTTTAATTGAAATGATAAATTTATGTCTCTGCTTGAAACAGGACCTAGCTTGTATGCATTGGATCTTGTTTATCACCTTTAAAATCTCTACAGAAAGTTCATCTTGATTTTATATCACATATTGTGTACCTTGACAAGAAGGACAAACTGTAAATGTATTAAAAATAATATAGAACAGATTATTTCAGAACTGGGAACAAATCCATTTGCTAAAAGGCCTTGACAATAGTTTATAGTGAAATCAACTGGAACATCAGTAACATTCTTTTTAAGGAAATGACATTTTGTTAGCTATAGACTAGCATGATATTCTAAGAGACACCATTTAAGCTCAAAGGATAGAAACTGCTTCACATAGAACAAGTTGGCTTAATAAGACTCTCCTTTTCCGAGGGAAATGCTGTTTCCACATTAACTCCATAGATTTCATTTTCATATAGGTTTCTGCAGATAGATGTCAAAGAACAAACAGATGACAGTTTCTAGCAGGACCTCTCTCACAAATGAAAACTTGATGGGAGAGATTCACAGGCCAGAGTCTACCCTCAAGTGTGAAGTCAAGTTTACCAGACCATCAGAGGTCATTACACACTTGGACTCAGTCAAGGTAAGAAATCTACATTTACCAATCTACACATCATAATATCACTTCATCTGGAGTGGGTATGTAAGGAAGTACCATCTAAATTGCAAATTCAACCACATTACTCCTCTGCTTAGCATTTTCAATAGCTTCTTCCTGCCTACAGAATAAAGTTCAAATTGCTAATGAGGTAACTCCTGACATAACCTTGTTCCACTTTATTTCCTTCAAGTCCCCCCCACATTCTGAATGACATGAAATGTTCTAATTTTGTCCAAATACACATTGTTCTCCAGTGTCCCAGTTCTTTATGTTGCCCACAGTTTTAACATACGGTTTGAATGTGCCACCAACTCTTACAGATAATTCCAACCTAACTTCAACACCTAAATCTTCTATTGACACCTCTAACCTTCATATTTTAGGGGCCAAATCAGATATTCCTTATCTAATTGGCCGCATTGATTCCTTCCCACTGCAGTCTGGAAAGTTATCCTCTCTGAACAGCTTATCCATGCTTCCCATATCTTTATAATGGTTTCTATCTGTTTCCATTAGAAGTTACACTTATAACCTCAATGCTAGAGGACTTAAGGATACTTTAACATGCTTATTGAATCAGCAAGTGGACAAATATGCTGAGAACTCCCACTTCTGTGAGTTAAACAACTTGAGGTCCAAGTTACAAATCAGAACTCTAGTTTGTGGGAACAGATTTGAAATGAGTAGCTAAATGTTTGTTTTTTTTTTTAAACTTCTATTTCTATACAGATATAATAAGCAATTAGAAATGCCATTATTTCCTCAATGAATGCTTCTGTTAGCATCCCAATGTCCTTTTCCTGAGATAAGGGCACCATAAATCACCATTTATTTTTGTTCTGCAGCTTTCTTTATTCTAGTCTCTACACATAATTATCACAAACAGGTCACTATATCATTGGCTATTATTTTCTTATCTTTCATTTGTGGATATCAGTCACATTTTAGGTACTGAGACCTCATGCTGGCCATCCTGATTAAAATAAGAAACACTGTGGTCTTTAATCTAGAAAGGAAGTTTTCCTGGTTCCCCTAGGCAGAGATCCTAAAGACATCCCTCTCATCACCATCACACCATTAGCACCTCTCCACAGCCAGCTGTTTCTGCAGTAAATTTTTTATCTGTTCAATCTTATTAGCTTTAGCTGCAGAGGCTGACTCTGGCAGGATTTGTCCTTTATTTCTGGGCTTGAATTAAAGAGCCAAGATTAGCCAGAGTCATATCTCTGTCTCTGTCTCTCTCTCTGTCTCTCTCTCTCTCTCTCTCTCTCTCTCTTTCTTTCTTTCTGTGTGTGTGTGTGTCTATGTGTCTGTGTGCACCTATGAGTGGAAGTCAGAGATAGATTTCCAGTGTCTTCATCCATCACTCTCCACCTTCTTCTTCTTGCCACCTTATTTTTGAGAAAGAGTCTCATACTGAACTTAGAACTCAACAATTTGGTTCAAACAATCCACCAAGTCCTAGATCTTCCTGTCTCCGCTTATCCAACACTGGGATTAAAGGTCTGAGCCATCTTGCCTGACTTTTAGTGCTGGGGATCCTAACTCAGGTCTCATGTTTGCACAGCAAGTTCTACTCATGAAGCCATCTCCCCAGACCCCAGATATGCTTTTAAAAATAGTTGCAAGATAATACAAATGCGCATAGCCTCTAGGCCCTGGTCATGCAATGGAAGCATAATTCTGTAGAAATTCCTTTCTAGGTTTTGATTCCCCAGAGAAGACTAAGAAACAGGACCTTAGGGAAGATCCCTGGGAAGTTGCAGCCATGTCTGCTGGAGATAGCTCAGCACCATGGGGAATTCCACAGCTTACCCTGCATAGCATGCCCAATCGTGGCTCTCCATGCTGCTCAGATAGCCTTCCTGGGGAAGCTGGTTGGGCTTCTTGCCGTTCGTTTATTTTAAACGCAGTGTCTTCTCCTTATCCCTTGATGCCTATTGTGTCGTTTAATTACTACCCTCTGCTTAGCAGTTGCCAGCATGATGTGTCGTAAGACCAACACATACAATGCCATGTGTACTTGGAGGCACTGACAAGCCCAGCTTCCAAGCTGGATTCACAAAGGCAGAGACCAGTGAAATCCATTGTCGAGAAAGTGATAATTTCTGTGCCATGCAATTATACCCTTTAAGAAAATATACCTCTGGTGCACTATCCTGCTAACAGTTTACTGACGATGAAGAAACAGAACCAGCAGTTGATGCTAGAATGGCTATCGAAACCCTGTAATCATCTTAAAAATAGATTTATATAGGGAACCCGGTTGTTATAAGTGTGGTTTTCCATGCTGTTTCAGAAAAAAAAAAAAAAAATCTTCACAACTTTTGCCATTTCCATTTCTATTGCAGATACTCGGGTTAGTGGAGAGGGGAGTGAAGAAGAAAGGAGGAATGTCGTGAACATCTGGAGTTCTTTTGGCACATGTTTACCCTCAACTCACCCATCCACAAACACACCTGCTACTAGCCATATCCCTATCATTACGGGAGCATAGCCTCTCTGGTCGCTCCCACCAAAAAGGCACAAAAGCAAACTTGTTCACATCAACTTGCAAATAACCCTGGTGCTAAGTTCCACTCTACCCCACACAGGACACTTCAGCAGCACTCCGAGTACATGTGAAATGCACATGTTTGGAAGGGTCCTCTGCTGAGTGGTGTACCCACCACTAAAATCTGCTAAGAATGTGCCGATGCAGGTTCATTCCCACTTTTTTTTCCTGAAATTAAAGTGACAAGAGCCTTAAAGGACCAGCAAGACATCACACCTGATCAAATGATGGTACCAAGTACCTGTTAACCCCCGCCTGGTGGACTAGAAAGACTGGCTTGATTTTAAATATCATTTGTTAATGTGGTTGATTTAATGAGTGGTGCCTAAACTGATTATGCAAGATTCATGGGGTACATGGATGAGAGATTAAACTCTGAACAGATGATTTAGGTTCCAATCCAGATTCTTCCCTTCCCTGTAGGACTATGTTCTTAGATGAGGTGCTTTTCTTTGGGTGTGTAAAATGGGAATTCAAATGTTGTTTGCTGTGGGGAGTTGTTGGAAGGTTTCCATTAGCTGATATCTGTAAAAGTCCAAGCAACTGTCTCCACAATGGAAGTACTGATGGACAAATACGTGTTTCTTCTATTGTTGTCTGGGTATCAGATTCAGGGAGTAAAGACAGTAGTGTGAGTACCTCACACTGACAGCTCCATGAATACCCATAGTACTTTGTGGGACATTATTAGACAATTTTATGGAATTCCTTGGGGAAAAATGACTCTGCAAATGCCTAATTCCCAGAAAAATGACACTGTATGATGGATTCAAAATGACATAACCAAATACTTCTTTATATAAATCCCCTCAAATAGAGGATGGATGATGGAAAGGGGCAAGAGGGGGTGATATTTCAAATTCAATAGAGAACAAGAAATAGTAGAATAAATGCAAAGAGAGCTAGAGAGATGGCTCAGCAGTTAAGGTGCTCACCTTCAAAGCCTATGAACTCAGGTTCAATTCCCCAGTACCCACATAAAACCAGATGCACAAAGTGGTGCATGCATCTGGAGTTCATTTGCAGTGGCTGGAGGCTCCCTCCCCGCTGCTTGCAAATAAATAAATGAATGAATAAAATTTTTTATAAAAAGAAGAAATGACAAAGCAAGACAAAAAAAATTAAAACCAAAATGTAAAAAACAGTAACAATCTCTAAATAGCACTGAGGCTCTTAGAGTCTATTTGATGGCTTCAACATAGGGTTAAAACAAGCTGGGGCTAGGGAGATTGCTCAGTGGTTAATTGCACTTGCTGCTTAAGTATGAGGGCCTCATGAGCTGGAGACTGATAAGTTCTACTACTCAGAACCCATGAAAAAATGGGTGTGACTATTCAGGTGTACAATCTTTGTACATAGGAGGCAGAGACCAAGACTCATTCACTGGATCACCCTGTCTGATAGCAGCTCCAAGCTGAGGGGAAGACTCTGTCTCAAGAAGAAATGTATATAATTGGTAAGAGAACACCCAACATTCTACTCTATTTTTGCAAGCACACAGAACATGTGTGTCAGAACAGACATATGCATATACCATGCATCACACACACAACACCAAACCACACACATACTCTACATACACACCCACAGAGATTTTAACATAATTTCAGTTAAAGTTGGTCTTACACTCAAATATTGCATAGATTTGACAGAAGAATGGACTGTCTAATATTCTAGAGAATCAAAATGCCATCACTTCTACTCTATACTAGATTAGCTGTAGTTCTAGAATACTGGCAGCCTTCAAGCTGAAATCTCACCTAGATACATCACAGCTCCTTCCTAATTTATCTTAGCACTCGGCCCCTGGTATGGGTTCACTAGCTGTTAATGAAGTGAAGAATCAATAACTAAGTGAATGAATGAATCTCTTGGCCAACTTGCTTGTGAAAGAATAGATGTTAGGAGTGATGGAGTTAGCTGTGACTCAGTTGAAACCCACTGGATGCAGAATCAGATGTGGTATCATGTCCCAGCTCTGGCAAGCATAACCTTTGCAAGACACCTGAGAATCTGTCTTTATAGCAATGATGATAATAATTATCATCTCATAATATTCATGTGATGATTACATGAAAAGAAAAGGTTTGGAAAACGCCTTTTTCACAGTAAATCCATGTACAGATGGAATGTGTTGTTCTTAACTGTAGAAATGAGGGAGAGTTAACGTAGGTGGTGGGTTTATTTTGAAACCATCTAGGCACAAAAGCATAATCTTTGGAAGAAATAGAAAGTTGAGAAGTGGAGAGAGTAAGTCTGAAATGTGGAAGAGTTAAAAGAAAAGGCAGAAGAGGTAAGTCACTTTTGGCTGCAGCTGCTCAGTGATGGTGAGGAGTTCTGGAAGTCATTCTTGAAAAATGGACTCCCTGCCCTTGATTCTTCCTCCAGATCTCCTCTTGGGGTCTGTGCTGGTATTTGGAGTGACTTTTCAATTAGCCAACCCTCCTGAACTCTGGATCCAGACTGGGAGAAGCTTGCCAGGGCCATGACTTCTATCTTATTCAGTCATAAGGAACATGGAAATCAATTTTTCCCAATCTCAGTTATAGCTTGAAATCCATCCTTTTTAAGGCAGCAGGAGAATTAATCTATTGAATGGTTTTCAAGATTTTGCTGACATATAAACATTTTAAGAATACATTACATTTTTTCCCTCTTTCCCTAGCACTATTTTTTAAATGAAGCCAACTTGCAGTGCCAGCCAGAAGAAGAAAGATGACCAAACATTTCTTCTCCATGAGAGTACAAACCCATTTTTTTTCCAAAGTCTGAAACACAAACTTAAGTTCACATTGTTCAGTGACATCCTTTCAAGTAACTGTCCCAAATAACAGGAAAGCTCCCGGTGTTCATGCAGATGTTTATTAATCTGAATTTAGCGGCTCCCTTATACTATACAGTGCTCCTTGCAGATAAGCGACCACTGGGATCATTTCCTTAGCTGCATGTAAAGTGAGCATGCTTGGAGTTACCCACCCAGCAGCAGTTATGACTGGTCAGAGGCTGGGAGCAGTGGCTTCTAAATCAGGGTTGTAGAACTACCAAGGACTAGAGTGTTGTTTCAAAAAGACTAAAGATGTCCCCAAGCATTATTTGTGCAGTGATTGAAAGCAAGTTCCTCACACACATATACCTGCATGCAGATGTATTTAGGTGCTATTATAATACAAGTTAATAAAACTTAATGCAACATTTAAATAAAATAAATAGTTAAAAACTACATATTAAAATATAAGTAAAATAAATATTACACTGACATAGGAATATAAGAATGGTTAATCCACTCTGTTAATTATACTAAGCATAGCAAAATTGAAAAAAAAAATGAATACAGCACAACTTTTTTCTATGCATTTACTCTGACAATAGGTCAAAGGCTCATTAACAAAAGAGGATGTGTGTAGTCTGCTAGGTCTACACAGGGGCTATCACACTTAAAAGGTTTAGAGGATGGATATAGACTTCATAAACAGAAATGGGGATTGTACTATTTAAAGGAAACAAGCTAAAAATAGGTCATGTGACATGGCAGGGTGGATAACGGAGGCTGCAATCTGGGGTGTGGGCCTCGTAGCTCATGCCTGTGGTCATAGATATGATCAACTCTGTGAATATCGGGGAGCCACATGGATAGACCCTAGTCATTTCTGAAGTGACGCAGAATACAAGCACAGAGTTAGATACACCAAGAACTTAATGAATGGGAAACTTCAGGGCCTATATCTAACATGTCCCCAGGGACCATAAAGTGGTTCTAATAATAATAATCATCTGGAGATAAGGTTTTTTATTTATTTATATGTGTGTATATGGCATTCCAGATCTATAAAGGCCAGATGTTGTGCCACTCTTTGGGTCCAGATTTACTGGATGCTGGGGATTTAAACCTGGGCCAGAACACTTTTCAAACAAGTGGTTTTACTAATAAGCCATCTCTCCAGCCCCTAATGATATGGTTTTGCACAAGTAAAATACTGAAGCAAGCATTAAGTCTATTCTCCCTATCCCTCTCTTTCTACTAGGGGTCTTGGAGAAAGTACTGCAACTTGGGAGACTCAGGACCTTGAGCTGGTTTCATTTAATGCAAATCAACTTGGACTTAGCAGGGCAGACTTATGTAATTTGCAGTCAATACCACAAGTAGTCAATGCAGTGCTGACCACCACAGTGCAGAAACGACTTCCAGGAACACCCCATCACTTTCTGTACCAATCTACTTGTTAGTGAAATAAAAATGCAAGGGAGATGTCTAGGATGAAATAAATGAATCACTTCTGTAATAGTTTGTGCTAGGGCTAGTTGAGTAATGAAAAGGGATAAGATTTGAAATGTACAAAGCCAGAAATATTTGAGGCAAAAGTCTTCCAATACATACAAACATATAAAATTTTAATTAAAAGAACCAATTCTCATCAGAATCATTTAGTTAAGATAAAAATCTACTTATGGCATGAATATATTTGACTTTTGTGTAGAGTTTACTATAAAGTAAAACCTTAGGGTTTACATTCTTTTTTTTGTTGTTGTTTTGTTTTTTTGTTTTTTTGAGGTAGGGTCTCACTCTAGCCCAGGAGGACCTGGGATTCACTATGGAGTCTTAGGGTGGCCTCAAACTCACGGCAATCCTCCTACCTCTGCCTCCCAAGTGCTGGGATTAAAGGCGTGCACCACCATGCCTGGCTAGGGTTTACATTATTTTTTTATTTTTTATTTTATTTATTTATTTGAGAGCAACAGACACAGAGAGAAAGACAGATAGAGGGAGAGGGAGAGAATGGGCGCGCCAGGGCTTCCAGCCTCTGCAAACGAACTCCAGACGCGTGTGCCCCCTTGTGCATCTGCCTAACGTGGGACCTGGGGAACCAAGCCTCGAACCGGGGTCCTTAGGCTTCACAGGCAAGCGCTTAACCGCTAAGCCAACTCTCCAGCCCAGGTTTACATTTTTTAAGACATGAAACTAGGGCTTGAAAGATGGCTTAGTGGTTAAGTGCTTGCCCGTGAAGCCTAACAACCCTGGTTCAAGGCTCGATTCCCCAGGGCCCACGTTAGCCAGATGCACAAGGGGGCACCTGTGTCTCGAGTTCATTTGCAGTGGCTGGAGGCCCTGGCGCACCCATTCTCCCTCTCTCTCTCTCTCTGCCTCTTTCTCTGTCACTCTCAAATAAATAAATAAAAATAAACAATTTTTTTTAAAAGACATGAAACTATACCTGTACTAAAGACAGTGTATTTCATGGGTAGTACTGGATATCTGACCTACTTGTTATGCTTTGAGTATAGAATGTTTGTCACAGGGGCATATGTTGGATGTTTGGTTTCTGACTTGTGGCAGAAAATGCTGTAAATTTCAAGAGCTGGGGGAAATGGGTCACTGGAGTTGAGCGTTCGGTTGTGATGATCCCTACCCTTCTCCTGTGTCCCCCTCTACCTGCTTCCTGATCTTGTGGCATGCATTGCTCTGCTCCACCTCACTCTCCCCATCATGATGGACTGTGCTTCTGAAAGCCTGAAACCTTGAGCCAAAATGAAACCATCATACCTTTTAGTTGCTCTCAGGAATTTTGGTAGCAGCAATGAAAAGTAACTGGTAACATCACCAGAATGGAAATCAATTTTTGCTCAACCATGGTGGGAGGTATATTAAATTACTATCAAAACTGATTCCACCTGTAAGAAATAAAGAGATGGCATTTAAGTATGTAAAGAAATATTATTATATTGACCTACCGGTTAATTAAAACATTCCATTCAAGCATTTTATTTTGTTTGTAGATTTTAATGTTATGTTTTATTTGCATATTCCAAATAAATATTTGTTTTAATATTAAGTTTATACTTATATTTTTGATAATTTATAGGTTCTCCTAAATTTTATAAGTCTCTAGATTTACAAAACATGTACAAGTACATAAGGAATATAAAATTTGTTCATCCATATTTTCGGTATGAATTCAGCATAATTTTCAACAAATTTTTACTTCTTCCTAGGACTAGCATACATGTTAAATGACTAAAAGTCATGCTCTGAAGATGGATTAGACTTGAGTTCAGCCAGGCATGGTGGCTCATGCCTTTAATCTCAGCACTAGGGAGGCATAAGTAGGAGGATTGCTGTGAGTTTGAGGCAATCCTGAGACTCCATAGTGAATTCCAGATCAGCCTGGGCTAGAGTGAGACCCTACCTCAACAAAACAAAAAAGAAAAAAAAAAGACTTAAGATCACATCCAAATTCTGTAACGTGCCACTTTTGTGTATGTCTTAACGACTGCTCAAACACTCACAGATTTGTTTTAGCAACTGTCACACAAGAATTGTAGTATAAGAAAATTCTTGGGCTGGAGAGATGGCTTAGCGGTTAAGCGCTTGCCTGTGAAGCCTAAGGACCCCGGTTCGAGGCTCGGTTCCCCAGGTCCCACGTTAGCCATATGCACAAGGGGGCGCACGCGTCTGGAGTTCATTTGCAGTGGCTGGAAGCCCTGGCGCGTCCATTCTCTCTTTCTCCCTCTATCTGTCTTTCTCTCTGTGTCTGTCGCTCTCAAATAAATAAATAAAAAATGAACAAAAAAAAAAATTAAAAAAAAAAAGAAAATTCTTAACACTAGCAAACATGTAGAATGTATCAATAAATGTGGATAACAGAAAAAGAGGCACATACATGAGGACATATGCAGCTCTTATACAGAACTTGAAATAAAGATGTCTATCACATAGGGTTGTCCACAAGGAGCAC
The DNA here is from genome assembly GCF_020740685.1 of Jaculus jaculus. Lineage (NCBI taxonomy): Eukaryota > Metazoa > Chordata > Mammalia > Rodentia > Dipodidae > Jaculus > Jaculus jaculus. Next base: position 312,733,817 of record NC_059102.1, read on the forward strand.
TGTACCTAGCAGACAGTATTAAAGTGAATAACTTATTCTTTGGACCTGAACTCCTCCTTTAAATTTTAATGCTAAACAGTCATTCTTTGCAGATCTACTTTATATTTCTCTCTCTGAATTTACAAGGGGCAGAGTAGGTTGTGCAAGTTGACCAGATGTGTCCATTTATAGGCAAGAGCGTACCAAACAACATGCAAATTATATGCAAGGTGACATACACATCCACATCAGTGACTCAGCCACTTATGATAATAGCGCTCCAGCCCTGCTCTGCCTCTGACTGGAGCTGCGTTGTTGTTTCATAAATATCGATTGATCTTGACTTTTGCTGAGGCAGCCAGGGAAGTTTGTCAGGAGACAGGCCAAGAGGCCTATCTTTACAGTTTAATCCACCCTTCATTCATTTCCTCCATTTATGCTGGGGCTTGCACCTTTGGGGCTACATTATGTCATCACCTGAAGTATGTGTCAGACCTTCATTCCTTGGGACACTGTTGTTTTCAAAGTAGAGTGCATGCTACATGCATTTCCTCAACTGAAGTTAAATGACACTCATATTGGACCCCAGAAACCTAACAAAAATGGACCACAATATGTACCAGCTCATTTTTTATCACCTCCAAAAAGACCTATAGTGGCATAATATCCCTGCTGGCACCTGGAAATCAACACAGTGCTTTCCCTGTGAGCACTCATCATAAGAGGTGGCAGTATTCTCTCAGCAAGTAGATGGGCCCCTATCTGCCTTTCCTTGATAAACATGCCTGGATGTGGCATTCATTTCTTTTCCTAGGAATGCAATGATGATGTGATTTCCAGGGCCCTGTTCTGGATGTATGAGTAACAAACCCATGATCCATCATCCACAATAAACTGTCTTCGTGTAGGTATTAATTTAGTCTTATGTAATATATAGAAGCGATTTGTTGGCTGGTGAGCGGAAAGCATGTGTTTCAGCAGGCCAAACCTATTTGGGCCTCTCCTACACATCTCTCGGACTTGATCACATACACCATGCATATTGATGGCTGCTTCATATTGGAGGCTATTTTCTGAAATGCTTTCTCATCGTCTTCATTACAACACAATGCTGTTGTGCAGAAGGAATGGGGATGGCTATGGCTGAACACACCGGTTTCGCAGGCACGTTAAATCACTAAGCAATCATGAGAATAAAGAGCAATGCAGTAGAACAGCTGATTTTTCCCTATTTAATGGTTTTTGAATAGATGCTAATTCTTATGGACTATTTATTGACCTGACAATGGCCTCTTTGAAGGCATGCTCAAGCCTTATGAAGACCAGAGTTTAATTTGTGCTTTGGGAGGCAAGCCAGAAATAAAGAATCAGGTTCTTTCTCTTTGTATTGATGGTAACTTCTCCAGCAGCCTCAGCCAATAGAAATGGAACCATATGTCTACGTTCAAATGTTCCACTAGTCCACATACACATAAATACATATTAAATATGCACTGAATATATTTAATAACATTATTCTTTAATTGAGTGAATCAAAACTGTTTTGATTTCAATATGCAAGTAACTCAAAAGTGTATGTTAACATGTACTAATGTAATGAGCTTAGCTTGCACTTAATTTTTATAACAAATATAACTAATTTACTTGGCATGTCTATCATACCTATATCAAAGCTCAATTGTGACTAGCCCATTTCAAGAGTTCAATGGTTACATGTCATGAAGCTATCCAGTTCTAAAATAGTCACAGAAAGGGCTCCTAACCTAACCTAGGGCTGCAATTTTCCCTTTACTTAGAAAAAATAAAATGCACAAAGTACATAATCCACTAATGGTTTACACATTTACCAATAAATGACAGAACTTAAATCAGCAGAACAGATCTCTGGATAGCATTATACCAACAACCAAGAGCCAAAGTTCTTCTCCTGACCCCATTACTGTTTCGAGGTGACATGGAATTCAACTTTCTCATTTGCAAAATGAAGTTCCTCACCTAGATGAATTACCAGCTCCCTTTTGGATGTAAAATCAGAGAATTCATCTTTTCAGTTTTTAGTCCATTTTAGCTTTCAAAGCAAGAACAGACTGATTCCTGGCTTCCATTGTTACGTTACATTATGTTATGTTGTTATGTTTGTTATGTTATGTTACAAATGGCTGAATTTTAATCATGTAGTTGAAGATTTCTGTGGCTCTTCCCTAGAGATTTTTTCTCCTATGGATGGCTGTTCCACACAGGAACTTTTCCTCCACTGTATTTAACTCATGTTTCTTTTCTTATTTTCATCCCTCAGCCCCCCACCATCAGGAGCTCTTGCATTTTCCTGCACATTTTGTTCCCATCTTCCATGCCCTCTTGGCAATTGTTATACAGCTCCCTCTTCAGCTTTTCCAAGTCATATTTACCGTGCACTCGAGTCCTGTCAGTCAGGTCCTCACCCATCCTTCATGGCCATCCTTTGTGTCCACAGTCCAAAGAAAAGTCACTTAAATTTGAACAAGAATGTCATACTTTCCCACCCTCAGCTCCTTTGTTTCTTTTTTTAACTGGGAGAAGACAGCTTGTTGGCTTGTAGAAGAGCATGTGAACATTTTTAATGCCTGCTGTTTGTTTCTAGGGCTTCCGTGGGGTGTCACAAAGTTTCGAATCTTCTTTATACACTAGTTTTTAGTAATGCTGTGCTCTAGGGCCGCATCACTGCAGGCTTCATGGAGCCTTGCAGGCAGATCCCCAGAATCTGCCATTTTTGTACTTTAATTTTTTCTATTTTTATTATTTATTTGTGTATGTATACATCTGTGTATATGTACTCACGCATGTGTATACATATGCATGTGGAGGTCATAGGACAACTTAAAGAGTATCTCCTTTTCTTCTACCTTCTTTTTTTTTCTTGTACCTGCTACTTGTAAAATTCCAGATTTTCCTGGCTCCACCAATCATTGCCATAAGTGCCCTGTGATACCAGATGAAAGCACCACCTTACCTCCAGCTTCACAATGGTGCTGAAGGAGAATGAACTGAGATCATCATGGTACTTTTGCAAGCAAGCACCTTTAACTAATTCATCTCCCCAGCCCCTTATTTGGATTTTAGAGAATTTCACCTAGGTATGTTTGTCCAGCTAGGAGACAAAGGTGACAGTTAAGCATATAAAATGTGACTGGCAGAAATGAAGAATTCAATTCTCAGGTTTAAGTTATATGTATTTAAAAGATAGTAGTTGTTCTCCTTATGGGCAATAATTTAAGAATGTGCTGCTTTGGATTAGTGGATACTCTTCCTCTTGTAATTTTTATGAAATTTTAAGTTCAAATATGTCTGACAAAATTTAGCACCTAAACTGAAATATTCTCTTCCTAAAATATGCACAGAATTTCAGACTTTGCATGAAATCATCTCTTTACATAAGAAGTTTCTCTCTGGGGTTTGAGAGATGGCCCAGTGGATAAAGTGCTTATTGGACAAGGATGAGGACTTGAGTTCAGATCCTCAGCATTCGAGAAAAATGCCAGGTATGGTGGCACACATTTGTAATCCCAGTGCTGGGGAGGTGGAGAAAGAGGGTCTCTGGGGTTTGTTCTAGCTTGCCTATAATATCAGTGAGTTCTGAAGTCATCAAGAGACCTTTTCTCAAAAAGTAAAGTGGAGAATGAGTGAGCAATACACGTGATGGTGATGTCAGTCTTTGGCCTACACATGCATACATATGCATTCTCACAATATGAGAATGCATGTGCACACACCTACACACACACACACACACACACACTATGCATACATTTTCACATGAAAAAAAGAAGTTTGTCTCCATAATAAACTATATGTATTACATATTAAGCTGATAGGATTTTGACTAGGTTGGGGCAAAGAAAATATTAAGGAAATTAATTGTGCTATGTATTTTGATTTTTAAAATATGTTTACTCAGCTGGGCATGGTGGTGCATGCTTTTAATCCCAGTACTCGGGAGGCAGAAGTAGGAGGATTGCTGTGAGTTCAAGGCCACCCTGAGACTACATAGTGAATTCCAGGTCAGCCTGAGCTAGAGTGAGACCCTACTCTAGCAAATTTAAAATTATGGTTTTAAGGCTGAGGAGATTGCTCAGTAGTTAAAGGTAATTTTTTTCCTTTTTTTTTCTTTCTTTCTTCTTTTTTTTTTTTTCTTAAGCCTTCTGTTCTAGGTTAAGTTCCCAGTACCCAAGTAAAATCAAATGCACAAACGTGGCATATGGGTCTGGAGGTTTTTTTGTTTTTTTGTTTTTTTTTTTGTAGCAGCAAGAGATATTGGTTCTTACACCCCCCCCCCCGTCTCTCTCTCCTCCCAAATAAATAAAAACTAATAATAAAATCATGGCTATATTTTCACCAGATGGTGCTGTTCTGGGCATGGCTTCCTTTTCCAAGCTGCTGAAACTTCTTTTTAACTTATAATATTTAACATGTTAAGCACTCTAAATTTGTTTGGTGTGTGTGTGTGTGTGTGTATTTTTTCTTAAGCATCTGTATGTAAAGTTGATGTCATGGTTTGAGTAGTATTTATGATTTAGCCCCCTTCTTAGTCCTCCCCTGATAGAGCCATTGAAAGGTGGAGTCTTGTTGGAAGACATGTGCCATTGTGCGTGGCCCTTGCCCACTTAGTGTTTAGGAGCTCTCTCTTGCTTCTGTTTCATGCTGATATGGGATGATGTGACACAGCTTCCTACTCATGCCATGACTTCCCCAATATGATGAAGCTTAGCATCTGAGTATTATGGGGGGCAGCATTTTATATTCAAACTATCACAGAGGTGATATTGAGCCTCTTCCTTAGTCCCCAGGTGGGAGGCTGAGTCTTGCTCAGGAGGTGTGTCACTGGTGTGGACCTTAGGATTTTTAAGACTAGCTCACCTTCCAGTGCTTGCCAATTCACTCTTACTGCTACCTACCAGCATATGAGACCAAAATGTGATGTCCAGCTTCTGCTTGTGTCATTCTTTTCCTGCAATGATGAAACTTCCCTCAAAACTCTAAGCCATAATAAATCTTTTCCTTCTATAAACTTCTGGTCAGGGTGTTTTGTCCCAATAACAGAAAGGTAACTACTGTAGTAGACATTATCACTCTTCTTTCACAAATCAGAAAGAGACTCAGAACATGGATAGAAATTTCTAAAATCCACAGGTTCCTACTTAATGCATGATGGCAGAGCTGAATCTGAGTTAGGGAACATTTGCTTCACTCTATAGCCCATTATCTGTTCACTTCACTATGTTGCTCTACTCTCTGACGTTCTCGTATCTGTGTCTGTCTGATGAACATATCAGATGCCCATATCTGAATCTATTAGACTTTCACTTCTAATAATGAAGGTCTTCTTCTTATAGATGATATATATATTTTTTTCATTTTTAGATTTATACTCTCATTTTATCTGCCTCCAATTTATGGATGAAGAAACCAATAAGGTGACAGAGTCAGGAGCAGAATCCAGAGTTCCTATCTTTTAACTTATATCAAGAACTAGTTAGTGTGTATGTTATGAAGCTGGAACAACAGGGAAGGCCTTATTTAAAACAGAAGAAGGAAAATAGCATTCAGAAGACTTTCTTTCTGGTGCTGTTGACCTTGGAAATAAGGAGTTAGCACCAGTCCTTTTATATTCCAGATAAGCAACTAGTAGGACAGAGCAAGTATACAAGGAGAGATGTATTATAAGGTTTTGGCTCACACAATTATGGAGTCTGAGAGGTCTCATAATTGGTCATGGGCACCTGGAGATCCAGGAAAGCTGAAGATACAGTCCAAGGGCCTAATGTGGAGAACTGAAGATGTAGTTTCCAGGCCAAGTTAGAGGCTTGAGGACCAGAAGCACAGATGACAGAAGAGAGGAATGACCCAGCTCAAGAAGCTAGGCAGAGTTGAATTTTCCTGCCTTTTTTTCTACTCAGGCCTTAAACCAGTTTGGGTAATATCCATCCAAATTACAGAAGGGCATCAGATTGACTCAATCCACTAATGCAAATGAGGAACCACCCTCACAGACATCCACACTGCGTTCCTAACCTTTGTACTCAACTGTCTCTTACGATCTCCTGCACTGGGATCCAACTGTACCATCGTGTTTGCGTTCCTCAATTTAGTGTTTGTAGTTTCCATGGTATTATCTATGATGGAGCTCATTAAACATGCTGGGGGTATCCTCACAAATTTATTTCTCACAGTGTTGGTGAAAGATAACGTCTTCAGTGCACTCTGAGTGTGAGTAAGTGCTAAATGAAAAGTTCATTCTGACCTTCTTGTCTCCCTGAGCCTTTGAAGCTTTCATGGTAAGACAACACAGGCTAGGCATTGCTAATTTGCTTGCTGTGGGCCACCTTTGTCCCATGTTTTAATCAACTAACCAAACACACTTTTAAAACCTCTGTAACTTCCCAAGCTGTACTAGTAAATTCAGACTCTCTATTTAATGGACCTATATCAATAAATTCAACCTCACCTTGCTTTATGTTGCTTTCAACATTATACAGCACCCTTAGAATCGATGCCCTCACAAGTTCCCTCTATCTCCCTCTGTATAAAGTAGAAAACTCAAGGGTTTCCTTTTTATTTATTCTGACTGTTTCAAGCACCTATAAAATTTATTTTGACCACATTTATGCTCTACTACCTTCTCTTATTCCTTACAATTCCCTCCAAAGCACTTAATTCTTCTTCCCAACTGGTCCCTTTTTTACTTCTGTTGGTGTGTGTGTGTGTGTGTGTGTGTGTGTGTGTGTGTGTGTGTGTGTGTGTGTGTATGTTGAGTGAGTTTAATTGGGATTGTGTGAATGAGCATGGGTGGGGAGTAATGTACTGAAGTATAAGAAACCTACCAGTGTCTCAAGTTCTTGAGTTATAATGTACCATCTCATGGGTCACACTTTGTAACACACCTATAGGGACCCCAGAAACTTCAACAGCAATCAAAGTAGGTTGTTGGGGTAAATCACCATTTCTTGCATAGCAACTGCCTCAGGGAAATGATTTCAGTTTCCTCAGCCATTGAAGATTAAACACACTCAGACAGAGGTAGAAAGTCCAAGATTACTATTGGTGATAATGTGCCACTGAGAGGGGGAGGCTTTGGGGTGGAAAGCCTCTCCCATTGGCAAAGAACACTCATCAGAATTCAGGGCTCAGCACTCCTTGTTTCAGCAAGGTCTTCCCACACATCTCAATCTACCAGATCACATTCTTTCCTAATTGGCACATTCATTTCAACAGTGGACACCCTTGAAGGCTAGGATTTAAACTTGACATTGTAATTTAACTAGTCACAAGTTTATTTCATCTACTCAGCTCTGTGGCTAGAGCATATAAAGGTTTCTTTTAGGGCAAGCAGAGAAGTTTGTGGTCATTTATGTAGTATTTCATCTAGGAAAGCAAATCCCTCAACTTTCACCAGCAACCAAATTATATTACAAAATAACAGCAATCAAAACAGCATGAGACTGACATAAAAAAGACAATAAATAAAATGGATTAGGCCTCTGAGTTATAAATCCACACATATGGTATTAACTACTAGAGAAAGTATATCTTGTTCCTGGAGTTGTTAGGGTCAACGCCTAGGCCCTGGCAGCCCCATAACAAGCTAGGTTTGGCCACTCATCAGTATACTAATTAAAGACACAAGTAACAGTGGAAAGTGGGGAAACCAGGTGTATTCAATGTGGCCACATTTGAGAGAGGAAGAAATAAAGAGGCTTAGTGACTCCTCTGAGTTCATTTTCAGGGACTTGAGGACTAGGTTTCAAATGGAAGCAAGAGGTATGGAGCTAATGGTCCTGATCAAAGTGTAGTCCCACCCATAATTATCAAAGCCTTGTCTCAGCTTCAGCCTGTCACACAAGTTCAAGCTGTCAAGATTCTCAAAAGACAAGTCCTTCTTCTGGTTGGCACCAGGTTTCTGTCTTCTTCACCCACATGATATTACTATGGAAATTCTAGTTCACTGGGTTCCATTGTCTCAATTGTCTGACAGATGAAGGAATACATACAAGAGCTAACTTTGCTCCTCAAAAGACAGTTGCAGTATCTTCAATAAATGTTGAGGCATAACTGTACAATCACTTGCAAAAGAATAAAAATAGACTTTTGTATATACCACTCACAAAACTTACTTGACATAGATTAAAGAGTTAAATTTTAACCTTGAAAATATACAATCCTGGTTAAAAAAAATGGTCAGAAAAAAGCTCCTTGACCTTGATATTACTGAATATATATATATATATATATATATATATATATATATATATATACACACATATATATACATATATAATATATATGTGTATACACACACATATATATGTATTTATATACATATAATTACATATATATTTCAATTACATATATATTTCAATTACATATATATATATATATATATATATATATATATATATATAATTGGAAAATGACATAAAAAACACAAGCTTAAAAGCAAAAGCTAGCTAATGGGACCATGTCAAACTAAGTTTCTGCAAAGTAAAGAAATGATCACAAAGTGAAATGTCAGCCTACAGAATGGATGAGCATTTGCAAGCCATGCATCTGATGGGTTAATATTCAAAGTATATAGGGAAATCAAAACACAATCCAATCAAATTTAACAATGGACAAATGACTTGCATAGGTCCTTTCCCAAGACAAAGATGCTCTGAGAAGTTCATTATCTTCTGAAAAATGCCAATCAAAGTCTTGTGGAGACACTACTTCTCACATGTTAGAAAGGCTATTATCAAGAGGATAAGTGATCACAAATGAGGGCAAAGTTGTGGGGGGAAAAAGAAGACACCTAAGGTGGTAGTGAAATTGTACACTGATAAACTCTGGAAAACAGCAGGGCACTTCTCAGAATCAGCAAATGATCCAATAATCCCACTGAAAAGTTTGTATCTGACAGAACTAAAGTAAGTTTGTTTTCCCATCCGTCACCACATCTAGAGTGTGTGTGTGTGTGTGTGTGTGTGTGTGTGTGTGTGTGTGTACAATGCTCTGTTATTTACTGTATTCATCATATTGTACATTAGAACTAAAATAATCCCAGGAATAAAACCAGGCTCTCAAAGAGATACCTGCATTCTTCTATTGATTATAGTATTAGTCACAATAGCACAAAACTGAAACAACATGAATGTGCAAAGATGGATAAATGGACGTTTCAAGTCTCTCTCTCTCTCTCTCTTTCCCTCTCTCTCTCTCTCTCTCTCTCTCTCTCTCTCTCTCTCTCTCTCACACACACACACACACACACACACACACACATACACTGAATATCATTCCATCATAAAAGAAGGAAATCCTGCCTCCTTTTGTGAACCTTACAAAACGAATAAGTCAGATAAAATCTAAAAGGGTCTAATAGAATATAAAAGAGTCATAGAGGGTGGGGTGATTGCTGTAAACATACATTATTATATATGTGACATTGGTAGTGACACCGATCTTGAATGCTGCCTCTCACATGTACACAAATGCCAATTGGAGGAAGTGATAGATATAATAACTCCATTGTGATGGTCACTTTACATTCATGAAATCATTTCAGCTGCTCACTATCCGAATTTGAAAACAAACATATTCCATTAGTAAATCTCAGGTTATATCCCATATAAGAAGAGTAAATATAATTTTTGCCTACAGAGATGGCTTAGCATTTAAGGTGGTTGGATGCAAAGCCTAATGACCCAGGTTCTGTTCCCCAGTACCCACGAGAATCCAGAAGCACAAAGTGGCACATTCATCTGGAGTCCATTTGCAGCAGCCTGTGGCCCTGGTATGCTCATTTCCTCTGTCTGTCTCTTCTACTTCTCTCTGTTAGTAAATAACTTAAAAAAAAAAATTAAACTGAGTAAAGGCCTAGAAGTATGGCTTAGAGGTTAAGGTACTTGCCTGCATAGCCACAGGGCCCAGGTCAATTTCCCAGGACCCATGTAAGCCAGATGCACAAGGAGTAATATACACTTCGAAGTTTGTTTGTAGTGGCTAGAAGCCCTAGCATGCCCATTCTCTCTCTTTCTCTCTTCCTCTGTCTCTCTCTCTCTCTCTCTCTCTCCATCTTTTTTTCCTTCAAATAAATAAGTAAATAAAAGAGTAAACATAATTTTATCTTCAATTAGATATGTATGCTTGCATATGTTACAATGGAAAGTATGTTTGTTTTTAATAAACTAAATCACATGCACATTGATATATGTGTGTATTTTATGTATTCATGCATACACATGTGTGTATATGCATGCATATATAAAATTTCTCCCAACAATATCCACTTTGTAACTCAGGCTAGCCTGGAACTCGTGGTCCTCTTGACTTGAGTGGTATAATTACGAGTTTGTTCCACCAAGTCTGACATAGTTTCTTAGTTGAACTATCAGTTAAATATGAGAGAGAGAGAGAGAGAGAGAGAGAGAGAGAGAGACCAAAAGAAAGTCAGAACACACCATTAGAATGATTGTGGCCTTTAGTTGTGGTGCACCAGCCCTGAGCCAGTGCTGCGGTGGGCTATGGCTTCCAGGAAGCTTCCTGGCTCTCTTGGATCAATCAAGCTGGCAGCTTCAGCCAATTTCACAAAGCATAGAACTATCTCAATTGGTCCAAGAAGATGTCAGTTGGGATGATATAGAGTCACTTATAGAAGTCCATAACTTGAGTTAACATTACAATATATAGCCTCCTCTACTCCCCCAGATTACTTCATCATCATTATTTTCTACCTTCTGAAACTCAAAATAATTATACTCTTTAAGCAATGGCCCTGTGTATTAGCCACAGCAGTGGATGAATAGTTGAAAGGATTTGAAATTGCATTAGACATGGATGCACTTCTCCATCTGGTGCTCATTGAGTATTTTCTGTGGGTAAAGTCAACCCATTGTGTTAGGACTCAGCAATTAGTTGTGATAGGGTATGCAAGTTTTCCATAAACAAAGACAATCAAGACTAGAGATGGTAATTGTTTCTCTGAGGAAGGTCTGGAGGCAAGGCTGGAATTGTGATTAAAGAAAGATTAGAAAGATTGAAGAAGCTTGATCAGATGGGAATCAGATGGGGTGGAGGGAAGAGAGAAACGTGAACAAAGGAATGGAGATGGCTGTGGAGAAGTTGAATTTTGAAAGAGTGATGAGAGTAGGTAATAATAGAGCAGAAAAGTTTGATCAATAAGGAATCATTGCTCTATTTTATTTGTGTTGTTGTTTTATTTTAATTTATATTTTTATTAGCACCATGCTCTCAGTAAAAGAACTGACTGGTCATGACTATTGCTATACGTAGATAGAAAGGTTGCATTCTAATTAAAAGGTTAATGAGAACTTCCTGGAAGTAAGGCTAGTTCCTCTTGATTTCCCTCCTAAACTTATTTTTTCAAGCCCTGAGACACATGTCGCCTTTGATGTCAAACCATGTGCCTTATCAGCTCTCTCCAACCTCATCCCCTCCCTTCACTGGTATTTTGTTCCTTTAGAATGCCCAACTTCAGTGAGGCAGGTAGGCAAATACCTGTAATCCTAGCACCTGAAAGGATGAAGGAGGAGCAATGCCATGAGTTCCAGACCAGCCTGGCCTATAAATCAGACCCTTTAAGAGAAAAATAACTACCCAGAATGACAACTTGTATAGTACTTGAATATTCTTTCATTGCAGCAATAATTGTTTTTTCCCCCATATACTTGCCTTGACTTATTTTCCATATCCTGAATTAGACTGTGAATTTCTTGTAAAGAGGAGCAATGTCTTAATTTCACTCATCCAACAGATAATATGCACTCAGCGGGTGTTTGTTGATTGGTGAGGCAGGAGGGCCTCTAAGGGGAAAACACAGAACTGGTAGTTGATATTAAACATCTCTTGCTTATCACAACTTTGCTTCTTGCAGGGACACAGCATTTCTGTTTTGATCTACAAGATGTTTGAATGATCAACATAAACTCAGATTGACAAGGGTGGGGAAATACACGTCCCCCAGTTAATTATTTTTTAGCATTTTAAGTTTTAAGTGTGAGATTTTTTTTTTAAACCAACATTTAAATATTGGAAATTTCACACAATATTTAGGTGTTCAGCTTCTTTTGAAAAGTCAGAATATTCCACATTCCTTAGGCCAATTTCTTGGCCTGCATCAAGCTGGTCAGACTGATCAGGTGGGACATGCTTAAGGCCCAGTAGTCGAGCTGACTTCAACCCCTTACACACAATCCCTTTACATAGGTGAGATAACTGCCTGGACTTAAGGTGCCTGAGTGTGGGTCACTCTCTTTCAAACAGTTGAGCTGACATAGCTAGTGCTTGTATAGATGACAGTTCACCACTGTCATTTTCAGCTTCATATGTTTCCCTGTGGGCAGTTTTCTCCTCCACTGCAGAATTTCAACATCCCTGTCCTCTGCATTATAAAGCTCAGCAGTTCCACTTGCCTACCAAAATGGTCACAAAAACCCATGACCATCTCTGGTTGAGAGTCAATATCCAGAGAGAAGATGATACAACCCAAGTACATTCCTATCCACAATAACAAAGTCCAAGCCTTCTCCAGACTTTGCTTGGAGATCTGCTAGAGAGTCCTAAAGACAGGCCCACAGGCTCTCCTGGGAAGCAGCTAAAGCCTACTTAACATAATTTTATATACACAATACACAATTAGCATAACAGACAATAGGAATCATGTTACCATGGAAGAACCCAATGTATACTTAAAGGCACAGCACTGAAGACATCGGTTTACATCAAACTAAATGTACTTCCGCAGTAGCCACGGAAGCTTTCTTTTTCTTCAGTGCTTAAAAAGTGAGCAGAGAGTAAAAGCCACTTGTCTTCACTTTTCATACCTCTTCTTCATTCTGTCATGAAGACAAAGATAAACTCTCTCTTTCATTCCCCAGCCTCTACTCATGCAGGGGGTGGGGGGAAAGAAAGAAATGGGTCAGTATATAAGTTAAACAATCCTGCTATAATTATATATGGCCCAGGTATGAATTACCTGGGGTCATAGGGAGTCTGGGAAGAGGCCCAGAAGACTGTCATGGCTCATATCACAGTGTTGTTTGTGTGAGTTTTTAAGCGTGTTTCCCCAAACAGTAACCAGCCTAATATCTCTCAAAATTCCATCACTAATAAACTCGGTAATGGATTTCTTCTCTCTCTCAACATTTCATAGGTTTTGCCCAGGCTGCCAATGAGAGTGGAATGCACTCTGTGTTTGCTGCTCTCTCTTGTTTCCTTGTTCCTTTTTAAGTTATAGCTGCTGGAGCGGCTTGATAAGTTTCTCTCTTATCTCACTGAGACATCTTAGACTGATCCGTCCATGGTAACTGAATAATCAATTAATTCTCCCTCAGAGCTCCATTTACATAATGAAAATGCAGCACGCTTATATTTTATACAAGTCATTTTTGGTCGTCTAGACTGATAATATATTGTGTATTGATTGAAGAGGAAAGCCTAATGGATCTTCTGTTGTTGAACTTGCAAAATTGCAATTAAAGTAAAATGACAGAAGCAAGCATCTATTTAGTTCATATCTGTATGTCTCTCTTTAATAAAAAAAGATTCCAAATGTCTGGACCTACCTGATTAAGGCTTTGCACTCATTTGTGCAAAAACGGCACATAATATGTGACTACTTGTGTCCATGGCTGAAGCCAAAATCAAAACTAGACTGTTTGCAAATACTGCCAACGTACAAAACTAGGAAAAATAGAGTCAACATGACCAGGGTTCATGTAACTTTAACCACATCTTTACCTTCACTGTTCATTCAATAGTACGCCCCTCCCCCCACTTAGCCTGAATAAAGGAGGGCACTTTAGTAGAGCTTAGACCAAGTAAATGAAAATTATGGGTTAAAGCTACATGATCTGCATAATCCTGTGGGAAAGACAGAGTGAGGATTTATTCTGGGTCCTTGTCCTTATGGCTCCATATATTTTCAAATCATGATTAATGATTTTTACTGCACAAGCAATAGGTGTAATGGTTAAGCTTACAGGCATGAAGCCCAGCGATGCGGTTCCCACCTTCATCACTAAGGACTACCATGGGATGCAGCCTTTCTCACTTGATTCCTTTGATCCTCAGTTTCATCATCTTTAACCAGATATAAGGTAAATGTTTACTTCATTGTGCTATTGTCAGAATTAAACAAGCTCATAGTTGTTAGATGCCAAAAATAAAGCCTATCACATAGCAATTACTCACTAAAGAACTATGATTATTAACCAATCAAGAAATTCAGTATGGTCTTGGTCCTCCATGTTAGTGATTTTCCATGTATTAGAGAGCCAAGACATATCAAATATGGGCAATAGATGATATGACTTGAGTATGTTCCCAAATTTAATCACTAGTGTAGCAGTTCTGGGAAATGAGATCTGGTGGGAGGTGAGCCAGGATTGTGGGATCTGTCTTTAAGAGTGAATGAATGTTGTTATCTTAGAAGTAGATTCCTTATCAGAAAACAACCCAGCTCTTCCTTCTTCCCTGTCCTCCCTCTCTCTCCTCTCCTTTCTACCACTTGATGCCTTCTGGGTGTACCAAGAGGGCCATATCCAGAAGCCAGCTCTTTCTTCTTAGACTTTATTGTCTTTAGAACCCAGACCTAGTAACTTTCCACTCATTATCAACTATCTAGTCTGTGTTATTCTCTTATAACATAGATAGTAAGATATTTTCTATTTTTTATTTTTTCTATATTTGAAATATTTTCAAAGTGGTCAAGAATTTTGATAAACAATACTTTGATAATCTTTAAAAAATCAAATTATTTCTACTTTTCAAAGGGGAGGAAAGCCATCAACCCAGGGAAAAACAATATATTCTGAAGCTGATATATTCATTCTGTGTCTTGTTCCCACATGTTTCAATAGTTCTCTTCCTGAAAGGTATCTGAGAATTTCCACAGCAACTTCAGGCAGATTTAATTCTTCACAACAGAACTCCTTTAAAGTTCCAGAATGGAATCATCATTGTACCTATACTCATTTAAGTGTTCTCCACTTGAATTGTTTTTAATTTGCTTTTCTCATGGATAAACTCCAGAGAGATAATTAAAGAGATTAAAGAGAGAGGAACTATGTAGCCCTAAGATACACAAATTCATTGGCCCTTTTTAGCCTACAATGCAACAAGCCTTCCTTGCAGTTTAGTCAGCCATGGAAACAGAAAAGACCCCAACACCTCATCACCAAAGCAGACCAAAAATGAACCCAACATGGCTCATGGAAATTTTGCAGAAGAGGAGGTGGAAGAAATGTCAGAGCCACATGTTGGGTCATGATATGCACAGACATTTATCTTATTCATAACTGTGGGCTAACTCCACAATGCATGACCTATATACCTCAACAAGGAGGAGCCAATGGGAGGGGGTAGGTTACAGATTAGCCTAATAATGGTACCAAACTGACTGTATTTACTGAATACAAAACTAATTAATAAAAAATAAATAAAAAGAAGAAAAAGAAAAAAAAAAGACATGTCTAGAGCCAGACGAGCATAGCACTGATAAGAAATGAAACAAACAGGGTATCATAGAGCAACCAATTACAGAGATTAAGATGTGGGTATGGGGCTGAAGAGATTGCTCAGCAGCTATGGTGCTTGTGTGTAAAGCCTGGGTCCCCATTGCACATGTCCAGCTAGATAAACAAAGTGGCTCATGCATCTGGAGTTCGTTTGCAGCGGATGGAGGCTCTGATATGCCTATTCTCTCTCACTCTCTCTCCTTGCAAATAAATAAATAAATAAATACATTTATTTAGTAATCAATTACAAAATTAAGACATTCTAAGTACAGCCTATGCTTTATGCCCAGCTCTGGACTTTGACTTCAAGAAAAACTGTTCTGATATGTGCAAAAGGAAAAGGGGGCTAATATATATATACATATATTGGTTTTTCAAGGTAGAGTCTCACTGTAGTCCAGGCAGACCTGGAATTCACTATGTAGTCTCAGGGTGGCCTCAAATTCACCACGATCCTCCTAGCTCTGCCTCCCCAGTGCTGGGATTAAAGTAGTGCATCACCACACCCAGCTAATGTGTTTTCTTTTTTTTTCTTTATACTTCTTTAATTACCTTTTCCAATGATGGTGTATACATTCAAGTTATTCAAATCTGAGTTAAGATTAGTATTGAAGGCAGGCATATTGGCATTTTCATCCATACAAAAGGAAGAACACATGAATTAAACTAATTATAGTCCTTATCACCACTCAAAAATATACATTTTTTCAAAGGTTAAAAATAGAAGTTCTGGGCTGGAGAGATGGCTTAGCAGTTAAGCCTAAGAACCCTGGTTTGAGGATATTCCCCAGGATCCACATTAGCCAGATGCACAAGGGGGCACATGCATCTGGAGTTCATTTGTAGTGGCTGGAGGCCCTGGTGTGCCCATTTTCTCCCCCCCCTCTCTGTTGCTCTAAAATAAATAAATAAAAATAAACAAAAAAAAATTAAAGGAAATAAAAGTTCTTTCCCCAGGAAGGTTCTTCCTCCCAGGAAGATAAGATATAGCCTACACTAGACCATATACCTGTCAAATGTGGGTTCTTAAGGTGCTTAGTACAAAATGAAACAGTGCATTATTTGACATCAACTATGCATGATTATCTTTGTATCCTAATTAAGCATCAGTAATAATGCTTTTAGACCCTTCCTTTTATATGTCTCAAAGGTCTCAAATGTGACAGAGTATATACATGTAAGTATTGGTATCACAATATGAAAACACAAGGTGGACCAGTACAATTGACTTGGTCTTATGTTAATGAGAAGTGATAATCTTACTAACAGCAAAGCCCAATGAAGCCACTGTGCATGAGGGACATGGTTGTGTACAATAAGAAACGAACTGGTCAATCAGAAAAGCTAGCAGTACACTTAAGATTCTGAACCAACTGGGAAAATTTTAAAGGTCAGGGTTCATTTCTGGAACCCTGAGGGTGATGGAGAGACAATTCCAAAGCTACATGGCTACCAAAAACACACATCTGCCTGAGTGATGTTCCAGAGAAGTAATCCCAAGGAGTGATACGTATGCACGAATTAAATTAGTTATAATTCTGATCACCACTCAAAAGGATACATTTCTTTCAAAGGTTAAAAAGAAAAGTTCTTTCCCCAGGTTGATGGAGTTAAATGTAAAACAATATTAAGTAGGGTATTTCCTGTTAATCTGAAAGTGACATATAAGTTTTAAACCAGAAGTCAATTAAATCGTAAGTAACCCATATTCTAAGGAAACCTTCCAGCCAACAACATTCATTGGATTTCTTAAGAGACAATATTCAACTTAGAGCCAAAAGCTGCCAATATGGAGGGAAAACATGAATTTCTTTTTTTTTTTTTTTTTTTTTTTTTTTTTCATGAGGAGGTAAATGAATGGGATTATGGTGGTTTGAATGTGAAATGTCCCTCACAGACTCATGTGTTTGTGATTAAGATTCACACTCAATTCCCAGCAGGTGGCAGTTTGGGAGGTGGAGCCTTGCTGGAGGAGGTGTATCACTAGGGGTGGACCATGAGATTCCTTAATCCAGCCTGCCTGTGCTAGCTAGTTAACTTCTGCTGCTTTCTGCCAGCTGCTGTGGCAAGATAGGTGCCCAGGTGCCTACCATGATTTTTCTGCAATTATGAAACTTCCCCTCGAAACTGTAAGGCTAAAGTGAGCCGTTTCCTCCCATAATCTGTTTTTGGTCATGTGTTTTGTCCAAGTAGCAAGAAAGTAACTGCAGCAGGGTTTTGGCCATGAAAATAACAAGCAAAATAATTTCCAATATTAAGCCTGTCTACGAGAAGGAGAATGAAATACCTCAGTGTGTTACTATCTTCTCACACAATCTGCTTTATAGGTGTGGTGTGTACCTAAGTGAGCGGAACAGACAGACCTGCAGAGATTAGCCACCTCTTTTTGGCCTCCCTTTGTCCAAGTGGCTGAGCACCTTAATCAGAAACTTGTAAGTGTACCCCTGTGAGTATGAAGTGCAGTGCTGGGCTATACCAGGCTAAAGTAAGCTCTTTCACCTAGGAGATCCCAGCATGGAGATCCCTGCCAAAGAGTTCACATATGTCTTCTCACACCATTATGAAACCAGCTACACAGGGCATCTACACAGCTGGCAAACAGCAGATTGGTGACAGCCAGCAGAGCTGAACAACAAACAAATACATATATTTGCCTTCCCACATATTCCTTTGCAGGATCCCCACACTGAGAGGTTAAACATAGAGAGGCAAGAGAAAAGAGTGAGGAAGTCATAGAGAAGACCTGTTCCCAGCCTAAAGTTCAAATATGACTGATATATTGTCGGAAATTGAGGCAGGAAAGGTATGAGATTTAGGTCACTGAAATTATTAAAGTTTTAAATTATAAAGCAAATTTTTAGTTGATTAGAGAGAATTTTTCAAACAACCTTTAAAGAAAATTTAAAAATTACAAATAGCTATATTGCTACACCAGCAAAGAAACGAAGAAATAAACCAGCTCAATTAATTGTTTATATTTACATTTTGTCCATAATGACTTTCGTTGGGATTGACACTAAAATGTAACCATGTGACTTTAAAATTTGTGTTTTCTTCTCATGGAGCTGCTTTCTTCTCCATACTAAATAATTTATGATGTTTTTATGATAAGGAATGATGACAGCAGTAGAAAAAAAATTAGGGGACTTTACAATGCTTTTATTTTCAGAAGCTCATTCCCATCAGCACCGCCTCTAAGAACTAGATTTTTAAACCACATTGTTGTAGTGACTGGGTGAGATGGACTCAATCGGGGGCTGGGGTGGAGAAGCAGCCCTATCATGCCTATCAACTTAATAAATGAAGTTATCCTCATCAGTCAGGTCCAGAGGCCAGCCGGGCCCTGCAGTTTGCTGAGTCAGACCCAACACATTTAATAAAAGGGATTGAAAAATAGTGCTTGATGTTGCTCTCCTTCAGATGAGTAAATTGTGAGGACACCCCATACATTAAGAGGAACCACTCATTTCCATAATGTGATAGGATTGTCCCCATTGATCCCACTCTGCTCTGAGTACAGAAGCTTGCTTTGGATCTTGATGAAGGGTTTATGGGGACTCGCCAGAGTTACCAGTGAGCAGTGCACTACTCAATCCTCTGCCTAAACCCCAGATGGATAGAGCTCCAAGATTTCACTTGTTTTCTGCTTTGCCTTCATGGGGTACATTTTCATGTAGTTCTTTGCTCTTGTATACTGAGTTTTTGCCTGCTCAAGAGGACTGCGCCCATCCCAGCATAGCTGGAATATAGGTATAACTGGGAGAATTGAAAATGTCATCTTTCTCCAGCATCTCTAAGAAGTCATTTTCTTCTCCCAAGCATGCTGCTCAGTCACTTAAACTGAAACCTGTATCTTGACATCCAATCTTGTATTGTTACTCACATGTGTCACTTGTTTTCTAAGTGAACTAGCACATATGCTTTGCACTTTTGTTTCTCTGAAATTTTGCAATAACCTTCTAAGTCATTCTAATTTCATCTAACAGCATTCAAGAAACCTTTGTTAAACATGATGAGCTCTTCAGTCATGACCTAAATGTACCAAAATCCCTGGCTTCAAATAGGATAAAACCTACTAGAGGAAAAGCAGAAAAAATAAAATAAAATATAAAGATAATTGGAAGGTTGATTAAAGTAATGAGATGATAACTGAAGCAGGTGCTGATAAACATTCTGGAAAGAAAAGTCCATTCCATTGTCAAAACAAGACAAGGTGCTCAGGGTAGATAGGTGGCAGTCATAAGAAATACAAAGGACCTAGCAATAGAGATAAAGACCAATGTGTGAGACCTGTGGCCCTGAGATTTGAGAGGAGAACCTCAAGGGGGAAGTGTGCCATGCAGGATGGACTCAATGAAGAGCAAGAGTTTACAGCTAGGCTGTGTGGTATAGAGGCAGGAATAGAGGCTATAAAAGATATTTATGGGGGTAGCCAGTTGTAGCAGGCTGCAATCATTAGCATTTTGTATGGACAGACTTTCTACAAGACTGTAAAATAATGAGCATCCAGCCTTATCTTTTAACAAGAATTATTAAAGGAAAAAGTGTTATGTAAGCATTACTGTGCTAATTTTAATGATGATATTATTTTATTACTGATTTAGTTATACTTGGTAAAGTAAACACAACTCTAATGCAGTGTATTTCTTCCTGATTAAGTAAAAAAAAAAACACTATAATGGGTGTCTTTTTTTGTTGTTGTTGTTCTCCTAACATATGCCCTGTTATAAAATCTTGTCAGGCACAATACATTAACATGGTCTAGGATATGGTTCAGTTAGTAAAGTACTTGCCTCAAAGCCTAAGGACCTAAGTTTGAGCCCTAGAACCCAAGTAAAAATGTCAGACACAATATCACATGCTTATAATCCCAGCACTGGGGAGGTAGAAGGAGACAGATCCTTGATGCTTGTGAGCCAGTCTAGTCTGCATGGCAAACTCTAGGCCAATAAAAGACCCTGCTTCAAAGAAGATCTCTTCTGAGAGGTATGAAACCTGAGGTTTTCCTCTGGCCTTCACAAATGTGCGCGCACACACACACACACACACACACACACACACACGCACACACACACAACAATCTAGTACTTAAATGACCTAGGATGACAGGTAAAGCTTCTGCACAGAGAGCCAAATTTCAGGTGGGAAAGCTATATGCTATATTCTAGACATCACTGATATACATATTGATCATGATAGCTATCTGAGAAATTGCAGTCATACTTCTTGTTCCAATACAAAAAGTGTGGTATGACATGGGAAGGGATGCCTGACTCCACATGAAGACCATGTGGGTTGCCGCACCCTGCTCATAGGCCACATTAAATCAAAGGAAAACCATAGACATCCAGTCCCTTCCACTGAAAGTAATAAAGCTTAATTCTACTCTGTCTGTGACAATTGATATTTCTCTTTTTAAGATCTTTTATTGATCTTTATTAAATCATAAATTTAAAGTCATTTTCAAATGGGTGCTGGTAGTTGTCATATGTATTATTAATTGACATCATGGAATTTGTATGAGAAAAACTCACCAGCCACACATATAGGTAGTATTTAATTATTTGATTAATAAAGTTGGTTAATCTTTTTTTTTTGACAGTTTTTTTTTAAATTTTTTTTTTAATTAACATTTTCCATGATTATAAAATATATCCCATGGTAATTCCCTCCCTCCCCACCCCCACACTTTCTAATATGTTCCAAATACCATTCAAGACACTGTAGTTATTATCCTATTTTATCTTCATAATTCATACTGTTATACTCAGTTTAATAATGAAGAAACTGAGCTGAGACGTAGACAATTTACTCAGTAAAGATTAGTTAAAATTAGAAAGTAGTTTATTAGTGGATATTATATATATATATATACATATATATATATTAGAGGATGGGTTCTGCTAAAGAAGCAAACCAGTATGAGATTAGACATTGAAACAACTAACATATAGGTAGTTGATAAATATATAAATAGATTATAGAAATTTCCTTATTCAGTTAAGGAAATTAAAGCATTCTATAATCTTTGGTTAAAGCCAGTGCTGGAATTCAGTCTACAGTGCAAAATCCATGAATGAAAAAAAGCTGCTCATGATGTCAGCCAAAGTCCAGAAGAAAGTCAGTGTCCCCAGGCCCAAAAAAAGGTGAATTCTCTATCTACCTTCTATTCTAGTGAAGATCCCAAAGGAATAGATGGGGGACATCACATTGAATCCACTATTGAAAGGCTAATGTTACCTGGGGAAATCCTCACAGACATATTCAGGAGTAATGAATGACAAGCCAGGTATCGGAATACCCAGTCAAGTAAATGCATGAAGTTAAGCATGACAGGATATCTGATTAGCAAATATATATAAATACAATATGGATGGAATCACCAAGCAATTTAAATGAATGAAAATACTATTTATTCAAGTGCATGTTTGTTAAAATTTTGAATGGATAGATAGCAACCAGAGTTATTATGTACTAGAGTAGTGAGTATGTGATTGACAGTCTACCTAACAGGGCTTGGATCCAGACTGGATACTCTCATTATCATAATTCTGGCCATTAAACTGACATTTCATTTTTTCATATTATTTAAAACTTTGCATATTATTGTAGCAGCATGAAAAATCATACAAAATTATAAAAGTAGCTTTGAGGGTCTGGAGGTATGGTTCAGAGGTTAAGGCTCTTGCCTTCAAAGCCTAATGACCCAGTTCCAATTCTCCAGTACCCACATAAAGCCAGATACACAAAATGGTACATGCATCTGGAGTTCACTTTCAGCAGCTAGAAGCATTGGAGCATTCTTCTTTCTGTTGCTCTCTTCTCTCTGTCTCTCTCTGCTTGTAATAAATAAATTTCTATTTTAGATTTTTAAAATTAATTTTTATTTATTTATTTGAGAGTGACAGACAGAGAGAAAGAGGCAGAGACAGAGAAAGAGAGAATGGGCACACCAGGGCCTCCAGCCACTGCAAATGAACTCCAGACACGTGCACCCCCTTGTACATCTGGCTAACGTGGGTTCTGGGGAATTGAGCCTTGAACTGGGGTCCTTAGGCTTCACAGGCAAGCGCTTAACTGCTAAGCCATCTTTCCAGCCCATAAATTTCTATTTTAAAAAGACAAAAACAGCTCTGGATATAATATAATATTCTGAGAATTTTAAATGATTTATTCTGTTATTTTTTTATGGAGTAAGATAGATTGGTTCCTTTATAAAATGTTCACAGCATACAAATACAACCTGTGGCTATAGTCTCAAAAACTAATGTAATACAGGAAGAAAACTATTTGGAACCTAGAGCTTCATGGAAAAACATGATATAAGTCAGACTAATACTCAAAATTTCCATATGTCTTAGTATTAAATGGGATGTTATGTTAATGGACACCATAACAATTTTAGGTCTCAGTTTCCTGAACCCCATGGAAGTACTTGGCCACCAGTTGACTAGCTATAGTAAGATCTACTATTTCTATTTGAAACCACTGAGAACTTTATATGAATGGATATTCATACACATTAACACAAATAGATATAAAGCCATCTTACCTTCTCTTCAAGTGTACCTTTGGAAATCATGATGACAAGCTATTTATTCCTACAAGAGATTAATTCACTGCCTAAAAATATTTAATGCAAAGCACTAGAGACTAGAGGAGAGTGACTTGGTATCTGCTGCCTGCTCCTCCCAGGGATGGTTTATGCACCATTTCACCAGCAGGCAATGCTAGCTACTCATACTCATCAAGAACAAAACTGGTAAGCTGCTCATTCCAGAGTAAATAACCTTCCACTCATGGTCATGCAAGCAACCTTAATTTAACTCAATGGATTTTAAAAAAAAGCATAAAAGTAAGATATATATGAATAGGGAAGATGAAAGGTATTAGTAAAAGGAAAATCAGGGGTATAGCATCAAAATACATTATATACATGTCTTTAAAATAAAAAAGGGGAAAAATAATTACTGTATATGGCTGCACGTGCCTGTAACTTCAGCCCTGGGAGGGGTGGAGAAAGCAGGAGGACAGCTGGGGTTCTCTAGTCAACCAGTATAACTTTAAAATGCTGTGAGCTTTTAGTTTATTGAGTGAACCTGTCTCAATACAAAGAGTGACAGGTGACAACCTCTGACCTCCACACATATGTGCACAGGGCATACTCTTTTGCACACACAAGTGAATACACCCATATGCATACCACACATAATACACACACACACACACACACACATTCAGACATAAACTACACTCCCCTCAGGTGTATAGATTACTAATTTACAAAATGATGGTCTTGATTGAAATCATTGCGTTGCTTTGGCTCTTCACAATGTGTTAAGAACATTGTCAAATAATAAACAAAAAATATAACAATAAGCCAGGCGTGGTGGCACACACCTTTAATCCCAGCACTTGGGAGGCAGACGTAGGAGGATTGCCATAAGTTCAAGGTCATCCTGAGACTACATAGTGAATTCCAGGTCAGCCTGAGCTACAGCAAGAACCTATCTCTGAAAACCGAAAATAAAAAAATCTATATATATAACAATATCAGGGAAGCTTGTATGAACCTTATCACTATTCACATTGAGGTAACAAGCCTTTTATGTAGCTATGCTCATTTACCTGCAGGACACAGAGTTGGTTTTGCACTAGTAGGGACCATGTCACATGTTGATGTTGGGGAACTTGCTTTTTAAATACCATTTTAACTCTACTCTTCTTTGTCTCCATGCTTCAGTCTCAAATTCAATAACCCTTTCCCTCATTTCATCATATGCATACAATAAATGTACACAATAACATACCTATGGATGAATTGCTAGCATTATAAAATTGAATGTCATTAAAATTGACCTATCCTCACTTAAAAATATATTCTGGTGAATCCAAGCTATCTACGATGGATCTGCTTTACTTTAAATGGCTGCATGCATACTGCTATATGGATAGACTACAATTTCATTTTCCTGTTTATTATGAGCATTTATTTGTTTTGGGATTTCAGCAAATGCAAACCCTATGCAAGAAGAACATTTGTATATTCTAATGATTTCTTTTCTGTAGAATGAATTCACTAAAGTGGAATTGCTAGGTCAAAGAATAAGTATGTTTTTATTTTTAAAACATATTGTCAAAATTTTAGAAAAATGTAATGAATTAAATCTGCACCAGCAATACTGTAGAATACACTATATCTTGTGATCTGCCAACTCGTTTACATTTTTACCAATATGGAAGGTCTAAAGTGATTATTTTACTTTGAATTTCCATGATTGATAATGAACAGGAGCATTTTTTAATGCCTCCAGATGCTAAGATTTGTTCTCCATATTAATTGTTTTATTTCAGGTGTCCTCCAGGGTACACAAAAGATCGTTAAGGGTATAAGAGGCCACCACAGAAGAAAGTGATAGGTGGTCAGCTCCAGGTCCTCTACACATTTTCACAAAGACAGCTTCTTTACTGGGTTGTTAGTAGGATTTAGTGTGTTAAATTCTTTAAGAACTACTAGACTAAATGATGTTTATTCCCTGAGGTTTTGTGATGCTAAATAATCTCATTTGTTGATTTTATTATTATTTTTAGTATCATCTGTGAATACAATGGTTTTGACTCTTGCAAAGCATTACCTGGAGAACTTGTTCATAATTTCAATAGCCAAATCCAAGAATAGATTCTGAAGATAATGGGTAAGGTGTAATGCTCTGTGCTTTTAGTGACCACTTTAGAAAACATTACAGGAATATTCCAACGACCATACTTTGAAATACTCTAGTACTCAGAATTTAGTTTGTGCCCAACACATGTGTGGGCATCAAATTCTCCTGAAATCTGGTTTTGTTTTTGTTTTTGTTTTTTTTTTACATAAATGTTGGTGCTTAAATGCTTATTTAGAAGTCCCACATTTCAATATAATTCAGCATCCACATCTCAGACAAAAAAAAAAAAAATCTACATCTTCTATGGGTAGGCAGACGATCAAAGAAAATTAATTCAAGATCCCATCATCCCTTGGCCTACCAAGAATGTCTCAGACCCTATGTGTTATGCTCCTGGTTTGCTGTCAAATAATTCTCCACTCTGAGCCCAGCACACCAGCATCCCAAGCCAAAGGGATGATTCTCTTGACAGAAAGAATTCAGTTTCTGGGTGCAAAAAGCCCAATCAGCTACAACAAAACCATTCCAGGAAAACACTGAGACAAAGACTCATATCAAACTCTACTTCTCAAGAAGCACTTAAGTAAACTCTTTTGTTTTGTCTTTTTCTTTTTTGAGGTAGGGTTTCACTCTAGCTCAGGCTGACCTGGAATTTACTATGTAATCTCAGGCTGGCCTTGAACTCATGGTGATCCTACCTCTGCCCCACCCCTCAGTACTTGGATTAAAGGCATGCACCATCACGCCTGGCTAAACTTTCTTTTTTGTATTTACTTATTTATTTACTGACTGAAGAGGGAGGTGAGAGAGAAAGACAGAGACAGATGGAGAGAGACAGAATGGGTGTGCCAGGGCCTCTAGCCACTGTAAACAAACACCAGACACATGAACCACTTTTTACATCTGGCTTGACATAGCTACTGGGGAATCGAACCCAAGTCTTTGGCTTTGCAGGCAAGAACCTTAACTACTAAGCCATCTCTCCAGCCCCATTAAGTAAACTTTCGGATGAGATGGAACCTGTTCAATCTTACATCCTTCGCTCCATTGCTATCTGCATCCCAATCACCCTGATTTGCTCTGTCACTGGGTGATGGTACAAAGGGAGAGATTGCAGATCCAATTAGCATAATATGGATAAGCAAATGAGGCCTAATCAATTATGGTTCACACTTGCTTTCATCACTGGTGCCAACAGTCGGCAAATTTACTGACAGTTCAAATGCGACATTTTTAGAAGCCATCAGTAAATCAATAACAAGTGACAGTAATTTAGATGCACACTTCGTTCTGCCTCCATTTCTGTCCAGGAGATGCATCCTCACAACCTCAAGACACCTGAGCTCAGCAGTCAAAGCCCTTCACCGCTTAAATCTTCCACAGGGGCTAAGTCAGTGCATCCTGACTCTTGGCGCGCGCTCTCTCTCTTTCTCAGCTTGTGGGAAGCTTAAGGGAAATAAAATGACAGGGAGTTTCCCTTCAATTGGTATTATAGTTTTGGAACAAACATAGTTATGTATTTGTAAGAAGGTAATATGGTCTAGTAGTTTCTGCCACAGGGTAGTCACCCTGATCTTACCCCAGCTCTGTCAAACATAAGTTGTATAATCTTTACTTATTTTTCCTGTGTTGTAAGTGCACCATCTGTGTGTTAAATAGGAAGGAAGAGAAGGAAAGCTAATATGTACACTTATTTACGTTCTAAGCCAGGATTGGGGATAAAACAAGATGTTAATGGTAAGCCCAGTTTTCATAAATATAAGGTCATTGGTAAAACCTGGGGAGAATAGTTTTAGATTTCAGAGTAAAGAGAAATTGTCTGAAATTTATAGTCATTTTGCTTTATTCCTATGGTATTCATGTCAATAAAAAAAACAACCTTAATATGACTCTCATAAAAAGGTAGAACAGGAAATTTAAAGTTCAAATTCAATGTAATGAAACAAAATTGGAGAGTGCCAGAGTTGGAACAAACCATAGTCATCACCATTCTCATCAAACCCATGTCATCATTCTTCACAACGGACATTCACTAACAAAGGATGATTGCATGTACTCATGCTTTGGGAAGACCATCGAGCAACTAAAATTGAACCAGATACAGGTGCTGATGGTAGTTCTCTGTTTCTCTGGCCTTCCACTTAACAATTTCCTTCCATTTTCATCTTTTCATTCTACTGCTGTAGGGGAATATCCACTTACCAGTTCTAAACCTGGGAAAATGTATTTTCCATTCCTACCTTTCCATTTAGGATCTTACAATCTAGAAGTGAGTGGAGAGTGTTCATGTAAATGGGGAATAAAACTGTTGTAGGATGAGTTGCAGAATGAGGAAAGGCTATAAAGAAGGCACCAACTGAAATATGTTTCAAGTAAACAATAACAAGAGAATATTCTGTGTTATAGGACCTTCTTGTGAGATGGCTCCCAGTAGGTAAATCACTGCTATTTCCAGAAAGCAAAGCAAGGTCCAAGGGGCTGTAGATAGAGGCTATACAGGGTAATAAGTGACCAACAGAGCAGAAAAGGAAGTCACTCAAATTTTTAGGGTCTCCATTATAGAGATCTCATTTCTATAATTATATTCCAAAAAGCAAATCAAACGCGCACACCTAATTCAAAGTCAAGGGATCTCTCTCTCCTCTCCTCCCTCTTTCTTTCACCAACAGGCAGGTGTAGATCACAGATGATAGCCTTAGTGTTCTTGCAATTGAACACCTTCCTCCAGTTTTTAAAGCAACATTTCATCTGAGAACATCTGCATCTGTCTGAAACACATTTTCCCTGTGTAGGACTTGACTTTGAGCTGACTAGAGATATCAAACTTTCTATCACAGATTCCTTGACATACTTGAGCATTATTGAAGAAATGTCAGTTATGTCTATCTCTTGGATTGTGTCAATCTGAGTTGAAAATGTGATGACTTTTTTGATTTTTAGAATCAGGACTTGCTGGGTTTGAAAGCAAGAAGTACAACTGGACATGACTGGAAAAACTGTTCCTTTCTATTCCCTGGAATGTTTAAGTAAGTTGTTACACTCATATTTCCAGGACTTATCTTCATGTAGTCATATAAAGCCACATCTTGAAGAAAAATATCTGAAGAATAATTACTCTTCATTTGTTAATATGAATGCATTTTTATGTTCAAATAAGAGCTAATTAGTAATGACATTAATATGACATAGCTTTTTAAGTGTATAAGGTTTAAGCAATCAATGTATCTTATCCCTTATATTTGAATATATTCACATTCAGTTTTTTTTATCTTGACAAGGCAAAAAATCCTCTATTAATAAGTACAACTAAAGATTACTGAGAAATATATAAGATGTTTTGAGGTGTTATAGTTACTTCTACAATCTATTTCATTTTCAGATTAAAGTAGAAGATGTATTAATAAGCAAATATACAAAATATAAATACATAACACTATGTAAAAATAATGGGGGATGGGAAGATAGCTCAATAGTTAAGATGCTTGGCTGCAATACCCAAAGACCCAGATTAATACCCACTTAAAGCCAGAGTCACAAAATGGTGCATCTATCTTGGGTTTTCTGCTGTAGTTAGAGGTCCTGACATACCCATTCCCTCTCTTTTTTTCTGCCTCTGTCTCGTTGCAAATGAATAAATAAAGTATTAAAAACTAATGCATGTCACTTACTGATTGTTTATATGTTGAATTATGTATATTTTACTCTGTTAACCTCCTAATCATTACCACAGTCATGAAAATGGTACACTGTTATTCTTATTTTACAAATGATAAGACTGAGGCTAAATAAATAGCTTTTATAAGACTACACAGTTGATAAATAGTAAAAGATAACACTGTCTAACTCACAATCCTACTTAAATTCATTCAACAAGAAATGAAGAGCCTACAATATGAAAGGCACTATCCTACTTTGGAGATGTTCTATGATCACCACAAATAAAACACTCTGTCCTCATACAACTTATTTTGCAGTGGATTTGTATTTTTCATAAACAAGGTAAGTGGTTTACTATCACATTTTAATGTGTTATTTTTGTCATATGTTAGCCAAGGAGACTAATTTTTATGACTAAGTTACAAGTTTGTGATAAACTCAAATTACATTTTATATTTCCTTATTTTTGGTTTTTCGAGGTAGGGTCTCACTCTAGCTCAGGCTGACCTGGATTTAATTCAGTATTCTCAGGATGGCCTTGAACTCACAGCAATCCTCCTACCTCTGCCTCCTGAGTGCTGGGATTAAAGGTGTGTGCCATCATGCCCAGCTCATTTTATATTTCTTTTATTTCTACTTCTTTATAACATAGTGAAGATAGACTGGCATTCAATATGTACTTCTTAACCAGCTTTTTTGTCTTCTATTTTTTTGAGTACCATACCATTAGCTAATCATTGAGAAATCAGCAGTTGAGGGTGATACTATTGTTTGGAGCTGCTGCTGATTTGTTGTAGATGCAGCAGGGAAGGTGATTAATCCACATCTCCAGGGTGTCTACAGGACTTTCATTCCCAGATTTCATGCTGGCTTTAATCATGGGTGTCCAGTGCCAACATTTCAAGAAAAACTAAAAGTAGATGTTCTGGACAGTGAGAACCATATTCAAAGACATTATGTGTGGTGTCAAGGAAATTCTTTCCACTACGTACACTCACTTCTCTTGGTATCGTACTAAAGCATAAGGGAGAGTCAGAAGAAACAGACAGATGATGCCTGCTTCAGTAAGTCTCTTCCTCTGCTTTTTAACAGACGGCCAGAAGAAGCTGAGCCTTTGATTAGTTTGTTTCTCATACATTGGCAAGTTCAATGGGAAACAAAAGGTTTCTTTGATTTAAAAATAACCACAAAACATTTGTAATTAGGAAATTGAATAACCACATCTTTCCTGGTCCTTAGAGTGGTGTTAAAAATGATGAGTGATTACTTGAATTCCAACAATATGGTAGACTAAACATCTAAAGATATACTCTCAGTCAGTACACAAGACTGAATGCCAATGAAAACACCACATGCTAAATCTGGGAGATGCTAGGAAGGCAGGACTTTGAGAAAAATGTAAAGTAATGAGTACAATCAAAAAAGAAGACTAAAAGTCAGTAAGTAACTAACATCAATTAGGAAACTGTTGTAAATACACAAAAGAAAAAAGTAGGAAAGAGAATTGAAAGCAATGAAACAGCAAACAAGTATGCAGCAGAAAGGATCAAAACTCCCCAAAATTGCTTCTTGTAAAGTCTTACAAAATTAATAAGCCATGGACAAATCTGATTCCACAAAAAGAACACACAGTAAACAGTGGCAAGAGGTGTGCTAGAGATGACTGGGATGTGCTAGATTATGAGCAGAGATATTTAGATAGGAAATACATATCAGGAAAATTCTATAAATAAACCAAATTGGTAAAAAAAAAAAAAATAAGAAAAGTAGAAATTAACTCCACAAATCAGATTAGAATATAATCTTTCTAGACTGAATACACATTCCCTTAATATAATACAGAACATGCAGGTTTTTAAATATTGAAACAGCTACAAAGAGTAACCACTTTGATTGCAAGTACCATCTCACTCATAATCCATCAGTTAAAGTTAATTCTAAACCCAGAAGAGGAACTTCTGCTACTCCTTCAAATCTGTTGCTGGTATTTATCCTGAATAGCCCAGTGCCTGACCAAAATCACTAGTAAAAGATTTCATTGTTTTTGCCTATAAGCATTATTTAAAAATTATTCACCAGGTAGCAATTTGACCAAAATTATACGCACTTCAGATGGCTTATTAGAGGAGCTCTGCCAAACCTCTCTAAAATTGGTAAGTTCACACAAGATTTTGTAAACATTCCTTCAGGGACTATAAAAAGTGGAGGGGGGTGAATTACCTATTTCATTTCATAGAGCTAATCTAGCTACAAATTCAAAATGAAGTAAGACAACATTGAAGACATGAATACTATAGGCCATTGTTCACATACGTAGATTAAACATATTGCCAAGCCTAATTTAACATTAAAATAAAGATGAAACTTAATTAAAATTCATTCCAAAGGTGTAACATAGCTTTAGTATTAGAAAATCCTTTGGTGGGACTGACTTTATTAAGGAAATGGGGAGGGGGAAAAGCTGGATGTGGTGGTGCATGCCTATAACTCCAGCATTTGGAATGCAGAATCAGGAGGATTGGAACAAATTCCAGACCATATTGGTCTACATCCTGAGTTTCATGATAGGCCAGGCTACATACCAAGACCTTGCTTCAATAAAACAGAAAAAAAGCCATCTCAATAGATATGGCACTAGATTGATAAAATTCAGTTGATATTTTTAATTTTAAAAATAAAATCAAAGAAAAATTTGACTAAGTATCTGATAAGAGGCATATACCAAAACTATAGCAAACTATGTATTTCATGGTGAAATATCAAAAGCCTTCTCTTTTAGACTAGAAATAGATTTATAACAGTACTACCTTCAATTCTATTAACATATCAGCAGCTCAGGCTGCTCAACTGACTACAAAAACATAATAGGTACAGGATTATAATAAAGTAAATTATAACCATAATTATTATCATATGTCTTCATTGCACTGTGTAGAAACCCTATAAACCATTAAGATTAATTATAAGAACTAACAATGAAACATCAATGTTTCCAGTTATAAGACCAATAACAATTCAATTAAAAACTAAAAGAGGCAGAAAAAAAAAGCAATGTGCATGTTATTTATGATGAAAACAGTACATGGAATAAATATATAGAATATCATAGGGTAAAAAACTTTCATGTATAAAATTATTATACCATATCACTGAAATGCATTAAAGAAACCTTAAATAAAATAAATAGAAAGATGTATATTATCTGATCATGGAGAAAAAGCCTCCCAAAATTATTCTTCACAGTCTAATTCCAAAGTGCTCCAGGTTTCATTTTAAGCTAATTTTGGTATCTATATCTGAGAACAGAAGCTGGGGAGCAGCTAAGGCACCTATGTAGAAGGATAAGTTTGTGTATGAGTCATGATGAAGACAGTGTAGGGTTAGGTCAGGGATGAGTAAGTTGACTATCATGTGATATATATATATATATATATATATATATATATATATATATATATATATATATATATACATATCTCACATCTGTGTCAATAAAGTAGAATCTGTTAATAAGTTGTGGAGAAAATGAGTTAGCCATGCAGAAAACAAAGTAAAATTAGATATTTATCAGTTTCAGTTTCAGCTAGTATCATGACCTAAGTGTAGCAAGCAAAACATAAAACTTCCATCAGGCACAGCAGTAGACTTATGTGAACTCAAGGAAGGAAAATTCATTGAAGTAGACTCAACATGCAAAGGACATACAGAAAAACAGTGATGCAGTCAATAATACTAAAAATGCAAAGGCAAAGAGCTAGCTCAGTTGACAAAGTCATTACCACTCCAGCTGAGTTCAGACCCATAGCACCCACACAAAAACCAGATGCGGCACACTTCCAGCACTGGGAAAGGGGAGATAGGAGGATCCCTACAACTCGATCACTAAACAAATCTCTGCAAATCCATGAGCTCCGGGTTCACTGAGAGAAGATACCATCTTAAAAAAATAACATGGGGAAGATGTCTAGTGTTGATTTATAGTCTACATATACACAGACACACACTACGCACATATACACACACACTATACACAAACAAATATACTACACACATACATGTGCAAAAAAAATCAGAACGCTTTCAACAAAACTGCCATAAATTGAAAAAAGATAAAGCATATGTTAGAAAAACATTGACAAAACGTAAAATCATAAGGGAGTTTTAATTCAGGAAAAAAACATCCTAAAATCCAAAGAACAAAAGGCAAATCAAAATAGGAAAACTGGAAAGAAGTCATAACACACATTTTCCAGAAGAACAAACGCCAACACTGAGTAAGTATGTGGAAAGATAGCAATATCATTATCAATCAGGAAAATATAAACTCAAACATCAGTGAGATACACACAACTATATATCCAAGAGATTAGCAAAAATTGAAAATTTTAGACAATACTAAGAGGTGCCAAGAATGTGTCATGCAAAGTTTTCTGCCAAATGGGGATAAACAGGCACAAATCCTTGTGAAATAACTTGGTAATAAATATCTACGAAAGTTGGAGTGGTGAAAGCTCTACAACCCTGCAACTGTACTTCAGGGAACACTTAGAAGAGTGGTAGTAACAGCACTATTCATAGAAGAAAAACAATAAAAGCGGGGCAAATAGAATAAGCAAAGCGGGGGCTGGAGAGATGGCATAGCGGTTAAGCGCTTGCCTGTGAAGCCTAAGGACCCCGGTTCTAGGCTGGATTCCCCAGGACCCATGTTAGCCAGATGCACAAGGGGGTGCATGCGTCTGGAGTTCATTTGCAGTGGCTGGAAGTCCTGGCGTGCCCATTCTCTCTCTCACTCTCTATCTGCCTCTTTCTCTCTCTGTCACTCTCAAATAAATAAATAAATAAAATCTTTAAAAAAATTTAAAATAAGAATAAGCAAAGTGGGTATTTGAAAAACAGGTAGTACTTCATAGTAAAACTGAGTACATAGCAATCATGCATCCCAAAAACACTTAAGATGCAAAACATTCAAAATGCAACATATATTTACATTGTTTTGTTTATATAGGATTCATTAGCAGAGGACAGTATGCATGAGGGCATCATGCAAGAAGCATTAATAAGAAGGACAATACAAAGTCTAAATATCAGCAAATCCAAGCAGAACAGAATAAATACAGTCACTAACAGATATGCCAAATACAAAGACATTCTGATCATGTTCTATTTTGTATGAAATTATATGGGTACATGAGTTCATTTCAGTATATCTCTTGAAATTCTAAATATATGTTATATATACTCTTCTCTGTGGATAATGTGTTTCATAATAAAAATTTTTTAATATCATGGCAATCCCTAGTTTAAAAATCTTTTAGGAATCTCAAAGTAAAAGCCTTGTGTATTGTATATAAAGGCATAGTAATTCAGTATAAGAAAGAAAGCTCACAGGAAATGTGCAGAAATACAACTTATACTAAAGAACCCTGCTATGCAGTCTTGGGAACCAGGCACAGAAGTGAAATGCAATTTTAGAATAACCTAAATCCTCAAATTAAAAAGAAAGACATAGAGAGGAAAAGACAAAAACAAACAAAAATATTCTATCAGCTACAGAGTGGAAAGTTTACATGTGATTAAGATGAAAATGTCCCTTAGAACTATTCACAGGCAATGGGAGCCCAAGTGCCAACTCCTTGGCAGACTCGGGCCCCAGCACTTGCCCTAAGAGAATTCTGAGAAGCCTGGTCAGGGCAAAAAGAACAGTAACAATCAGAAGTCCTAGGGGAGGCGGGGTTACCCACAGCTGGTGGACCCCCAACTCAAGTACTGAGGAAACCATGGAACCCGTGGGGAATTGCAGGAGCTAAATCAAGCAGGGCAAAGGAATTGATTACATTAAATCAGACATCTATATTTATTAAGGTTCATTAAAATCATGCCATAGTTCTGATTGTTTTAATACAAGTTTATTAGTTAGATAAACTGTTACATCTGAGAAGTGCATGAGCTGCCAAGAGGCAGTGTTCCTTGTGTTCTAGACAAAGACTGTGGCAAGACTTCCCATAATCTCCTCTCACTTCCTCAGCCCCGCAACCACAAAGAAAGACAGAGCCTTGTACACCAGACAGCCTGCAAAGCACAGACCCAAATCATTGTCTTTGGTGACATAGTGATACCCACATTGATCTGGCTTTTGGGCTTTGCTATCAAGAAACCATGTCATACTGTCAAATGCCCCAGACAAAAATAGACTTTGCTAAGGAGCCATGTTTTACCACTGAGGCACTAAAGACTGAATGGGTCACATTTCTGAAAGCTCTATAAAGTTTAAGAGAAATATACCAGCATGTGTGGAAAACTAATGGAAGACTGCAACATGTGAAATGCTTGTATTATCCTGGGAAAAGATAAGTAGGGCAAAGTATTGACAGAACCTGGGATACAATTTGGAAAAGTACCTATTAGAAAAAGCAGCAGAGAAATGATAAGCAGGGCAAAATCTACAGTGGTGTGTGTCGGTGGTGGGGCGGGGGGGTGGGTTACCTGAGAAAGGAAAAGGCAGCACACAGGAGACAGATCATTCCAGGGGTCTTCTGTCAGGGCTGGGTGGATGAAATGATCTGTTTTGTACTGTATCTTCCATCTTTAATGTCTCATTCCTGTCAACCCACACCAACTATCTATCTTGTACCAGGGCATTTCATCAAAGAAGTGTCATTCCTGGGGTGGGCAAATTGACCTTAGGATAAAATGAAAATTCCAAACTTATTCAAACAGTCAAACAAGAGTGTCTTTCCCAAGAGGGCTTCTAAATGCACCTTGACCAATTCCTAAGTATTCTCCCCAAGATACTGGGAAGGGAGTGGAGAGTGAAAGGGGCAGGGTAGGGAATAGATTACTTTGCTTTAAATAAAAATAAATAATATTTTAGAGTTTTGATAAGGCACAAAATAATAACAGGCCTGTAAGGTTAAAACTTGTAAATAAATCAGAGTACAACTAACAAAATTAAACTTAGAGCAGTTAATGTCTCTGATGTCTGTTTTTATTTATTTGATTCCTTTTCAAGTGGAGACAGAATAGCTGTTAATATGCTGATGAGGCCATGATACAGGAATTTTCTTTGCTAGCTACAAGCAGAAAAACATTAATTGTAGAGAGCTATAGAATTAAGAAAATATACATTGTTAGTTTAACTATACCATATACTTTTTTCTAAAAAATATTCTGTAAGATAATGATGTTCCCGTTTTAACCAAAACAATACTCCCACAAAATCAGTGGTTTCCCTGTCAATGTCCTGAGCACTTTTTCACTCTATACAGAAACCACGTGAAGCAGACACTATACATAAGTATAAAGAGATTAGCTAATTTGTTTAAGCTCAAACAGTAACACACATGGTGAAGGGATGCCAACCTAGCCCTGCCTCCCAATAACTGTAACCTTGGAAATTCCTCTATCAAAAGACGATAGTATCATCATCCTCTTGATTTTATTAGAGGTCATTAAAAAAGATGGTGGTGAGAGATAATATTCACTGATGCTAAAAGAAAAAAAAATCAGGTAAAATGCTAATTTTTATTTTAACCTGTTCTGGAGAATAATGATTGCTATATGTGGCTCATGTTGCTGTTACCTGTAGAAATTTTGGAAAAAATACAAAGTCTAAACTGTAATTCAGTGATCCTACAGAGTCAGAATCTTTGAGAAAGGAACCATAAATTTTCACTTGTGACTTTCCTCACAAGGGGGCCTATTGGAGTAGTTGAAGAGCCAGG
Source organism: Jaculus jaculus (assembly GCF_020740685.1). Taxonomy (NCBI): domain Eukaryota; kingdom Metazoa; phylum Chordata; class Mammalia; order Rodentia; family Dipodidae; genus Jaculus; species Jaculus jaculus. Next base: position 312,770,387 of record NC_059102.1, read on the forward strand.
CAATTTGGCAAATGCCATTTGTGGACTTTGACCATAGGAAGAACGAGCGTGAGGCTCCAGTGGCTAAGATGTGCTTCCTGGGGAGGTGGGTCTGCTCTATAGAATGCAAGCAGTGGAGAAAAACCGAACAGCCAGCAAAGCCCATCTGAGTAAGTGGCACCTGGTCATGAGCTAGGCATCAGCTTCTTTCTCAAGTGGGTTACTCACAACAGGTAGGAGATAAAGATCCAGACTGCTCTGTGTCCATCTGAAAAAGAGAAGCAGGTTCTCCAACAGAGAGTGAAGTCAACACCAGATAAATGGTATGACCATTATTATTTTAGAGGGAATTTAATAGGTTTAGACCCTCTTGTAGCCCAAAATTGCTGTGAGCTTCAGCCCATCACACCTTACCAGGGCCCTGGCTGAAACCATAGAGAAACTAGGGAAATGAGCAAGAGTGCTGCTTTCTTGGTGAACCTGATATCAGCACAAGGCTGAAGGGGATAGACACAGAGAGCACTCAGCTCTTACCAAATCAGATATCGAGAGACACAGAGGTTCCCCAAGACCTCATTACTGAAGTAGACCTAAAACAACATGGCTCAGGAAAATTCACAGAAGGGGTGGGGGGAGATTGTTAGAGCCACAGTTGGGACACTATGCACAGAGACATTGCCTACTCCCCATAACTGATGGCTACCCCCACCATGCATGACCCACAACCCCCAACAAAGAGGGTCACTTTGGAGGGGGGAGGATGGGGAGGAGGCTAACAACGTACCAGCATGAGTGTTTTACACAGTAAGTATGTACATAACTGATAAAGAAAAATGAAGACCTAGAGTGCTCCCTTTTCTGTGCATGTTGCTTTTGGTTTGGGGCTCCTTATGCTCTGAGAGAAAAGCATTATCAGAGGAGAATTGCTATTATAGGATCCAAAGTGCGCAGTGTCCTGAAATTCCATTTCACCTTAACACTAGGTCAAAGTAAAGGATGTAGTCTCTGCTGGCCTCTGTGTCACCTGTGTAGCAAAACAAGAGCAATCAGTTTAATTAGTCCAGTGACCCTTTCTGCTCCAGTGTTTGTTCTCAGAGCTCAAGATCTAGTGATATTGATACTGAGACTTTCCATGTGTGTGCGTGCATGCATTTGTGTGTGTGTGTGTGTGTGTGTGTGTGTGTGTGTGTGTGTGTGTGCAGAGGAAGGTCAAAGGAAGATGGATTCTTGTCTGAAGCTACTGCACATTAAGCTCAAATCTTTTGTTCAAAGCAATTGGTGTTAGAGCACTTGCCTCACATTTACAGAGGCCCTTGGTTTCTGTACACACACACACACACACACACACACACACACATACACACACACACAACCACCATTTTTGTATCCCTACGGATGCAGGTCTTCCTGTGGTACCTCTGTTTTATTATGGTTTCCCCTCAAAACTCCTTCCTCTTCTACTCCAAAGTATCATTCACGTGGCCCCTTTGATCATCTCATCCCTAGGCTCTCACTACACATTTTCTGTCCATTATGTTTAGCCAATTTGGAGCTATCTATATTGTGTCTGTAACATGACCTTCTCTTTTGTTCAGAAAATCAGCAAGCTTCCCCGGTCTGTGTGTCCATCCCTGCCAGTGGTAGATTGGGGCTAGTTTCTGCCAGAGTCCACTGGAGCTACTGTGTTTGGGAAATTCAATGGTTCTGTATTTGCAGATGCATGTTTGTGGACATTCAAACATCTCTTCTACTTAAACAAAAGAAGAATATCTATTTGCTCTTCCTAACAGTATTGATCATAGACTATTTTTTTCAGGGGCTTCATTCCTAGGTGCTCCTTGTAATCAAGTCCCAATGTGTATTATAGAGCCATCTCCTGGCAGAAAGAAAGAAGAGAAGACAGGAAGCAGAGCCTTATGCCAGAGAAAACTTGACCTAAAGGGCCTGAAGAATTCAGGGTCCCTCAGTCCGCAAGGCAGCAAAAACTGCTGAGTGAAGCTCTCGGCCGTTTCGGTACCAGCAATGTGGCAGCTGGAAGTGACAAGGGTCAGCGACATCAGGGGTCTGATCTCAGTGTTGCCAGAGTTCCTGAAAGTATAACTGGCTGTATTCCCCGAGGTTGCCCTGATTAGACTATTTTTAATCCTAGAAATTATCAACTACTGCGCTGAGACAAAATGAAGAGTTTCCACTCCTCACCCCCCCCACCAAAAAAAAAAGCACACATCTGAGATGCCTGATGCAGGAATGCAAATTTGACACACAATTTTGCAATGAATTAAAATGGCGAAGATTGGTTTAATTTTTGTCCAAGTATATATTGTACACCAAACACGTTCCCCAGTAATCCTTCACCTCTTTTTTCTCTTCCCTCTACTCTTAGTCTACTTCACTCGCCTAGAAAATTTCCCTTTTACCTGAAGTTCATACACACACACATACATGACCTCATGGATCTATGAAATCTAGGAACCACAACTGAGAGAAAATATACAGTGTTTACTGAACCACTGTTTCCAGTAATGAAGCATCCCAGTCACCCCACAAGAGAGAAATGGGCAAAAAAAAAAAAAAATACGCACATTCACATAAACTATGAAGTGTGCTGCTTACAGGAAACACATATATACTCATAAAGCATGTAGTTATGCTGTTTGCAGGAAAATGGATGCAACTGGAGTTCATATTAAACAAAATTAAGCCAGTCTCAGAACAGATGTGTGAATATTTTTTAAAAAGCAGTGAAGGAAGGAGAGAGAGAAGTGAACCAGGAGCCTGACCTCACCTCTGGTCCCTGTTCTGCTGTTCTTGAGATGGGTCAGCTTGGGCACATGCTTCTTCCTTAGCCTTTAGTTTCCTCAAATTAATGAATGAATAATAAGATCTCTAAGATTTCCTATGGTTTTTAAGTAGCAAGTGTATACGTAGTCAGTCTTTTTCTCACTTCCCACATTGTTAGGTATCTCACCATTGTTCATTTCACTCACTACACACACACACACACACACACACACATTCTTGGTAGTACTCAGTGGTAACAAAAACTATACACTTCATCAAAATGGGTCCAAAATATCAAGGAATTACTGGCCTTTATATCTTGCATTCTTCTAGGCAGAAGTGAATTTATGAGATTTTTCTTTGAATAAATGAATTCCTGCTATAGAATAATAATGAACTTCTCAGGTCAGGTCACATCAGGTTGACTCCGTCTGTCTTTGCAAATTCTGACAACTTAGACAAAATATTCAAAATGCTAGCTAGAATGGAGCTTGTATAAGATATACCTTTAGGAAATCTGAGTGCCTCAGAATGTACATGAACACATCTTTAAAGGACAGCAGACCTGAAGCTGATCCCACAGTTCCACTGTGAGATGTGGCCCCTGCTTGCAACAGGCAGATTCAGGCCTGAGGGTTGTGTCTTTTCACCCACTGAGCAGGCATTTAGTCCATGCGAGTCATCACTCCACACCTCGTACTCTTGGGAAGCTCTGTCAAGTTGGGTGCATGGGTTCTGAGGTCAATGGCATGAACTGGAGGGCTCTGTCCAACAGTGTGATGCCTCTCTTCGTCAGGAGCAAGGTAAGGATAAATGGAAGAGACACATCCCAGATAATTAAGTATTCTTTGGAATAAGCTTTTAGACAAGCAGAGTATCACTTTATCTTTTAAACATATTCTCCTCACCCATGATCTCAGCATCTGATACAAAGCAGACTCTATACTGGTGGGAGGGGCAAACCCTCCATCCCCAAGAGACAGCAACTGACTTCTTGCTTTTCCCTACAGGGCAGTGTGTGGGGAGTGGCTAGTGCAGTTTGCTCCACCCTCACATATATATGAAAGTTACTCAGTCCTCTTTATGTCATTATTGTTCACCTAACCTGGCCTAGATTCCTTCCTGAGACACCACAGCAACTCCTTTTTGATCTTCACCTCCTTTGCCCTGGCTGCCTCTTTTGTTACATAGCAAGTGCATTGCATCTGCACCTGTGCAGCCGAATGAATGCAGCTGATGATAGGAAGCACCTGAACACACACACACACACACACACACACACATGTCTGTGTTTTCTTTTAACTTGGAATCCTCAATTTGGAGATATAACATTGCCAGTCAATTCTCTAGCACTCATATTAATTCACTTGACCCTTCCCCCTCCAAAAGCTACTTCATATCTTTATTCTTTCTGTTCCTACCCCAATTTCAGCATATGATTGCCTCTTTTCCCTTAGGTAACATAAATATAAACAGATGATTACTTCCTCATATTGCACTAACAAATCGATCAGCCCAGCTGCCCACATCTTCACAGGTCCTGCTTTCCCCTCTTTTATAAAGCAAGCCTCCCTTCCCCATATAGTGAAATCCATTCTTTCTCACATACTCAAAAATGCCCCTCCCTAAAATCTTTCTTCTTGAGAGTTATTTTTCTTCTAGTCTAGTCACTGTGTTCATCTCACTGAAATTCTGCCCAGCATTTGCCTTGGCTGACCCTTCTGTCTCCCTATTAACGCTTTCTTCTCTAAGCGTGGAGAACGTGACCTTCCCTCACTCTTCCTCTGACTTCTCTGCTGCCTCACGACTCTTTAACTGTCATTGATCTTTGTAGCATCCAAAATGTTCCAGTGCTCCAAGGATCTGAAGGTTTTTCCTTGCTCTTCTTCTATCCTTTCTCCTCGGGGTCGGGTGGGGAAGCTTTCTGAGCATTACCAATGATATGTTTGTTCAGGATTCCACAAACCAGGCCCAGCTGGGAGCTTCTCTCCCTTGAGGCTGTGATCCCAAATAGTTACTTGGCATGTCCTTTTGAATGACTAGTGAGCATCCCAAACACAGCAAGGCCACATCTCTTCTCCTGTCCCTCTCATTCTGACAGCTTTCCCCATTTGGTAAATGACATCATCAACCTCTTAGGCACAATGCCCAGTTTTTGATCCTTCATATCACACACTAAATGCTTCAGCCTACATGTAAAACAATATTTCCAAAGTATGTCCATGATGTATCTACTGTTCCTACCACATTGTTGTAACAACTTTATTCCAGAGTGAATGAGTGAAGGATTGAGTGAATAAATGTGGTGTAACCTAAAGAGAAAATTGTGTTTAGTATAAAAGTTTTTCATTGTTCCTGAAAGGCAATGTCAGGTCAGCATGCAGAGGGAGTTTATGGGATGTGAGCTGTGATATCTATATGCATCCTGGAAAGGAGGTCACACTGCTGCCATAATTTATTGAGGCTCTGGCTAAGAACAAATTAAACATGGAGCCTAGGCAGGTTTACAAAAAAAAAAAAACTTTTCAGAAATGTAAAGAGGGTTTCCCTTAACCCTCCCTGGGTCTGTGTCCTACAATATCTGGCTTCTTGTATCTCTCCTAACACATTCTGACTGCTGGCAAGGAATACTGGTTATCTTCCCATTAGACCCTCCATAACATTTAAATGGCACCTACTATGTGCCTGAGTACCACACCAGGAACCTCATGTATATTAACTCACAGAATCCTCAGAACAAGCATGTGATATTGGCATGTTTTCATCTTCACTATATGTGAGGAGGAAATTGAACACACCAGTATGTCGAAGCTTCCTCAAGTATATAAAACTATTATAGCATTGAACAGGTATTAGGCCTAAGCAATTAGATCCACAGTCTGATCTCATAGCTGCAACCCTAACACTCATTTCCATGATATTTCTTAAGTCCAAAGCACAGAGTAAGGCTTGGGAGAGATGAGATGAGTGTAGGTTGCAGGAACAGCAGGGAGAAGTTTAAAGATCCCAAAGATGTGCATAATTCAGAGTCTGCATTCACAGCCAGATCACAGAGGATGCCACCTGAAAACAGAGGTAAGGAAGGACTTTCCCCTGGAACCTTCATGTATAATGTATGTCTCCTGATAGCCAGATTTTATATTTTTAGCTCCCATGAATGGGAAAGTATAAATTTCAATTGTGTGTGGCCATTTGTTTCAGCAATGCTAAGACACTAATAAATTTGTTTTCCAATTCCTGGAACTCAGTCCAGTTTTCCTGAAGGCTTCCAAACCAACCATCATGGAATGTGTTCCAGAGCTGTATAACTGCAGTCAGTAGCTTCTCAAAGCTTTCTGAAAGGCTAGAGGAGTAAAATAAGCTTGTGCACAGAGCTTCATTATAGCTGACCATCATGTCATTGAATTGGTTGGTTTTTCAATGTATATATACCAACACATTCTAGAGTATGAAAATGACATACAACTCTTTCATTGTGCTTATGGCCCCTCCAATGAACAAAGCCATTCTAAACTCTATGGTCTTTGCTTAATATCCAGCTCAGTCTCTATGCTATGTTAATAGTAGTTTTCAATATAGTCCATGTCTCTCTAGCTTCTTGTCAAGATAACATTGTAAGAGTTATTCTTCTAGACCAGTTGAACATACCTTTTCTTTGAGGCAAATAAATTACCATGAGCAATTTGTGCACATATTCCAAAGAATTATACATGAGACAACAAAAGACAACCAAGCTTCAAAGACAGAAAGCAAATGAATTGAGCCAGATGTTTTCCCCATGTTACTACCCGAAAAGAGTATCCCCATCACAGCATGGGTAGAAGATGCATAGATAGACTCAGTCATCTCTCTGAGCAGAGAAATCCATGTTGGAAGTACCATTAGGCTAAAGCAGTTAAAATTCTCAAGGCAGAGAACTAAAGAAATAGAGACAGCTACACAGAAGCAGAGCAACCTCCCTGTAAATTCCCTTTAAGTTCTTAGCATAGTAGTCATCCGTAGCTACATTTGAGGGAAGCTGCATGGGTAAAGGAAAAAATAACCCAAATATGTTAAAAGAAGCAATTACTTCACCACACACAGAACAAGGAATAATGCCTATTCTACCACCCAGAGTGGAAACCCTGATAACTGATGGACCACAAGATAAAGTATTCATGAAGGTCTGTTTGTACAGTGGGGCAAAATTAGACTTCGACTACTTTAATACCACCTAAATAAAAATGAAAGCAAGATACAAAATTATTTAGCCACTTCCAAGTTAAATATCTTCTGCAATCATATCTCAAAATATTTTTAGAAATACAGAAACTCACATAGTACAAAAATTAATATTCACAATGTCTGTTATCCAATCAAAAATTACCTGTCATATAAAACACAGCAAAATATGATCCATAATAAGGGGAAAATTTAACCCATAGAAATTCATCAAGAAATTCCAGGGACGTTATTCAGTGGTTCAAAGCACACAATATACAAGCCTGAGAACTGAAGTTCAGGCCCCATGTAAAGCCAGATGAAATTATTGCATGTGTCTGCAATTCCAATGCATCTATATCAATAGAGGCAGAGACAGGGGAACCGTGGGCCAGGTTTTCTGGCATTCCCAGAGGAAAACAGCAAAAGAGATCCTGTCTCAAACAAGCTAAGGCATGTATACACACACAAAGATACACATAGATGCACACACATACATATACACAAAAAGATGGAGAAGCTAAAATTAGTAGATAGTCACTGAAATAATTATAATAACTATTCATATGTTCAAGAAAGTAGAGAAAAGGAAGGAAACTTTAACATATTTAAAATGTTATTTTTTGTTTATTTTTATTCATTTATTTGAGAGCAACAGAAAGAGAGAATGGGTATGTCAGGGCCTCCAGCCACTGCAAACGAACTCCGAATGCATGTGTCACCTTGTGCATCTGGCTTACATGGGTCCTGGGGAATTGAGCCTTGAACCGGTGTCCTCAGGCTTCACAAGCAAGTGCTTATCTGCTAAGTCATCTCCCCAGCCCTAAAATGTTATTTTTAATACTCACTGATAGGGCCCACAAGCTATGGTATATAGTTCCCCATCCATGACCATAAAGGCAACCCTAATTAAATTCAGGATTCATAGCCAGAAGTAATAAAAAATAGACAGAAAAGTAGAAACAGGACTAGTTGGGACATGGAGGGCTTCATCAGGAAGAGGAAAGGGAGAGGAGTCAAGAGAAGGTGAGTGGATTATGATTTTAAAAATATTACATATTCAGTATAAAATTATCAATAAAACTCTTCAAGCTAAGATATCAGAGACAAAAAACTATAGTATTTGAAACTAGTTGGATGAAATTAACATCAGATTACAAAATGTACAGGAAAGAATAAAGAATTTTGAGACAACAATAGAAAACTATCCAAAATTATTTAAGATGTTTCATCTTGCCCAAATAAGATAAGTTGGAAATAAAAGAGATCATATGTGTATTTCTAAAATAAAAAAACATATACACATAAGCACAGACCATATATACATAGTTTTTATTATTATTACAAGACATTGAACACAAGACAACAAAGGATAGTGACCTGACAGTGATGGAAAATAAGTAATCTGATTACTACAAGTGATCACCTTGAGAGAGTTTCCATGCTCCTGTGTAAGGAGGATATGATGTTTAATTTTATGTGTCAACTTGGGTGGGCTTCAATAGCCAGATATTTGCTTCAAAATTATTCTGGGTGTTTATATGTTGCTGTGTTTTTTAAATAATTTATATTTATTTATTTGTTTTTGAGAGAAGGAGAGAGAGATAGATTGAGAGAAAGAGAGAGAGAGAGAGAGAAAGAGAGAGAGATAGAAAGGGGCATAGAGAGAGAGAATGGGTGCACCAGGACCTCTAGACACTGCAAATGAATGACAGATACATGATACATGCACCACCTGGTAATCAGGCTTTACATGTATACTGGGGAAGCAAACTTGAGTCCTTTAGCTTTGCACACAAGTTCCTTAACAGCAAAGCCTTCTCTCAAGCACTATATGATGTGATTTTTGAATGAAATTAACATTTTTTAAAAACAGAAGGACATCCTCTGCTTGTCAAAGACCTAAATAGAATAGAAAACTGACTTTCAACTAAGTGGGATTTTAGCCACCTTTGCTCTTGAATTGTGACATTAGTTCTCTGGATCTTATGTCTCATGACAGATTTTGAATTCGCCAGCTTCCATAATTGCATGAGCCAATATATTTTATTTATTTATTTTTATGACAGAGAGAGAGGGAGAGTTGGTGCACCAGGGCCTCGGCCACTGTAATTGAACTCCAGACACTTGTGCCACCTAGTGGGCATGTGTGATCTTGCACTTGCCTCACCTTTGTGTGTCTGGCTTATGTGGGATCAGGAGAGTTGAACATGGATCCTAAGGCTTCGTAGACAAGCGCCCTAACTGCCAAGTTATCTCTCCAGCCATTTTTTTTAATATGGTTTTGTATCTCTGGTCAATCCTGACTGACATAGATGGAGAACTCAGGCAGAGCCTAGTACACACCATGATATGAGGAGGCACAGAACTAAAAATATGGAAAGAACAAGAGGGATAGAGTTCATATGACAGAGTGCCCAAGAATAAAGTTCTTTACTGAAAGAGAACTGTACAGGTCCTCCTTAAGATTCAGTAGATACTTAAGATCATAGCCTTTTATGCAACTCCTGGAAACTGGAGGAAGAATCAGCAGAAATAATTTGTTATAAAAACACCTAGACTTTGTGGAGAATTGGGAATAGACCCTGATACCATGAACTAGGTTAGGAACCTCATAAATCATGAGGCATTGAAGATTCAGTCACAAGGGTCTGGTCTCTATACATACAATATCTTTAAAGATGTGTCAACATCTAAAAATCAACTAATATCATTATTAATACATAGCATCCGAAATAATTACATAAGTAAAATCAGAAAATATTACCCATAATGACAAGTCAATCAACCAGAACGAATCTACAGCTAACACAGATGTTGAATAATCAGAAATAGCGTTAAATCTGCTGTTAGGATTGTATTCGACATATTTAAAGAGCAAAGTAGACATAGAAGGTTTGCAAATAAAGCTTTGGTACATATATATTACACTATAATAAATGAAGAGAAGGAGAGGGAGAACAGAGATTAAAAAGGAAAAGGACACTAGTTCAGAGAATTGGAGGGAGGGACCAAGTGCGTGCAAGGTTCCCAAAAGAGAGCACAGAGGACTTAAAGAAAAAATTGGAGACATTGTGACCAAAATTTTTCTCAATGTGAGGAAAAACATAAATATAACATAAATATAGCTCAATAAATTTAAAGAATGAAAATATGAAGGAAACTATGTCATCAAATGCACCAAACAATTAATATAAGAAAATCTTAGGGGCTGAAGAGATGGTTCAGTATGTAACAGCACTTCTTATATAAGCATGAGGACCTGAGGAGGCCTGAGACACCATTCAAGTTTGATCCCCAGAACCCACATAAGCAGCTGGGTTTGTCCATACTTATCTATAACCTCGGTCTTCCAGGGAGGCACAGACCCAAGAACCATTAGAACTCCCCAAAAATTGCAAGTTCTGGTATCAGAAATAGAGTTGTTTCAAGTAAGAAGAGTTAGGGGGGCAGGACATCTCACATTTCTCCACCAAGCTATAGGCAAGCACAAGAGAACATGTATATGCATACACTATGTACACACACACACACACACACACACACACACACACACACCCTACATTATATGCACAGACACACATACACTTATACCCTATACCACATACACAAAAGAAAACATAAGACAAGAAACAAAAATCTTAGAAGTAGTTAGATAAAATGATGTTATATCAGGTGCATGCATTCAGGAAGAAAAATAACAATGACAACAGATTTCTTTTCAAAAATAATGCATGTAAGGAGACAATGAATGGGCACTTTTAAGGTAAAGAGAGCAGAAAAATCTATCAGCATTTCATTGTTTTAATTTAATCTTCCACTTTCTCCAATCTGCTATTTATCAATATCTACTAAAGTTCTAAAAGTAGCTATTTTTATTTCAGTATGTTTATGCTTTATGGGCTTGTTTTGTAAATAAAAATGTTATTTTATATCTATAATAGTTTTTTTATTAAAGGCACATAAAAAATTCCACACTCTGCATCTGAGAGGTTCAATGTCCTCAGTGCTTTGTGGCCTTTGAAATGGGATGGTTCTTCTCCTGTGAGAGCCTCAGCCTCTATGGAACAATAAGCCAGAAGATTCTTCTATGTAAAGATGACATCAGCCCACATCAAGAATGGTATATCAAAAGTCACTGTGCTATAGAATTGCTGGTCTCAGTTTCTGTAACTGTGCAGTGTTGCTGATGGAAGTCTCACCTATTTGTGTTCAGTTAATCAGATCTTGGCTTACTTCATAATCTGTAAGGTCCTCAAAGATCCATGCTAAACTCATATTTTTACTTTGCCCATTTGCTTATTTTCTTTGGGATGGAGTTTCCTCCCTACTGTTATTAGATGATAAGTTCTCAAAAAGTGTTTTGTGTTCTGCTTTGACTTTTTACCAGTTGCAGATTGGCATGATAGTAGAAGTATAAATCTATAAATATGTTTTAAAATGAATCATAATTACCCAGACTTTGAGGAACATACCCAAAAAGGGAAATGCTATGCTGGTTTATGGAGTACCCAATTTTTAAAAGTCTGGAGTATTTTCCATATGTAAGTCACTTGTTGCTCCATCCGCCCTATGAGTTAAATAGATAGGTATATTTAAGTTCACTTTATACATAGGGGCTGGTGAGTTCTGGTCTCTTAACCAGTCACACAAGAAGTTAGTTATAGAATCAGGATTTAAGTTAGGAAATGCTTATTCCAGAATAGTGTTATTTTTGGGTAAAAATGATATTTGTTTCTGAAATCAGGCATATGTCCTTTTGAGTTCTTATTTATAAGGTCTAATAAGACTACATTGTACTATATGCACACTGACCTTATAAAAGACAAAACACAAGCATGAACAGAGTATTTGATGCATAATAATTGGTAAGTAAATATTAACTACTATATGGATTATTTATGCCTCACATCTTTTTTTCTCCCAAGCGACATATACTGGAATCTCTACACTGAGATCCCCATAGGAATATGATAGATAAGATAATGGTCTATAGAATAAAAATTTCCCTAAGTTAATATCCTACTATACATTTCTGTCTTATCCCAAATAAACTGCTCTTCATGTTCCTTCACAGTTCAAAACTATCCCCACCATATTCCACAATCTATAGTCTCTGGGGAACTCTTTCACTGGCCCTGACACCCAGCAGGTTCATTCTTCCCATCTTCACCAACATGCCTCTATCCGCACAATCATTGTCATCTCTCTCCCAAAGTTTTATAAGTGCCTTTTATTATATTACTTTGTCTCCTTTCATGACTTGATCCAATTCACCTTTTGCACTTCCCCACAGCACTTCTTTCTAGAACGTGGATCTAATTCTGTAATTTCCATATTTAAAATATTGTGTTGGACCTATTTAAAATATTGTGTTGGAATCCACATTTTCAGGATCATCTCCAAATTTCTTAATACATATATAAGCTTCTTCTTGAACTGGCCTTGGCCTACCTTTCTAACTTCATCCTCCACAATTCCTCCTCTTTACTCATTCTATTCTTCTATTCATGTCAAAGTGTTCCCCTTAGTTATTTTAGGTATGCATGACCTTGCTTTACACTTACAGGCACTTCTTTTCCTACTCTGGGACTTCACACCTATTGTTCTTGCTATCAAAATTGTTTTAATTTTTCAACTAGTTCACTCCTCATATTGGCACACATTAGTTGGAGATAGTGTTTGCTATATATATATATATATATATATATATATATATATATATATATATATACATGTATGTATATATATATACATGGATAAACAAATGAAACACTATTGTGACATCCTTGAAAAAGGTTTATGTAAAAAGTGAGCATTTTAAGAAATCTTTGGCTCTAAAGTAATAGGTAATGGAGTTGAATAAGTTTGTTTCAAGGAAAGTAGGCCAGAATGAAAGGGGAAGAATTTTCAAGAAGGTTGCCTTATAAATCATTGTAAGACTCCACCAGCCAGGTCCCTGGGCTCATGTCCAAGTTTTAGTAGGAAGGAGCCACCAACAATAAAGGGATTAAAATTTTAAATGGAGAGCCTTGGGGCCAGTACCTTAAGTCACTAAATAAAAGTCCTCTCAGAGCATCATCAGAGAAATGGTACTTGTCACTGAGATTTGGACTGAATATTTGGGGCATTATTCACCTAATTGGGCCTCAGTGGTCATAGTTTGAGAAATGGCATGATAGTGACCATCATGGGATATTTATGCTGATTCCAAGAGAAGTTGATGGGAGTCACCCACATTAGTGATTGCACTCAACCTCAATGGCTAAATGTCTCTCTGGAGTGTCACTGATCTAGTCACTACCCCTATCCAGGTATGGACAAGAAGGATGGTGAAATGATGTGGAATATGTACAAAGAAGGAGTACACATGCAGAAACCTGAGGAGCCCTGGACCTATTTGGAAGTCCCGTGGGACTCTACAATTCATAGAGTGACATAGAGTCCATTGACTATAGGCTATTTGTGATCTTTTAGTTGGTGTGATCTGGGAAGCAGAAGTGTGACCATTATTTTTGGGTATGTTGTGGATGATAAGCAAATTATAAGCTTCACAGATAATGAGGAGCCAAGATTCAAACCCAGGAACCAGGCAGTAAGGGCCACACATTCTACACTGTGCAGCATGTGGAGAAGGCAAGCTAATTAGTTCACAGTAGCCCTGATGGAGCCTGTTGACACAGGAACCCTCTTTTCCTAACTCCCCGCTACACTTTGCACATTGTAGCACCAGGTCATGAGCATAGACCACTTACTCTGTTTTTCTTTTGAAGTGGATTTCATCTTGTGCTATTATGCCCTGCCCACCTTGCATTAGAGATTCAGTTTGGAGATTTGTAAAGTGTTACAGGATTTGTTAATGAAGGCATTATTGCAATGATGATAGTTAAAGTATGTTAGCTGGACATGGATGCCACAATCCTGGGGCCCCAGAACTTGAGAGGTAGAGAGTTTGAAGCCAGCCTAGGTGACCTGAGGTCTTCACTGAATAAAAGAGGAAAGAAAGAGAAAATGAAATGAAAAGAAGCTGATGCACATCCCAGAAAAATTAATCTAAATGGCTTAATGGCCATCAGCATCTAACATTTTATAGTCTATTAAGTTGATAAATCTTTTTTAAATGTACTTTACCTAAGAGCACATGATAAATATTGATAATACTTAATAGGAGGTAAGTAGGAAAAGCTGCGTGAGCCAGAGTTTTCTTTTCAATCAACCTGTAATATTTTACCTTAATCCTCCACTTTTTGTCCATCTCACTTCAAGGCTGTCCTTTCATGAGGACTGAAGGTGTTGAGTCTGTGAAGTAGGCATAAAAATTATTTTCCTAATGTGCACATGTGGAGTTGGGGCTGGTAGCACCACTTCTCAAGTGCAAATAGAACTGAATTTGGCAGGGTTCACATCTCCCTGTCTAAACCTTTGTTTCCTCATCTGTGCCGGATTGAGTTCAGACTTGGTGTTCTTTTCAACTACAGTAGGGTGTGCTTCTCCTCTCACTCACACCATATGTGCCTTACTTTATACTTAGTGGATGATATTTGGAAGGTTCTAGTAGATATATACAGAGAAGCAGGTCACCGTAAAAGGATATAAACATTTCTCCTTAATAATGGACTAGGCTCTCTTGAACTGTGCAGAATAGTTTAGAAATGGCTCAACCCTACTAAGGTAAAGATAAGAGGGACACACACTAATGACCTCTATAAAGTCATCTGGATCACTAAAGCTTTTTGCTGCACATAGTGAGTGTTCAACAAATGTTTTGTCAACTACATAAAGTCCCTGTGTGTTTTGGGCCTTTCTGGTTCACAAATACATATGTTCACATGATCTCATGTGCTAACACAACATGTGCAGAATGGGAAAATTAGTATTTCTGTGTTAGTAACTTATTTAACTGCTACTTAAAATTATATATACTAATGTGACTCTATGTAATGTTTTGCTATATACATGTTTCATATTGAAACCACTCAAAGTCCCTTCTTCTAGGTTTTTGAAACAGTATATTATCTATAAGCATCATACTGATAATAGCAACCCAGAATTTTTCACACCTCTTTAATTGTAACTGAGCACCCACTGACCACTGTCCCTTCTCCCCCTACCATCGCCAGCCTCCAGTGAGCACCATTCTACTCTCAGCTTCTAGAAAATTAACTTTCTTGTATTCTACATACAAGTGACATCATATGGTACTCATGGGTACTTTTAAATGCCTTCCAAAACTCAGACACTAAGGCTTTGCACTCTTGAGTGACTTTACCAAGGTCTCCAAGCTACTGAAGAGCAGCATGGGACTCAAGCAGAGAGCTTTGAACTCTAAATCCTGTGTTCTCTCCATGGCATTATGCAAGCCTCATAATTCTAAGACGCAATCCTAAAATAACACAAAAGCCTCAGCTAGCCTCCTTCTTTATACCCTTGACCTCATTAAAGCTTTAAATGGAAGTTGTCCTCACAAACTTAGGGTGCAACATCAGATCTGTCTGAGTTTCTAGGGCACGTAGCAACAGCTTGCTTTAATCTAATAATTGGCTAGAGTAGAACCACAAAAAGGACATAAAAGAAACCCAAATTGTTATTTTTTCAAAACCAAGCCATTCTCTGCCTCAGCTTTTTCATTTTCCAAGAAAATATTTATCCCTCTGAAAGATTTCTTCCCGTTAACAATATTTTTACAGCCTTTGTGATACTTTTATAGCATTTTAGATGCGACCTAAATACTATATATTTCAGGAATGGAACCATTACATTAAGGATGCTGCATATGTTTAAAAGTGTCTTTTATGGGGTTTATTAAAAGAAGCCATAAATTTCTGAGAAAGGTCTAAGCCATATTACATTGATCCTACTTCTAATTTAAACAAAATGTAAACTTTAAGTAAAACCTTGATGTGGAATATAAACGCATTCATATACCCCGAGCTGACTCATCCACATGCACCACCTTTAGAATATTAAATCATCTCTAAAGCACTCTATTTCTTTGAGTGTTTTCCAATCACAACAAATAGCTTTCTGGTGATTGCTTGTACCTGTTGAATTTCTTGGATCCATTCACAATGAAGAATGGTACAGAACAGGGTTTAAAAATCCCCATGGGCTCTGCATACCAAAAAGAACTGACAGTCCATTTTAGCTCCTGAAGTGCTCTCTCTAAAATGAGCTCAGACACCAAAGGCATCTGCTATGATTCCCATCTTACACATGGAGACACTGAGGCACAGAGCTGGAGACACTCTTTGCTATGCCTCCTTCTTTGTAGGCCTAGGATATGGATTCGATGCAGGAAGATGCATAAGGTATCTGGCACAGTGCTCTGTAGATAGGACTCAACAAGCGAGCAGTTGCTAAGATCATCTCATTAGCCAGCGTATGTTAAGGCTGATGGTTTTGTTTTGCTTTGTTTTGAAACTGAGGCCATGTTTCACAAAGGCTATAGCAAAAATGTGTAGTGCACCACCAAATGACACTCTGTAGTATTAAGAAATAATAAGAAATGCACTTCTGTCTTTGTCTGGGGTGCTGAAGACCTTAGCCCTTTAGAATTTCTGAGTAAGGACTGCCTTATGTTATATGTAATAGGCCCTTTCCAACCATACCTACTGAAGTTTATGTTAATGAGACTAATGGTAACTGGAAACCTTCAGAAGGTAAGAAAGACCCTGGTTGTCAGAGGATCAACTGTGGAACTTTCTGCCCCACAGAGGGGGGGAAGTGACCTCCTCAACAACAACCAATAATGCTGGTGCACTGCATTCTCCACAGAGGCGGAGCTCTGGAGCTGGGCAGGCACTGGTTTGACGAAGGCTTCCAGGTAGCAGAAGTGGCTCACTCCAAGCTCCTGCTCACCCTTCTGGCTGTTTTTAGTTCCCTTGATTTCATCATGTATGAGGAACGAGTAGGTGTAAAGAAAGGGCTGCCCTGAGTGCTTTGGGTATTCCAGAAGTTCAGTGAAACTGTGAAGTCCCCGGGTTTGCAGCCAAGGTAACGAAAAGCATGACACACTCTGGAATCCTACTTCCTGTGATTGGCACTCGAAGTGGCTACATTCTTGTGGGGCTGGGATTTTAACTTGTTGGTTCTATGCTGTCTGTAGATAATTAGTATCAGAAATGAATAAAACCCTAGGATATGTCATCTGTATCATGGCATGAGCAGAGGGCTGATGGTGGGGAGGTCAGGGCTTCTGTCCTTCTCGGCATCACTGTATAGCTCCTTAACGTCCAGGTTGGAATCTCATCTCCTACCCCAACACTCAGACCCCAAACTCAGAGCAATCACCCTCTGTTTTCCCTTCAAGATTTTAAGCTTGCTGGGCCTGGTGATACATGCCTTTAATCCCAGCACTTGGGAGGCAGAGGTAGGAGGATCAATGTGAGTTCGAGGCCACCCTGAGACTCCATACTCCTGGGCTAGAGTGAGACCCTACCTCAAAAAAGAAAAAAAAAAAAATTTAAAGCTTGTGTATGTGTCAATTCTTATGTTGGGAATGCTTTCATCCACATGGAAAACTCCTCTCCATCCTTCAGTGCAAAGTTCACATCATCCTCTCCATTTCTTCTTTAAGACTCCGCTGATAGTATTTTTTTTTTTGATGGCATTCAAAAGGTTGCATTATACTTGCAATCTTACATGCCTGTCTCCCTCTCTAAAGTCTAGACTGTAAATGATTTAAAGAAATGAGACATACATTATTCATCTCAGTAGACTCATGTAACACAAAATCCAACCCAAAGGAGATTTTCTAGAAAAATACAAGTAAATGAGTATATGATGACCTCTATGTTGGTCATGTCAGAATCAGGAATTAGAAGGAAATCCTCCACCCCCAGCTGTGCCCCCAGTAAGATTTGTGGACAAAAAATGAATTGCTTAACTTTAACCTTTCCCAGTTTGTGGGAAATAAAGAAGTAGCCTCAACCCAAATTAGGACAATGTCCCTCAAAGGTGCCTATGGCAACCTCACAGAGCCCTTCTTCCACTCTTTCCTGAGTCCTCATTTTCGTGCTTCTGAAGTTGGGACAGTCATTATCCACACACCTTCTCAGAGAGTTTGATGATCTTAGAAAGAAGTCGCTGCTCCCTGGCAAGGTTAAGGGAATTATATCTACGGTTTGTAGAGAGCATGGTTTAAAAATGTGTCCCACCAAGATGGAGGAAGTTTGTAACTTTCAAAACTTCTTATAAAGAGGTGGTAGTCCCTCCTCACTGGGGCGCCACTCGCAGTTTACTAACCCTGTTTTTGAAAAGAAAAGCATTTGCATACCACTTTTCAGAAGAGATTTTTTTCATGCAGTTGACCTCAACTCAGATAGTATCTCACCTAAATTGCTATGTAGCAGTGACATCTACTGGGGAATGGCATCACTTCAAGGCTCCTGTTTTTGTACTAGACAAACTTGAAGATGTTCACTTAATTTATCTGTGTCACAACCTTATGAAGTACTTAGCGTTACGATCCGCAGTTATTAGATGAGACTAACACACATATCTTGGTCACTGGGCTGATGTCACAGAGCTCATATGTGGTAGAGCTGAGATTTGAACCCAGTGCAGGGTGACTCCAGAGTTTATGCATTAAGCTGTTAATACTTGCAAACTCTTCTATCATCTGTCTTCACTATAAATATCTCCATGATCCAGAATCCTGGCTACTGCTTTCGCATTATGTGTATGTTAGTGTTTTCTCAGTAATCCCTCTCCTCCTCAGGGCAGTCCTTGGTTTTCATCCCCTCTTTGTTATTCTAGTACCTCACACAGATACTGACAGCGAATAGGTGTTTAATAAATACTTGTAGAAGAAATGTTGCATAGACAAATGACTGTGTGTGGGTGATAAATACAATGTGGAAAAGCATAACAGTAAGGAAGCAATGGCTGTCAGTACCCTTTGTGATAGGTTTCCAGTAAATGCATACACGAAAGCAGGGGTGTCTACAGTTCAGTTCTGTTAATCCCAGAGAGCTTTAGAAACTCCTCGTTGTTTGGAGGATTAAATCTGACGGTTCTGGCTTGGAACTGAAAGGTAGTTAGGAATCTGGCTCCTGTCCACCTCTCCAGCTTCTTCTCCAGCCACATCTCGCAGCATTAGCTCCAGAGATCTTGAGAAATAACTCACCAATGCATGTTCTGACATTGCCTTTTATGGGAAACTTTATTTTATTTACTTCATTTTTTATTTTATTTATTTGCATGTCACAGTGTGTGTGTGGAGGTCAGAAGACAATCTTGGGTATCAGTCTTTTCCTTTCATTGACTTTAAGACATGGTTTCATTTTACCACTGTGAAAGGAAGTCTAGCTGGCACATGAACTTCAGGATTCTGATGGTTCTACCTTACTTTACAGTCAGCAGAATTACAGTCAAGTTCTAAAAACTGAGTCATATCTCTAGCTCCAGAAATCAATCAATCAATCATCAATCACTCAATCTCTCTCTCATACTCCAGAAAGTATAAGAGCATGGAGCACACATTTTTGCCATGTGTATTCATTGTTCAAGGTTTTATTTATTTTCCTGAGAGAGAGCAGTAGAGAGAGAGAGAGACAGAATGGATGTCCCAGGGCCACTAGCGACTGCAAACCAACTCTAGATGCATGTGCCACTTTGTGCCTCTGGCTTTGCATTGGGTACTAAGGCATCAAACCTGGGTCCTTTGGCTTTGCCAGCAAGCACCTGAATGGCTAAGCCAACTCTCTAGCCCATTGTTCAAGTTTTATGATCTACTCTAGGAACCTCTAGAAAGCCTTCCAGAGGTCCAACTAGTATGGAGAGTCTCTTCTGTGGCCCAACAGCATTGTGGTACAGACTGTACTATGGAACAGCTGTGCATGGCCTGGGACTAATCTCAGCCTAACCACTCACTAGCTACGTGATCCTCAGCTACTCCACAGCCTGGGACTGATCTCAGCCTAACCACTCACTAGCTATATGATCCTCGGCAATTGGCATCATTGTTCAGTCCCTCACACACCCCTTCCCCTATCTCCTTCCTAGCGAGGCGAGCACTGATGAGGGATGAGTAGAAGATGTTCGGGACAGTGCATAGCCTGAATACTGGAAGCACTGGCATCAATGAACTCCATTGTTACTCATTTATTCTCCATTCCTACAGTCAATGAATTGTCCAAAAGAGACTGCTTTGCAGAGTCTTTATGTCCACATGGCCTAGCACAGTGCCGCTTAGGAAACAGTGAATGTCTGGAGAGAAAGCGGGAGGGAGTAAGCTAAATGGAAACATGCATTAAGGTCACGATGGAACATTATCTTTTACAATTAATATCCACATTTAAAAACACACAAAAACAAAGAAAGCAACACGCTGCCATTTCGGTGTGATCATGAGGCTGGCAATTCAGAAGCGGAGGTGGCTCTATGCCAGGCGTGTGTTCCTCCCTGGCCTTGGCTGCCTCCTCCTCTGTGCTGCACTCTGAAGAAAGCTCACCTCTGGTTGTTCTGTCCCCTCGGTCCCCTCCTGATTTCCAACTGCACCCCCTACCAGGACATCTTTCGAAAGCTGTAATCACTTCCACACATGGAAAGCATATTGAAGCCATTCAGGATGGCCATTACAAAGAGACAGAAACCAATGTGAAGTGATCTTTTCTGAGACCAAGACTGGCAAGCTGGGTAAGAACCATTTCTTTGTAAGGACGGTGTAGACAGCTTCAAAACACAGCCGGCTCCACAACTTCCCCACCACCCCTCCTTCTCAGGAACTGAGTGTTCCAATATGAGAACCAGTCCTTAGTTTAAAGTCATCCTATTTCCAGGAAAACCACATTCGAAACACAGAAATGCTTCTCCAGAAAGGTGATCTCATGGACATACGTGAAAAGATTTCTTTTACCCATGAAAAGACTTAGAGACTCGGGCGAAGAGCTGGTTCAAGTTGCAGAGAAAAATAAGGGTTACCATGGATCGAGTCTTCCTCTGTTCCATTAGGCTTTGTGAAAGTATCTTCTAAGCTCTGGGTTTTAAGAGCTGTATTGGTAAAGTGGGGTCAGTGGTTGGAAGACCTAGTTTACAGGATGAAAAGAGGTTCTGAAGAGATGGAGCCCTTCAGGAAGAGCAGCGATATGAGCGCAGTGTCTCCAGAGGTAAGCCCACCCTGGAGTACTGTAAGAACAGCTGCCAGTGGGAGGAGGACGTGACATGGATGATCAGGGATGCATGAGTAGGGACTCTTCAGAGATGCAGTACCAAGAGGATACGCAGAGAGAGATCGGTGGTGAAGATGTATGAGGGAAACTGACTCATACAGTTATAGAGACTAAGAATTTAGTAATCTCATCCCAGACTGACAGCTGGGATGCCTAGGATATCTATCCCATACTTGCTGCGAATACAAAAGCCTCAGAACCAATAAAGCCAGTGGCATTATTGCCAGTCCTAAGTCAAAGGTCAGAGGAGCTGAGGAAACAGCAGTGTAAGTTGTGGAGCCCCAGAATTGGAGGGAGGAGGGTTCTGATGTCCCAGCTCCCAGAGGAAGATGCATGCATCAGTTGCTGTCTGTTTTTATTCTCGTGGGGCCATGGCCAACTGGATGGGTTTGACCCACATCGAGGGTCCATGCCCCAACATTTTCCACTTCAATTAACACACTAGTTTTCTTTGGAAAACCCTCACAAACACTCCCCAAAATACTACTTTTCCAGATTTCCTGTACTCATTCCTTAACCCAGACAGGTGAACACCTAAAATGAACTATTCCATCACTCAATGGCCACAAGCTAACATTTATTTTATTGATTTCAATTTCTTTCTCTTTCTTCTTTTTCCATCAAAACTCAGTCACTAGAAGAAGCATGTTAATAAAATCTTCCTCTAGTTTCTGGGCTGTCTGATCACCCACTTTGAAGATATTATTTATTTATTTATTTATTTATTTATTTATTTACAAGCAGAGAGAGAAAGAGAGAGAGAATGGGCATGCCAGGGCCTTGAGCTTCGGCAAACAAGCTCCATACGTGTGTGCCATTCTGTGCATCTGGTTTTACATGGGTACTAGGGTCATTAGGCTTTGTAGGCAAGACCCTTAACCTCTGAGCCATCTCTCCAGCCCCTGATCACCAATTTACAAGGCAAATGTGGACTGTGAACCCATCCAGACACAAAGGAGGGTTGGAGATCCAGGCAGGCCTAATCCCACTCTCAAGCTCACAGAACCCTGGAGAAGACCTACAGGAAGCTTGACATGGCAAATCCTAAACATCCCAACCCTTTTGAATGGTCCCACCTCTCCTCTTTACCACCACTTCCCTTGTCAACCCTCAGCATTCCACATTGTTGCCTTGCAGGAACATCCAAACTGTTCTGCCATACTACTCCCTTACTTCAGCAAAAAATAAATAAATAAATAAAGGTCCATGTTCCTTTACACAGCCCTTCAGAAACTAGAGATCTCCATCTGCCTCTAGAGCCTTGTCATCTCCCCCTTCCTCATATTGCACTCCATCCTACAGAAGCCTCAGAAGTTGCCTCCAGTACATTGTGCAAATATTCAACTCCAGACCTTTACCATTGTCCTCACTCTCATCAGGTGGCCATTGTCCACTTCACAGCATTCCTCTCACCTCCCAAGTTTCCTCCTCTGAGGCATCACTATTTACCTGTGAGCTGCTTGCTTCCTGAATCTGCAAGCTCTGTGGGCCAGGGAGTATCCTCTACTGAGCTCTGCATGCACCCTCTTGGTGGTGGGGCTCCTCATATGGAAGACACATGATGAGAGTGCAAGGTGTGTCTGAATGAAGGAATGAATCCAATAAAATAAAAAGATAAGAAGCTGTGACGCATGCCTTTAATCCCAGCACTTGGGAGGCAGAGGTAGGAGGACTGCTGTGAGTTCAAGGCCACCCTGAGACTACATAGTGAATTCCAGGTCAGCCTGGGCTACAGTGAGACCCTACCTCGAAAAACCAAAAAATAAAAATAAAAAATAAAAAGATAAGTAGATTTTAAAAAGATTTTATGACAAGTTTTTCAACATACAGGCTGACTTTGAGTTCACTGTATGGCACAGGCTATTCTCAAAAGCATAGCAATTCTCCTGCCTCCGTGCTGAGATTATAGGCATACCCAGCTAAAAAATAAATATGTTTAAAGAGAATAACATATAGGAAAGCTGTGTAAATTACAAGAACACATAGCTAAGTTTAGTCTACCCAGAAGAAGTAAGGAAAAGGAATTTCTCTTGGGGTTTGTGGGCTAATTACTGATCATCGCCCTCCCCCTCCCCACATTCCTGATGGAGCTTCATTGAAAATGAGGCAAGGAATATCTTTAAGAAGCTAGTATGATGAACCATCAGAGATAGGCTAGATTTTTCCATTACTTTACCAGGAGACCCTGAGTTCAAATCACTAAACAGATTCCCATCTGAATAGCTAAGCCTATTTTCCTGTGCACATTTGTCCTTTCCTGGGGAAATCTATAAATTTTTAGAAATGCTGTTAGAGCTTATGGGGCCATTTGGTAACTTCATAACCAAATCTGGCTTCTTTCATTTAATATAATGTACTCCAGTTCCATCCCTGTTGTGATAAGTGACAGGAACTCTTTATAAAGCTTGAAAAATATCCCATTACATATACATACAAACACACATATGTGCACAGAATGAGTAAGTGGGTGGTCTAGGTAGATAATCATAGTGTGATAAGTATAGTTAATAGCACTATATTGTTCACTGGCACTTGGCTATGAAAGTAGATTTTGGGTAGTTTTACTACAACCACACCAAATGGTAACTGTAACATGGGGAGATAGATACACTAACTGGTTTGATTGTACTAATCCTTTCACTTCACATAAGCATATCCAAACAAAATATTGTAAATATTAAATAGAGAAATGACATAAAACCTTCTGAACAGGAAAGAGATAGCCAAGCTTGGTGCCTTTCTCTTCCTGTCATCCCAATGTCTCTCCTGCTTGAAGCACTCCTTTCCCAGGCAGGCATCGCTTGTTTTCAGATCATAATCACTCATGCATAAGGTCTGAATTTCTTCAGAAAACCTTGAAGGGCACACAGGTAGCTTCTCATGGTCTACTTTAAACTCTTTCCTGGATTTTATTGTTATGTTTGTTGCAAATTTTAAAATTGACAATGGGTAAAAACATAATAGTAAAGTCAAAAACACAACTGTACAAGAATATTTCCTCCATGGCCAGCTTATTGGAACTGATTTATCCATTTGATTATTTATCATTTTGTTTCCAGATACTTGTTTCCCCCTGTGTTCTATGGAATGACCTCCAGTGCTTGATCTTCCTTCCTCAGCTCCTGAGGAGGTAGAATTAGAAGTGTGTGCTCCTGCTGAACACAGCCCAGCTGAAAATGACTAATTCAGTTGTCACCAATGGTTTTTAAACAAATACTGGTGCGTTAAAGGAAAAAATAGCTAAAATATTTGTACACACAGATGTTGCCATGATATATGAAGGGATGTTCCTGTGTCTCCACAGATGTGGCAGTGATCCACCCTGTGATGGGTGGGACCAGGCACAGGCTACCTGATCACCATATGCACCGCTCTCTGTGCAGAAAGACTGGCCCTCAAATCTTGGCAGATTTGCTTTAATGTCCTTCAGCTCTACCCTTCTTTACCTTATTTCATGGCAGGGAGGGAAAGGCCGCCTTCCTAAATCTCAGTCAAGAAAATTGGCATATTGTTATATTCAACTAATACTGATACAACCATTTTAGTGTTTCGAAACCACGTACAGCTTGGTTGCACACAAGTCTTATCCCAGTGTATACGCTAGGAGCTCGAGGTTGGTTTCAGCATCTCTCTTCTAACACATCAACCTAGGAGCCTAGTGATCATTTCAAAACAACAGAGAAGAAATGTGTAGTCTTTCCCTCAGGACCTATGCACAGTGGCTCCAAGACACTCATGGTATAAAAATCAAAGCCCCTAATTAAATAGTACAGTATTTGCATCTAACCTATGTATATCTCCCGTGTATTTCAAATCACCAGATAGCTTATAACACCTAATACAATGAAATACTAGGGAGACAATTGATAAGCTGTATTCTTTGGAATAACATAAGAAAAGCGTCTGAACAAGCTCAGTAGAGATGCTTTTATTCAAATCATTTCAAGTCTTTCAAGTGTTAGCTGAATGTATCTGTGGATAAAAATATTTTAAACCTGCACATGTAGAACCACAGATAATGAGAGTTGGCTGCATATAAAGCCAAAGCCCCTGCACAGCAATCCCTATGGAGATGCAGATGAGCAGGTCAACCCTACTCTTCTTTATAAGGAAGTAAAACCTCATGTAAAGAGAAGACATGTTCTGTGTGAGTAGGAAGAAAACTCAGTAGCAAAGGCCAGTAAGCTAGAAAAGAGATATAAAGGGAAGAGAAAGAAAGGAAGATGGGTACTTAGTAGGATGGTATTATAAATATACCAAATACTAGAATGATACAGAGAATATTAGTATGAATCCATGCAAAGGATACTGCACAATGTTGAGAATCATCCCTTATTTAGAAGTAAATAGCAGGGCTGGAGGGACAGCTTAGTGGTTAAGGCACTTCTCTACAAAGCCAAAGGACTCAGGTTTAATTTCCCAGGACCCACATAAGCCAGATATGCAAGGTAGTGCAAACATCTGGAGATTTTTGCAGTGGCTGGAGGCCCTGGAGTGCCTATTCTCTCTCTCTCTCTATCCTTTCTCTCTCACTCTTATAAATTAATTAAATAATTAAAAATAAATAACAATGTATATAAATTTATATAAAGGCATATAGTAAGTGCTCAGTAAATGTTCATTCTTGTAGTTTATATTTCTTCTTCAATGTGTGTTCTTAATATTAGACATCGGTTTTATTAGAAAACTTACTCTGTTAAACAGCCTTAAAAAGGAATTCTTGTGAATGAAATGGACTCGATGGAAAGACCAGGTCTTTGATAAATCACAGTTCTTGCATCTCAGTGAGAGGGTTCCTTAACAGCTGCTGCCATCGCCACCTGGTGGCAGCACACTGCATAACATTTCTGAGTGATAAATGCATACAATGAAATCCTAACCACGTCTTAGAGTTTCTCATATGAGACATACTGGCAAAGATTTAGAAAGGAACTTTTATGACAGGCTTTCCTAACAAAGATGGAGACACCTTGGTGTATGTTGAAGGTGCCGGAATCAGTGACTGGGATTTTCTAAATTCCCTGTGTGCCTTCAGGGCCACCAGCATCAACACTGCTCTCCCAGTGTCCCTGCTCCGACCTGAGTCTAAATGTCCAGGAAGTTCCCTGAATGCTCATAGTATCAAACTTCAGCATTTTACAACATGAAAAGTATGAGGCAAAAAATGAAAAAAATGTATAACTGGACCAGATCAACATGAAAAATCTCTGTTAGCAAAGTATGCCCACATTTGCATACATGAGCATGCACACATCATATACACATGCACATACAGTAAAAATTCCTTAGGTTTAGAGGAACATAACTAAGGCCAAAAAGAAACCCACAAAGTTGGATACACTTTTTTGCCAATAATACATCAGTTAAATGATTTCTATCTAGAAGATATGTGACTCTTACAACTCAACAATGAAAAGATAAATAACCCAATTTAAAAATGGTCACGATATCTAAACACCGTTTCTCTAACGATGGTATTCATTCAAAAGGCCAATAAACATATGAAAATATGATCAGCCTCAGCCATCAATGAAATGCAAGCTGTAGC
Organism: Jaculus jaculus; assembly: GCF_020740685.1. Classification (NCBI taxonomy): domain Eukaryota; kingdom Metazoa; phylum Chordata; class Mammalia; order Rodentia; family Dipodidae; genus Jaculus; species Jaculus jaculus. The sequence continues at coordinate 312,797,066 of NC_059102.1, forward strand.
CACAATTAAATGCTACTACATACACGCTTGTACGACGGCCTTCATAAGGTCGATGGCAAATGTGGAGAAGATGCAGAGAACTGGGAGTCCTCAAATGCTACTGGTAGGAATCTGAATGTGTGCAGCTTCACTGGAAAAGAGCCTGGCCATTCGTTAAATTACTAAACCTATGGTTTGCAGAGGCAACTCAATCAGTACAGTACTCCCCATTCTAAGAATGGGGACCAGGGTTTGGATCCCCAGCACCCATGGTAAAAACCAGGTGTGGAGGCCTGCGCCTGAATGCCCAGCACTGGATGGTAGAGACAAGGAATCTTCTAGAGCTTTCTGACTAGCTAGTCTAGCTGAATTGGTGAACTCTGGCTTAAAAAAAATAATAATAAGGTGGAGGTGCAGGAGAAATGACTCAGTGGCTAAGGCACTTGCCTGCAAATCCTAACAAACTGGGTATTATTCCCCAGTACCCACATAAGTGGCTTATGCATTTATACAAAGTGGCCTATGCATCTGGAGTTCCTTTGCAGTGGCTGTAGGCCCTGGATTGCCTATTCTCTCTCTCAATCATCTCTGTCTGTCTCTCTCTGCTTGCAAATAAATAAATTAATAAAATATTCAAAAATAAGGTAGACATTGAGGAAAAAGATTTGCATGGGTACACACATGTCCACACACACATATCTATGTGCCACATGCATTTATAGTCCACACCACACACAAAAATATATGTAAATAAAATGATTGAAATTAGAATTATCATCAGATCCAGCCATTCCATTGTGAGGTAATTATCTAAAAGAATTTGACAACATAAACCCACACAAAAAAAGTATTCACACAAGCATTGTTCCTACTAGCTAAAATGTGAACCTCCACAAACCCCCATCAACTAATACTTAGAATTAAGTGTTACCCATTATTAAATGGATAGAATACCTACAAATTGGCTAGAACTTGAAAAACTATGCAAAGTGGAAGTCAAAAACTCGCATATGGGCTGGAGAGATGGCTTTGCAGTTAAGCACTTGCCTGTGAAGCCTAAGGACTCCGGTTCCAGGCTTGATTCCCCAGGACCCACGTTAGCCAGATGCACAAGGGGGCGCATACATCTGGAGTTCGTTTGCAGTGGCTAGAGGCCCTGGGGTGCCCATTCTCTCCCTCTCTCTCTCTCTCTCTCTCTCTCTCTCCATCTGCCTCTTTCTCTCCGTCTGTCGCTATCAAATAAATAAATATTTTTTTAAAAAAACTCACATATTATGTGGTTGCACTGACAGGAAACATTCAGACTAGACAAGCCCATAGAACAGGAGGTAGGTTCACATTCACTTAAGCCTGAGAGGCATGATGGGCTAGAAGTGGAGGTATGTGGAATTTCTTCCTGGGGTGATGAAAATATAAAAGTGATTAAGGGGACTGAAGAGATTGCTTAGCAGTTAAGGCGCCTGCCTGCAAAGTCTAAGGACCCAGATTCGACTCCCAGTGCCCACATGAGCCAGATACACAATGTGGCACATGCATCTGGAGTTCATTTGCAGTGGCTAGAAGCTCTGTCACACATATTCTGTGTGTGTGTGTGTGTCTCTCTGCCTCTTTCTTGCTCACTTGCCAATAAACAATAAAGTTTAAAACAAACGATTACTGTAATCATCACACACTATGGTGAATATATAAACTGCCATTGAATTGCACATGTCAAATAAGTGCATTCAGTGATATTTATTTTACAAAACTCTGCTTAAAAAAAAAAACAAGGTATATTTGCACTGGTGATGGAGAAGTGCATGCTATATCTCTTGTGAGCAAATGAAATACTCATACTCTAGAAAAATAATCCAAACCTCAAAAGTTCAAACCAGCTTCACAGGTTCATCAGCTATAAGAGCAAAAAAATCTCTTTCATAAACTAATCTCGAGTTTAGGAAACATGTTCTCTCTAGTTTCCTTTTCCAAAGAGTATAAGCTCTTCTTCTGATCTAGAGGTATTCTAATGAGAATGAGGAAAAATAGAGTTTGAGAGGTGGCTCACTGGGTAAGAGCACCTGGTGTATACAAGGTCCAGGACCCAAGTTCAATCCTCGCCATTCATTTGAAAAGCCTAGCATGGCCACACATGCCCATAACCTCAGTCCTGGGGATGGCAGAGACAGGAAGTTTGCTCAGCCAATCTATCTGAAAAATGGGAGGCACCAGTTTCGGGAGAGACTGTCTAAGGGAAGTAAGGCACAAGAGCAACAGGGAGGATGCCAACTCACTGCTCTGGCCTCTGCACATAGGGTGTTTGTCTACACGCACCTGCATGTATGCGTGCACACACACAAATACACACGCATATACCACATACACACACAGGCACATACAGGGGCACACACCACATACTATAGCACAGGTACAGACATACACATAAAAAATATGGAAAAAATTTATAGTGAGAAAAAGTATACAATTTCACTTCAAATGTAATAAGAAAGATTCTATTTAGATATCCAGAGCAGAGCTAATCTCACCAGCAGAAGTCATTTATTTTGGCATTCACTACTTTTGTGATTACACGCACATACATACATACACACACACACACACACACACACCTATATATCCACACAATCTCTAGTTTATTAGATTATATCATAGAATATTCTGGAAACCTTGTCTGCAAGAGTAAGACAGGCCCTAGGCAGGCTGGCATATTCAACTGTTTATTTTGGGCTCCATAAATGCCTCAAAAGAGTATTTCTGGGCCTTAATAGTTCACTGAAACCAACCACAGAATCTGTGCATTCAAAAGCACTTTCCATGCTGCTAAGTCTTCCAGAGCCCTTCTAGTGTGAGTTAAACCAGCCCAATCTTTCATTCCTATCTGATGCCGCACCAGTCACAGAGATGCCGAGCGAAGGATAAAAGAGCCATTTTTCATGACCTTCCTCGTTTCTCTGAACAAAGCCCAGTGTCAAAATCTTTGAAAAGCATGTATTATAGTAAAGAACAAGATTCAAAAAAAAAAAGTGTTTGGAAGCATTCATGGCACAGAGAAATAATTTTCTCTCTTCCATCTCCAAATAAAAAACAACCTTATGATGTGTTAGATTGAAATGTTTAAATATTGAACCAGTGCCAAAAATGATTTGTAAGCCTCAATAAATTTCACGAAATTTAAAAATGATATTATTATCCCATCTGACAGAGTGTCTTTCAGGACTTGAAGCTGTGTGGCCCAGATTAGGGGTCTTCTAATAAAAAATAAGCATGCAGCACATTTGACTTACAAATATAGTGACATGTAAAATACTCAAAAAAATGTATATTCAACAAGAAGCCCAGTTCACAATCGCTAGTTACTAGTTTCAATTTTGTCTACTACATAGAGCAATGGGGGTATTTTTCCTGTAGATGAGATGCTGACAGTTACCACATAAAGCTTCTTTCTAGAAAGGAAAAGGGGAAACACAAAAAACTGGGCCCATGCAGATAGGGAAGGCAACACAGTATCTTTTGTCATTCGAGAGAATATCCATATTAAATATTTGAGAAGATGGACAACTAATTCTCTTTGAGATGGGTATAATATCCCCATACACAATATGAAGCTCATAAGTCATTTATGTACTGAAGATGCTGTAACAATGGTAACTGCACTGTCATAGCCATTTCTACAGTCTCCTCTCTCCCTCCCATCATCTAATATTCAATATAGTCCCCAAAGCCAGGAACACTGGAGAAATGTCTCTGTTTTGTTATGTTTTACTAGGTTTTCTGTTTCCATACCTTCACCTGAAATACTTCATGTAAATATCGTCTGTTCTTTTGCCACCACTTGACATGCTTCAAAGCAGTCGAGAGGGAAGGAGAAAGACAACAGAGCTCCAGGAAGGGCTGGGGAGGGAAGGGTTCTTGTTCACTCTTGGCTGCTCTGTGTCACAGCAGGCTCCAGATTGATGACACTCCCTGAGTGTGAGGAAAGATCTTGTCCTTGTGAGATACTCCTCATGAGACCTGATCAACTTGACATCTCTTAATAAACATCACTGATAGGCTCTCCTCTTCCCCATAACTGATGGCCACCCCCACAATGCATGACCCACTATCCCCAATGTGGAGAGTCCCTTCGGAGGAGGTGGACAGGGAGGAGGATAACGATGGTACCGACATGGCTGTTTACACACTGAGTATGTACATAACTAATAAGGAAAAAATATCACTGCTGGGTATGGAGGAGAAAGCCAGAGTAGGAGAGGGCCATGCCCAGTGAATGCTTCCTGCCTGGCAATTTACTTAACACATCTTCCCCATGGTCCCAAGTATCAGCTGGCTTACTTCCTCCCCTGGAGAATCCTCAATCCCCTAGAAGGTCTCAAATGCCTCTTGGGAACCAGGAAAGCACTTGGGAGATCCAGCTCCCCTTCTTTTGAGACCTAATTTTCTGGTTCTCCTTGCATCTATCTTCAGAGAAAGGGGGGTGAGCCCACATATTGCAGACCTTCTTTTTTCCTCCCTGGGTACACAGGGTCTCCACTCCCTCTTATCTCCCAGAGTCCCTGGGGTGAGTGTTTCCTCCAACGGGGCAGAGCTGTGAAGGATAAGCCTCAGATCAACTTTCCTAAGTCACACTACAGGAGGAGCCGTGCCTGGAGAAAGCGCACCCTGCCTCGGCAAAGTTCTTCACATCCTGCTCCTCTCTTTCCTGTCACTTGTTCCTCTACCCTCCTTGTGAAGAAAAGGGGAGATACAGCCTGGATATAGATAGGAAGACTTAATTATTTTACCTTCTCCAGGGGCCCCTTTACTCCATGCAGTTTTCTCCATGCAGAGGGAAAGCTAGACCTTTCTTTTTCTTTCTTTCTTCTTGTCTTTCTATTTTCTGACCATTTCATACACAGTGTATTTTGATCATGTTCATTCCTCTATTTCCCTCTCTTATTCAGCCCCTACTCTACCCCTTCTTTTTTCCCAAATACATGCATTTTTAGGGACCCACTGACATTAATTAGGGCTGTTTGCATGAACATAGGTTGGGAGTTATAGACTGGAACGTGGGCAACTTGCCAGTGACTACACCACTGAGGAAGACGGCTTGCATTGTCGCCAGTAACCAACTGCCAGTAGATCCTCAGGGAGGGATGGCGCCTAATTATGCCCTCTCCTATCCATAATAGATGCTGATGGGCAGGTGACCACAGCTGCTATGAGTTCCCACGTCTCCTTTCTTACTCCCCTCCCTAAGAAGCGTATCTCTGTTACTCTTTCCTGGTCCCACTGAGACAGTTAACACAACCACACAACAGATGGTTGATACGGAGTGTTCATCCTGTTCCTTCTCCACTCTGAAATCTAACTTTTTTTTTTTTTTTTGGCCCTTGCAAACAAACTGGGATGCACCTGGAATTTCATGTGGATGCTTAATTTTACTTCCCAATGGGTGATTAGCACATTGGCCTTCATATATCCACATCATGATTTCCTGGAAGACAGTGAGGGACCTCACATCCTCTAGGCAGTATGGGGGTCTTTGTAGGAAGAAAAGTCTCTCCTAAAATATAACCCCTGAAGATGACGAAGGTGGTAGTAAGGACACTCAAGGAATCCTCCACATCTGCAGGTGTTTTTCTTTGTGTGAAGCCATTCCCACAGGCAACTTGGGCAGCACAAGCCAAAGATTTGACCATTGAAATAGCAAAGACCCTGAAGACACAAATGCAGCCCCAGCTTAGGTCTTTACTGGGGCCCTATGGTTCCAGTCTCTTCCTAAGTAAAGCCCAAGTCTCCAGGCTCTGTTTCCCCACAGGAAATTGCTCTTCTGTTATTTTGAAGCCTTTTATGTATAACATGTGTGTGTGGCCAAATAGCTTACATTTTCATCTTGAAATAATTGCGATTAATAAATTACAATGGAGCTGCAGTCCAAGCTTCATTCCCAGGGGAATTGCACTGATGTTTATATTCCTACAAGTCAGCCACAGACTGAACTCAAAAGTTCAGCCCCTGAGAGGAGCTTTCTGGAAGATGTGGGCTGGGAGTGGTGAGTGAGGAAGGGGTTGAAGTTTACCCTTGGAATGTTCATCTGGAATCCTCTAGAGTTCTCTGTGGCAGGCCTTCTCCTCAGACAACTGATTCCTTTGTCATTCTCCTAGTCCACCCCCCCCCCCCTTTAGAACAACAACCAGCAAAGAACTCAGGGGATGCCATGGCTCTTCTTCTTCTTGGTCTTCTATCATTCAAAGCAAAAGGATTTGTAGGAAGATTCTAGCAGCCATTATCCCCACAGAAGCCCTAGCTAGAGGCAACCCCCCAGCCAAAAAAAAAAAAAAAAAAGGAGCTATCATCTTATGAGTCAGCTGTATGGTAATCAAAGATTCATTGCTTCCTCTTCCTTCTTCCTTCTCTACCCTTATATTTTTTCTTTTCTTTTGCCTTTTCTCCCTCAGTAGTCTTTCTAAAATGTGTTTTTTTTTTTTTTTGTGGAAATACTAGAAGTCACCATAATAGTATTTAAAACCAACCAAAGCAAACCACTAAGAATCCCCGCTCCCAAGTGAGCCAGGCTTGGACTTGATCACAGGTTTTTACTTTGTCCCTTTGAACTGCTTGGCTTCACTAGTTTTTAAAATACCCCCACTCCACACAGCCATCTCCTCTTTCTTGTGAAGTGGCAATCAACCGTGTGTAATGTCTTACAATAATCACTCAATAAATCATAGCTATGTCTATTATTACCATAGTTATTATTAACATCATCAGCATTATTACTAGGAATGATTGAAATATCCTGCATTAGTTCCCCAAACGCTTATTGACCACATATCCTATGGGGTCAAAGATGACTAACAGAAAACCATCTAACATGAGTATACTTTATCAGCCATCAAGTTAGACACAGCAAATAACCACAGAAACCATATACCATACCAGGTGTGGGAAAAAATATGTACATAATTATAAGAGAAGAAGAAGAAGTTTGGTTTTGTCTCACCAGTTGGGATATACGCCACTCAATTCTGTCCCAGTTAGATCTTGGGGTTTCTGAGCAATTTCTTTTGAGATCATGATATATAGTAAGAGACATTCCTCACATTCTTTGGTTCCAGTTTCCCCCCATTGCTATCTCCTTTTTACTGCTCCAAAATAAAAGAAGCACAAATGTTTCCTGTGAATTCAGGTGAGTCTACATGCATGATTGGGGAGTGGGAGTAAAGGAGTTGGCAGAGTATTTTGAAAATACTGGCTCAGTCCCCTAAGCCAGCTTGCCATGCCTAGTTCAACAGACTCTGCCCTTACCAATTGTCTTGTATCTGTCATTTCATATTTCACATGCTTTTATAATCCTGGCCCAGACCCTAAAAGGTTTTCTCACAAACACCAATTCTCATAAATTCACAGATTCCAAAAATTAGTGCTACACCCTGAAGGTATTCAAATGGCTATTGAACCTAGAAGCCACTCTAGGCTCATCTCCATCCAGCTATCCCAGGCTCACGAGTGGTACTCTACCTCATGGATGGAGGAGTGGATATTCAGCCTTATGCATCCATTCATTCACATTCCTGCCCACTCTAGCCAGAGCTCCAAGAGAACAGGTGTATCTAGTTACTTCATGTGATTTCGGCATCAAACCAGGGCAGACTTGTACTTTAACATATTGGGGAACTCTTAGGGAAACATCACTTTAATTTTCTATTTTCTCTTCTGAGAGTTGGGGGGGGGGGGAATGGAAGATAGCCTACGGTTTTCATACTAGTGCACATGGCTGGGACTACTTGTGTTTTAACAGTTTATTCCAGGCAGAGAGGCATAGGGTTCTCAGAGAACTCTATTGACCAGAAATAAGGTATAGTTAGTCATAGGAGGTAGGAGACAATTCCTTAGAAAGTGGTGATTCCTTTGCCACATATCATAGGTTCCAGTGTTGCATTGTAAGGTGAAACAATGGCGCTTCTGTCTTCCCGCTCTACCATCATCAGTGTGTGGTTTCATCTGATGGTCTCAAGATGCAGCTATATCTCCAAATTTTTTGTCTGCTTCTAGACTGAAAAGAGAAAAGAGCAAAAGGGGAAAGGACTTATGAGTTGGCTTTGTCCTTTTAGAAGCTTTCCCGGAAACCTCATCTGGTAACTGCCACTTAACACTTCACTGACCAGAACCGGGTCACATGTGAATCTTGGCTTCTAAGGAAGACTAAAGATGAATCTTTTCCCAACAGGTTCACTACCATCCCAAATAAAATTGGTATGGTGTCTCCAGAGAGAAGAAAGAGGGATGTGAAGTGATTGTCAAAATAATAGCATTTGATGCAGACTAAGGTTATAACAGAACTCTATAAAAGAAAATATTGAGAATAAGTTCTAAGTTGAACCATTTTATTTTTCATTTAATAGCTTTCTACAGAAATTTAACTGCAAGTCAAAGTAGGTGAGTTTCCTCAGATATGGCTCCCATGGTCAAGAATAAAATGGCAACCATCAGGTACAAGTGAATTCCAAAGTGAAATGGAGAGATGTCTATGTAGGCTTTGTAAATGGAGAAGCCATTAGTAGTACATACGCACTTGCTGAGCACAGGCCTCGCTGACTTATGTAGGCTGGAGATGTTTCTCCCATTTCAAATAAGTTGAAAATGCCCACAAGAGAAACCTCTGTAGCACTTGATTGTGCATGAAGGCTAAGTGACTCTGAGATTGGCAATTGTCAATGCCCTGGCAAAGACTCAAGATAAATTGTGGATCTGACTATCCATAATTTATGTTGCAGCCAGACCTCAAAGTAGAATAAGGGAGTTTCCCCTGTTCAAACTGTGACAAGATTCCCTTAAAGGCCAGAGAGAAGAGCATAGGTCTTGGATCACACAGAAGCCTGACATTACAGGTTTGTTTTGAAAATGGATTTCAATAGCAAAGGCTAAAGGCATACAAAGCCACAGCTTTCCCTTGTCTCTGCAGGAGTTGACTCTATGAGTAGGATGACTTTGCCTTGTGCTTGCTTTGGGATTGGTCTGTTATACCTCCAAGTTAATCAGTAGTTCTGCCTTCCACTTCCAAATGGATGTTGGGTTTGAAGATACACTGTATGGTTGCTTGGTGACAAGAGAATGTACAGAGCTGGTTTACATCTGCTCTTTCCCAGGACTCTAATCTGTGAAGACTTGGAAAGTACTACCAAGACCGTTTCTGAGAGAAAATGTCAACGTAGTCAATAAGATGCCTCTGAAGTGCTGATAGGGACACTTCCAGGTAACTGGAAGGCTATTCATCTTTCAAACAAGTTTGAACAGAGGAGAGGATGGAAAGATGTGGGGCAGTAAAGGCAGTCCTTTGGATCTGACTATCCACAAACATATAAAGAGAACATCAGAGAAGGAGGTGTCCAATAACATGCCCGTCACGAATTTTCACACATCTTAGATGAGCCTTGTCAATACATCATACTTTTAGCAATCAAAAAGTATCAGGTGTTTTATTTCCCTACAACATAGTTCTGGGACTAATGGAGATTTTAATATGCCCATAAGGGAGGTCTCTGTATGTGAAAATCACCAGTATGCCAGGACAAAATGTTAGACAGGAAATAATTCTTTGGGATGAGATTCTGTCAGTATTACATTTGGTATTTCTCCCAGAGTATGAAAAAAAAGCAAAGAAGACAGAGCTTAATATAGTCCACATCCCACCGAGGTGAAAAATTCCTGAGATAGAGTATGCTGGACTAACTTAATGAAATATTGTCATCAAACATGATTTATACATATTGTCACTAAAAAAAAAAAAAATTGAGCTAAGTGTTGTGGTCTACAGAGTAAGACCTTGTATGAAAAATTAAAAAAAGAAAAGACAGACTCAGTAGACTAGTGGGTACCATTCACAATCCATCCTGTTTACACTGTGATAATTTATCATTAGTTACCTTTTGCATATAGTCATTTACGCAGTTTCTAACTCACCTGTCATGTGCAGGTTCATATTTCTCTTTGTTCATAGAGCGCTTTGATGAACTTGTTACATGCCTTGCTGAAATCCAGCTACCCAGGCCTAACTCATTTTCTCAATATAGTAATCTAATGATACCTTCAAAGTAATAAATGGAGCTAGTGTAGCATGACTTTTCCCTGTGAACCTGGTACCTCCTAAATCCCTAGTCATTACTGCAACAACTTAAAGATTCATTCAGACGGTATAGGGAACATCTTGTTATGACCAATGAGAACCTTCTCAAGATATATAAAATTCAGCTTTTTTTCTCTTTGTTTTAGAGATCAAAATAGTATTTCCCCAATTAAACATTTCTGATTTGTCAAGGCTCTATGAAGGTCACACATAAAAAGTTGTAATCCCATCTGGTTATCCTCTCATGTCCCCTCTCCCTTGCCTCCATCCCCCTGAAGGTCCTCTTCAGTGGGGCAGGGTTCACTGTGGAGTCATGGATGACCCAGTCCATTCCTGTGGAAAGGACCTGCCTCCCAGTATACCTTCCCAACCTGTGACTCCTACACTCTTTATACACCCTTTTATGCAATGTTCCCTGAGCCTTGGAGGTAGTGTTAGAAGTTGATTTCAGTACTGATCGCTTGTCAGTCTTTCATTTTCTGTTTTGATGAGTTCTGAGTCTCCTCAGTGTCTACCGCCACCTCCCTGGAGAAGGGTCTCTGGCTAGTAGTGAGAGCAGGACTCATATTTAATCTATCACCTCCTCTGTAATACTTCTTGGATCCTGGGTGATGAGATCCAGATGACTCATCTTGTCTTGTGCAGTTTGCTTTCTCTTGTCATTCTGATGTGTTTACTGAATGTCTATCAGGAATGAGAGTTCTTTTTACATTATCTTGCATATATAAAGGAGAGGCATGAACATAAAACTGCTACTTTTAACACTTTCAATGAACATTATAGAACTTATTGTCTATTTCATTTAAAAACTCAGGTTTCCCCAAGTTCTCCCTACCACCGTAACTTTCACCTATACTATCCTAACAATCGTCATCTGAGTCTCTGTTCTCATGTCACAGGGAAGCCCAGTGCCTTCTTCAAAAGCTTATGAGGATTCCAAGGACGTGTACTTAGTCCTTTTGTCACTTGTCACCACTGAGAACAACATTTTGAGCACTTCCAACTTGCTTATTTAGATCACTATATTACAACCTAGTTCCCACTCGCCATCCCTGGTTCACCTCACTCTTCTAAAGGCTTCACATACCACAATGAGTTCAGAAGAGCATGTGGTAGAGAAAGAACCAACATCCCTGTCCTTTATTGTGATATGAGGTCCTGAGTTGGGGCTAATAAAATCCTCTATGGCAGAAATTCATAGCCCCTAGTTCCACCATGCTGGCCATATCACGTTTTATATACTGTAGCACACCAACTGAGCAATGTGGAGGGAGATGAGGTGAGATTGAAATAGGGCCCAAAACAAGAGTGATGCAAGATACAACAGGAAGGTATCTGGCCACATGAATAAGTTTGAATAGTTCTTCCACAGATGAGTCCGTTTATAACACACACACACAACAGGAACTAGTGAGATGGTTCAGCGTGTAAAATACTTGCTAAGCAAGCATGAATATTTGAATTTGGATTTCCAGCATCCACATAAAAGCTGGACGTGGTTATATATGCCTATAATCCCAGCACTGGGTAAGTGGAAACAGAATTCCTGAGGCTTCAGGCTAGCTAATCTAGCTGAATTGGTGAGTTTTAGGTTCAGTGCAAGGCTGTCTCAAAAAAATTGAGGTGGGGCTAAAGAGATGGCTCAGCAGTTAAGGTGCTTACTTTGCAAGGCCTAATGATCTAGGTTCCATTCCCCAGAACCCATGTAAAGCGAGATGCACAAAGTAGCACATGCATTTGCAGTAGATTTTCAATGGCTATTGGCCTTGGTGCACCTATTCTCTCTTTCTCTGCCAGCAAATAAATTATATATATAAATTAAGGTGAAAAACAATTGAGGAAGACACCTAATGTTCACCTTTGACACACACACACGCACACACACACACACACAAACACACACACACGCACACACGCACATGTATATATACTCATGCACATGTGCCACACACATGTACATGCAAACAAGCCCATTTTTTAGCATTTGTTAATTGTTCTAGTTTATCTTGGTGGCTTCAATAGGACAAACATCTCTGCTTTTAATTTCTAAGACCAAGCTGAAAGTGTTTGGAGCTAAGTCTGACAATTAGGGTGAGTAATGTGCTTTTAGGTCAAAAACCAGATGTGACAATATTGCCATGATACTGATGTTTTCTTTAAGGGGAAAGTGCTGTTAAGGATATCCCCAAAGAGGAATTTGCAGAGATATTTGAGCACTTGCGGTGCAAAGACTGTGAAGCTTAGCACTTGCCAAGGGAAATGATGAGAGCATAGCCCTTGTTGGTTTGCCGTGAGACTAAAACTACACTCTGACTCTCTGGAGACTTACTTTTTTTTAACATCATTTCCATTTTATATGCTTCATCTGTAATAAGTGAACATTACCTGCTGGGAGAGAGTCAATGTGAGGGTTATTCTAGGTGAGTGGCATATGCTGGATGTGCTAGTGACATTTCTCCTTTCTCTACTTCAGTGGGCAAAGTCTAAGATTTTTGAAAATCTTTACTAGTTTCCAGTCTCCATGCAGGTTCCTTTATGACAAGTGAAAAAGTGACTATGTTGCTGTGGTGCATGGTGAGCCTCAATTTTCTGCCTCTAAGTTTCAATTTTCAATGTATACGGGAGTAGAAGAATTACTTCTGACCATCAAAGAACCTATATGACTTGGGTAAAATATAATTACATGAAATTCAAATAGACATAAATGTTTGATTCTATGTATGAAACAGACCTAACAGATTGAAAATTGTTCAGCACATTGTTTTCTTGATTTGTGGGAACTTGCAGATTACACTGGCCCAGGAACAGAATCCAGAGCAAAGCAAATCAAACAAATATTTACGGAGCCTAAATTTCCTTCTTTGCAGTATATTTTTCCCATCTCCTTTCTCTCTCTATCCTCTCATTTTTTTATCTCCAGTCCTGAGCATTTAATTCAGAGCCTTGCCCATACTGTGAAAGCATTCCACCATTTAGATTATAGTTTTATAAACACACACACACACGGCTGGAGAGATGGCTCCATGTGTAAAGTGTTTGCTGTGCAAGAATGAAGACCTCTTTTGGACCCACAGCACCTATGTAAAATGCCAGGTATGGTGACATGCGCCTGTAATTCCAATGCTGAGGAGACAAAGACAGAGAATGCATGGGGCTCCCTAGTTACACACTCACACACACAAACACACACATAGATATGAGCCACACATGCATCCACACACATACAAACACATATATATGTATGTACATCACATGAACATATGCATCAAAAAAAAACCCCACATAAACATATTCGTAAGTGAATGTATACATGAGACCGAAGGGGGACAGTGAAGACAGGAGATGTGCCCTATCTAGAAGTCCTGGCTTGAAACAATGGAATAATAATAAAGAGATATAGAAGCAGTTTCCCATGATAATGGCCTTTAGTAGAGAAAATTTGTCAGCAAATAAGTGTGCTTCTTTAAACTAATTTAAGTAATAATAATAGCAGCATTTATGGAACTACCAACCACCATACTAAATGCTATATTTATATTTTTAAATTTACTTCCATTTAGCATAAAAGTCAGTACTACTAGTTGCTTATCCAAGAATGAATTTTATTATAATTATTAATTATAGAAAGGTACCAATCTGTAGGTAAAAGACTTTAGATGGAAAAGAGTCTGCAAGCAGACTGGGTTTCTTGGCACATCCTCGGGTGCTGGAGAAAGGACCGGGCAAACCAGATAGAGACTGTTCTTAGATGCTGAAGGGAGGGAGAGAGGTTGTGAGGGCAAGGAGACAGCCCAGTCTTCAAAAGGAAATCATTTATAGGCGGATTGCTGGAGATTTTACAAAGGAGAAGCCCCGGCAGCAAGGGCAGCCATGTTTCTCCTGCAGGCAGAGTTATGGGGTCAGTGTCCACGCCATAAAGCTCTGAGGTTTGTGAAAGGCACTATATGGGTCTCAATAAACAACAATGATCAGGTTAACCTCTTGCTTCGGAGATGCCCCTGCCTCTCCATTTGCAGCAGGACCTGATTTTGAACATGGCTAACAGCCTCCCCCGCTGCTCGTGTCCCTTGCAAAGCACGCGCGCAGTGACAACATGACAGAGGAGACTCTCTGGATCTAACTCCCTTGATGAGTACGGATGTTCTGCCCAGGTGGGAAGGTGTTGTGCCTTACCGCCGTCGCCTTTCAGCCAAAGAGAAAGCACTCCTAGGTAGAGCTTTTATTTTGTTTAAAGTCCCTCTGATGGGCTCCTGCTCCCAGTAGTTATATAATAAAGTGGTAGCATAATATATGAGGGCAGCGGGGCGGGAGTTGAACATACCTGTGCTTGCAGCCGTAATGAGAGCTTGGAGGTAACAAGGGGGGTGATTTGGATAATAATTAATAACCTGAGTCCCAGGCACAACTGGAGCAGCATGCAAATTCTATGACCCTGCCGTGGCGCCTCTTGAAGAAGAAGGTGCTTTATTGCCTCTGTCAGGCGTCCCCTTCTCAGCTTCGATTCCTCGCAGCCTTGGTGGTTTGCATACTGTGGCTAAACATTAGGCGGTAATGAATGACAACCCAGCCACTCTGCGCACTGCAGCGAGAAGCTGCCATAATTGGCTCCCCCATCGCCATCCCCTCCCCCTTCACAAAGGACAGCAGAGCAGGCAAGAGAGCAGACACTGGCGCCTGATCCACAGCGCTCGGGGGTTTCAACCCAGCACACTGAAGAGCCCAGAGGTGGTTGTGCCAACCCTGCCTTCACACACCTTCCAGAGACACAGAGACGGTTGGCTCAGAGCTCAGGTTATATAGCTCTCCCTCTTGTCACTCTGGGAATTCTCTGACTCAAGACAGAACCTCGTGCTGGAGGTCTGCGAACCTACTTGTTGGGCCTCTTCCCTTTACTGTGTCTAGGTTTCCACTGTAGAACGAGAAGATCCACATGAGAGACTAGAGCAAAGGAAGTGGGGAAAAAAATGCTAATTTCCCCCTTCTAAGATATATCTAGGGTTTTATTGTTATTTTTAGTGTCAGACTGAGAGCCAGGATCTTTATTTTACACTGACATTAAAACTGAATATATCCTCCAAAATAGATAAGACAACCATCTGAGTTACAGACAGAAAAAAAAAAAAAATGTTGGTAATAATGATGAAACTGACACAAAGAAGTAGTTTAAGAATACCTTGGGACCAACCAACCAGCTGGTCCTCAGGTTCACCTGAGCAGGAAGACAGCCCACCACCATACGGTCATAAATACCTCTGCGAAGGGAGGGCAGGATTTCTGAACACTTGAGAACTTCCAGCCGTGGAACAGTTACATTGAGAACAACCCATCAGCAGCCTCGAGGATATGTGGCTATGGAGGAGCACGCTGAAGCAAAAGCATCAACCCCGGGAGTAACAGGCGAGACAAAGGAACACTATGAAAAGTGGTCAGAAGATGGGGCACTCAATCAGAATCCCAGCACCCAAGGAACAGAGCATAACTGCAAGAGTAACGCAGCTGCAGAGCATCCCTTACCACTGGAAGCTCAGCATGCCCCAACCCAGGACCATCCCTCTGAACACTCAAGGCGGCAAGCCCCACGCCAACAGCCAGGTGGGTGGGAGGTGATCTAACTCCAGTAATGGTGACTGACTGTGTGAGGCACTCTGCTTTGCCACTGGGCCCAAGACTCTCCTTGGCCAATTGGCAGGCAGCACTCTGAAGAGGGTCACAGCCTTAGGAAGAGCCCAGGCCTGGAAATTTTCTTTTACATTGAAGGCCAAGAAGACCCGAGGCTTCTGGGACTCCGTTTTCCCTTCTGAAGCTTAGGGGTAAGGCTGAAGCAGACAAATGACCCTATCACAGCAGCGTCCTGGCTCAGGAAGCCCTGCTATTGTCCAGAAGTGCAGGGACTGGCAGCGAGAGCCACCAAGTGGGAGCCAAATACAAGAAGCCACGTGGTCCAGGAAGCCTCTTTGACCTTGATGGCCTGGAACCCTCCCCGCCTTCTCTGCTGAGATACCTAGACAGGTAGAAGACCTTCTGAGGGGAATCACATCTCATCCCTCCAGAGGCCTGGCCCATAGAAATCACTGATACCCACTAAGGCAGCAAGTGGGAGCTCAAACGACACCAGGCAGACCAAATAGACAAAAATAACACCCTAGCCGGGCGTGGTGGCACACACCTTTAATCCCAACACTTGGGAGGCAGAGGTAGGGGGATCGCCATGAGTTCGAGGCCACCCTGAGACTACATGGTGACTTCAAGGTCAGCCTGGGCTAGAGTGAGAGCCTACCTCAAAAACAAAACAAAACAAAAAACAAACAAAAATAACACCCTGAAAGCTCTGAAATTTGAACTGGAACACATCACATAAAGTAGGCCAGAACCTGCAGGCCTAGCCTAAACCAGAGAACCTTCTCTTTTCAGATGGCAGTGACCTTGGGATGACTCAAAAGGCATCATGGTGCTGAGAAGAAGTGACAGAAAAGTGCTCAGCACTGAAATATCTCTATCACACCTTCCAAGGCCCAGAGCCCATTGCAGAAGAGGTGGCAGAAAGAATGTAAGAGCCAAAGGAAGAGTAGGACTCCTTACAACGTGCTGCTCTGCACACAAAATGGCCTGGATATCCATGACCTCACAGTGCCTGACACTACCTACCTACAGAAGACCTTCATAATAGGAGGAAAAGATGATGACATCAAAATAAAAGACTGATTGAGAGGGGAGTGGATATGATGGAGAGTGGAGTTTCAAAGGAGAAAGTGGGGGGAGGGAGGAAATTACTGTGGGATATTGTTTACAACCATGGGTGTTGTCAATAAAAAAGAAGAATTTAAAAATGGACTGTGAAGAAGCTCAAGGACCACTTTATTAGCTTGAGATAAAACCACAGGACAGGCTTCTGGAGTTGGGCTGGGATGTGCGGGAGGCCGTGGCTGAAACACAAGCAGCGCTGGGCGCTGCCAGGGACCTCTGCCTCAACCGCGGGAGTGGTCCTGATGTTGCGGTGGGCCCTGGATGCCTAAAGATTTGGAGGAATTTAAGAAGATTTTATTCAAATGCATGAGATAGAAGATGAATTCTTCCTCCTCCACCATGAATGAAGAACCTGACGCTCTGTCAGTAGTTAACCAGCCACGGGACTTAGTGGCAGATCCACTAAATAGAAGAGCGATCGTCCAAGACCAGGGATGTCTTCCTGACTTGATTTTGTTTATGGACCATCCCAAACCCCTGTTGTGCACTCAGCTTTGCTTGCTCTTAAATACTTGGCAGAATGTTGTGCAAACAGAGACAAGATAAAAGGAGAACCTGGTATGATGCTAAGCTTGCAAAACATTATACAAAAGACTACAACTCCAGGAGAAGCAAAAAAACTGGCCTCTGAAATGTATGATATTCTTCAATCTTCCACCATGGCAGATGGTGATAGTTTTAATGAAATGAATTCACTTCGAAGGAAAGCTCAGGTTTTTTTGTTTGTTTTGTTTTTTTTTTTTTTTTCTGGGAACTGCAAACAAGCGTGCCAAAACAGTGGTTTTGCACATAGATGGTCTTGATGACACGTCTCGAAGAAATCTATGTGAAGAGGCTTTGCTAAAAATTAAAGGTGTTATTAGCTTTCCTTTTCAAATGGCTGGGCAGAGATGCATGGTGTGAATTCGTTCAGATTTGAAAGCAGAGGCTTTGGCATCAGCTGTAGCATCAACCAAGGTTATGAAAGCTCAGCAAGTGGTGAAACGTGGACATGGGAAAGAGCTGCTGGTCCCATTCCAAGATACTCCTGTGGAAGTAGAAGAGAACACAGAGCTGCCCCATTACCTGCCCGAGGAGGGGAGTTCCTCACAGGGACAGGACGAGGCAGTGTCCCGTGTTGGCTCACGCCCAGAGGGAGCGAGCTGCCTGAGCACAGCCACCAACTTTTTATCCAGATCATCTTACTGGTGACTTCTTTTTTCAGTTTTGAGCTCAAGGACTATGTCAACCAACAAGTGGCCAGTTTTCCATTGTTGTGATGAACTGTCAAGTGCAATTTGCAATAAGTTATCATGAATGTTTTTAGATTACATGGCTACGTATGCTGCATTTTACATTTTATTGGGCATTTATCTCACTGAGTGGTAAACAGAGGCTACAGGTGGAGTTTGTTTATGAAGGTATTTTGGTAGTGTTTTCCTTTGCTTATTTGCTTCACAATTTTAAAAACATGGATCCACTGCTAAAACCAAATGTATGTACATCTTTTTATTTTATTTCACATAACACATGTGATTAGGAAAACTAATGTTCGACTCATGGCTCAGGACATTCCTGAAGAAAAGTTTTTCGTAGCTCAAGTGGTGCATGAATTACTGAATTCTTTGTCAGCTTTTCTTCATGAACAATACATGATACATGCTTTGGTACTTGTCACCAAAAGTTGAAAAGAAATATCTTGGGGGCTAGAAAGATAGTGTAGTGGTTAATCACTTGCCTGTAAAGCCAAAGGATCCAGGTTCAATTCTCCAGGGCCCCATAAAAGCTAGATGCATTAGATGATACATTCATCTAGAGTTCATTTGCAGCAACCAGAAGCCCCGGCATGCCCATTCTCTCCCTCCCTCTCTTTTCTCTCTCTCTCTCTCTTTCTCTTTCTCTTAAAATAAATAAATTAATAATTTTTTTTTTTTTACAAAAATAACTTGTAGGGCTGGAGAGATGACTCAGTGGTTAAGGTACTTGTTTGCAAAGCCTAAGGACCAAAGTTCAATTCACCAGGACCCATATAAGCCAGATGAATAAGGTAGAACATGCATCTGGAGTTCTGTGGCAGTAACTGGAGGTCTTAGTATAGCCATTCTCTATCTGCCACATCCTCTCTCTTTCTCTTTCCCTCCCTCTCTCCCATAAATAAATAAATAAAGTCGGGAGTGGTGGTGCATGCCTTCAATCCCAGCACTTGGGAGGCTAAGGTAGGAGGATTGTGACTTTAAGGCTAGCCTGAGACTAATTCCAGATCAGTCTGGGCTAGAGCAAGACCCTACCTCAAAAAAAAAAAAAAAGCTTATAAACTTAAACACATACAAATTAAAATTTCTTATTTCTATCTTATGATGTCTTCCTCCATGCCTCCATTATAACCTTGTTTTATGCTGCAATACAATACATGACTTACTTCTTGTACTTTGATTTCTTTCCTAAGGCAATAACCTACCTTTTTTGGCTTAAGTGTTTGCATTACAAACTAAATGATGTATTGTTTGTTTGTTTGTTTTCCCACAAATATATAGACCTGATGAAGAGCATAATACTAGTAAGCTAGAAACAAGCTTGGTAAAAAAATATTAACTCTTGGTCTTATGGGGTATTTAATCTTGAATATGAAGTAAAACTTTAGAAACCAACTAGTTGGTGTTTTGTGAGATAACAGTTGTCTTTGGAAAGAAGGTCCTGATCTTTTTAAAAAATACTTTATATTTATTTATTTGAGAGGTAAAGAGAGGGAGAGAGAGAAAGGACTACTGTGATGCAGATTAGCAACATAATAGTAGTTTAGTCAGAGCTGTTTCAAAGATTGTGCAGGCATGGTGTGATGAGCAGAGAAGAGGCTGTCATGAAGCTGGAGAAGAAGCCAAGGGTGAGATTATTCACCCTTTCTTGCAAAGACTGAGAGTAGATTGTCTGAAACCCACTCTCATCTTTAAACTGTCTAGTAACGCCTGAATTTCTTGAAAGTTGTAAATGTGAAATAGTGTGCTCTGGGACTAGCTATGGACAAGTGATCAGTTTATCCTGAATTCAAAGGACTGATCCCAAGGCCAGCAACTTAAGAGGAGCCAACAAACCAGCACAGAACACATGGCTTTTATGTAGAACAATAGGCCATGATTTGGTTAAATCTCTGTGTCAACTCTCTGTTGTAGCAGCTAATTCTGCTCCTTGCAACTGCCCAAAATAAACTGATACATTATTCATACACTGCCATGAGAACTCACTGAGAAGGGCTGGAGAGATGGTTTAGCAGTTAAGCTCTTGCCTATGGAGCCGAAGGACCCTGGTTTGAGGCTTGATTCCCCAGTATCCATATAAGCCAGATGCACAAGGTGACACATGCATCCAAAGTTTGTTTGCAGTGGCTGGAGGCCCTGATGCACCCATTCTCTCTGTGTCTGTCTGTCTGTCTCTTTCTATCTCTCATAAATAAATAAATAAATAAATAAAATTGAAAAAAAAAAAACAAAAAGAAAAGTCACTAAGAGAATTTTAGGCCATGAGTAGTGTGACTCAATTTACATATTTGAAAGGCAAGTTTTCTGCTATGGGAAGACTGAATTGAAAGGTTGGAGAAAAAACCATTGTCAATTAGAAATATATCATCTGGGTTCAAATTAGGAGTGAATACAACTTGCACTTGGGTAGCGCCAATAGGAATAGTTCAAAGAAGGCAGTTTGGAAACATTGGAAGACTGACACTAAAGGACATGATGAAGGATTCATGTGAGAGGAGAAAGAAGGAAGTATCAACACGAAAACTCAAGTCGCTGCCCTATTACTTATAATCAAAGGACTGGATAAAATTGTCCTAGTTGATAATGTATGAAAAGGAAAGGAAAGAAGAGTGGAGGTGAAGAAGTAGAAGGGGGCACGTGAGCAATGAAAACTGCGCTGGAGACATCTGGGAGGGAAGAGAGGGAAAAGGACCCCGGGCTTACAGAACCCGATAGAGAAGGCACATGTTTCAGAAATGACTGTTCACTGGATCCCCATGTTGTGAAGGATTCAAACAAGGAAGCGCTAGTTAAATACGTGTCAACATAAGAAAAAAACACACCTCTCACTTCAAAGGGAATAAGATATAGTTGAGTCTGGATCCAAATATGTGCGACCATGGCCTGGGAAACACAAAATTAAGTTACCCCAAGTACCATGTTTCAACATGTTAACAGTTTCGTGAAATTTTTATTGTAACTGCAGAAAGGAAACCATAAATCAAGACACTTTTTTTTTTTTTAATACGTTGGTGGAAACATTCTGCTATAGCAAAGTGGGGGAATCTCTGTAACAGGCCTCAGATGCTACCTTTTGATAATCCTAGCCTTGCTGTTGGTGGAAGTTTGGGGTCTACTGTTGGAGTCGAGGAGATGAGCCCTGAACAGACCTTTGCCCTGAGATAACCTCTGTCCTGAGATAACTTCTGCCCTGAGCAACTTCCCACCTTTCCTCATCCCCCCACCCTGCCATACCTAACTGATTCCATCCCCTCACCCCTCCACACCTAACTAATTAACATCCTGCCTGGCGACTGCAGAGAAGTGAGAACTATATCGTGAATTCTTGGAATAACTGCAAACTGTCCTAGGCCAAAGGCCAAGAAGATTCTGTAACTTTCCACCACCTGCCTCCTCCAGCCAACCCCCTCCCCCAAGACCCTAATCCTAACCCTTAAAAAGGCCGCTGTGGCTCAATAAAATTGGACTCTTGACAAGTGTACATTTGCTTGAGTCTCTTCCTCTCTCTCGCCCATCTTATTTCAGGTTAGGGTCCCCCTCGCCCCCACGAATAACGAGGTCCCGCGGGTCGGGACAGTCCACTTATACATTCTAAAAAAGATTTACCTATTAATCAAAAGGATGTTATGTTACATGCAAAAGTGGCCCACAAATGGTTATTTAGGGAGCTAAAGATAGCACAATATAATTTGTCTCCAGAACTATTAAAAAAAAAGTTCTAATCTATCAAACCTCTAGGATGTTTCGCACAATGTAGCTCTGTTTGGGAGTTGGGTGGGGACTAAAGCTTACATGTGGAAAGATGCTAGCCAACGTGATGCTAAACATGCCATAAACCGATGAAAATGGGAAACACCCTGAGAGGCTGAAGAGGAAGAGCAAGCTATGTCTAAACCTCCCCTGTGAGAATAACTAGAAAGACTGGGGGTGAGGCTTAGTTGAAGAGCACTTGCTTAGTATGTACAGGTCCCTACGTTTGAACCACAGCACCACAGTAACAAAAACAACAAAGAAACAAAACCAAGAGTGGCTAGCACAGTGTTGCAGTCACTTTCTCATTACTGGGACAAACACCCTAACAGCAGCAGCTTAAGAGAAGAAAGAGTTTGTTTCAGGCTTACAGTCCATCATGGCAGAAGAACCGGGCTCCCATCCGTAGATCCTTATCAGAGAGACACCGCCAATAGCCAGAAAACATTAACAGCCAGAGCTCAAATTGCTTTTTACACACTTTAGGTCTGGACTAAAAGTTCTACCAGCCCCTAGTGATACTTCCTCCAGCATACTAATTGTACATAATGGTACAAGATAAACAATTCTATTATAAAAAGGCATAATAAGGAAAGACTGGACCAAGGCAAAATCAATAATCTTTAGTCAAACATCAAACATCTGCAGTTCAAGTCCAATATCCATAACCTATGACAAAAGTCTGAATCGCAGTTTCACCCCTCCAGCTGGGCTGCACGTAGTCTGGGGAAAATTCTTTCTTGAGACAGAAGCTCTCTATGGCAGTCATACCACAGTCCTGCTATCCACAAAACATCTTCAGCTCTATACTGCAAACCATGGCCCATCTTCATGGCTCCACTAAATGGCTACATTTGTTCTCCTCACAGGGATTCCAACCCCACTTCCCATTGCCACACCTCAGAAGCAGCCCTTCGGTGGCATCACTGACCCTCCGTACAAGGCTTTACACCCTGCTTCACATACCGTATCTCATCAGCAGTCTCTGGAACTATGTGCACTATTTAACCCACTTCCCTGCATTTTTCATGCTTCCAAAATAGTACTAGATGTGCAATTATAAATGCAAGGGCAGAGAATAAAACTTGCCCTTGTAGAGCAAGTTACTTCTTTACACTTCTGCCTTCAAGCCTCCTTATAAAAAAATTTTTATTTTTTTATTTTTTTTATATTTTTTCATGGGTGGATTTAACCCTCAAGCACCTTTTCCCAATACAAGCAGTTGGCCCAGCATTAAGGAAGCTAATTAACTTAACAATTGCATCTTAAGTAACCTAAAACCAGTCTCTCTGCAAATAACTTCAAGCTTGCTTAAATTTTTCCTGTGATAAACTGTACATCTTTAATAACTTTCTGTTCTATATTTCCGCCAAGCACACCAGTCAATTACTTTTAAATTCAACCTTGATCAAACTCTCTGGGCATGGAAAAAAGAACATAGAAAGCCTTTCCCCCAGTACCCCAGTTCCAACAAAGTTCTCTATTTCCACTTTAAAGTTTATAAGCCATGACATCATAGTCCACAATTTTCTCTGCATTTATAATTTTAAAATTCAATAGCATACCTTATCAAGCTCTGCTTACAGCACTGCAAGGTTTCTCTAGTCCAACGTTCCAAATCCTTCCATGTTTCTCCCAAAACACATTAAAAAAAAAAAAACATGGTCAGATTCATTTCAGTAATGACCCCACATGTTTGGTAACACTTTTCTGTTGCAGTTATGTTCTTATTGCTGAAACAAACAAACAGCTGGACCAGTTTATAGGAGGAGTATTTATTTATTTATTTATTTATTTATTTTTGCAGGCATACAGATTTAGAGGAAACTACATCATGGCAGAAGAAGCTGGCTACTTCCATAGATTCATATCTGAGAGACACCTCCAACAGTGAGCAAACACAAACAGCCAGAACTCAAACTACTTTTTATACCCCTTAGCACTAGACTAAAAGATCTGCCCACCCTTAGTGACGCCTCTTCCAGCAGGCTGCTGGAGATTTAAGTTCCAAGCTTAATTAAAAATACCTCAGGAGTTGGAGAGATGGCTTAGCGGTTAAGCACTTGCCTGTGAAGCCTAAGGACCCCAGTTCCAGGCTCCATTCCCCAGGACCCACATTAGCCAGATGCACAAGGGGGAGTACGTGTCTGGAGTTCCTTTGCAGTGGCTGAAGGCTCTGGTATGCCCATTCTCTCTCTCTCTCTCTCTCTCTCTCTCTCTCTCTCTCTCTCTCTCTCTATCTCTCTATCTCTCTATCTCTCTCTGCCTCTTTCTCTCTCTGTCATTCTCAAATAAATAAATAGAAATAAACAAAAATTAAAAATAAATAAAATAAAAAAATAAAAATACCTCAGGTTGTCACATACAGTCACATTCAAACTCATTCAAAAGTGATGCACTGTTCTGCTTACAGTGGTTGAACATGAGTTAAGATAAAGTAGGGACTGGGGAGATGGCTTAGCAATTTAAAGGCTATTGCTTGAAAAGCCTTCCAGCCCATCTTAAATTCTTTGATGCCCATGTAAAGCTAAACATACAAACTAGTGCATGTGTGCATGTGTGCATGTGTCTTGAGTCCATTTGCAGGCCAAGAAGCCCTAGTATCCTCTGGCATCTCCATATTCACTTTCTTTCTTTCCCTCTTACACACACACACACACACACACACACACACACACACACAAAATAAAAATACTTATTTAAAAAGATAAAGGAGGACTATAAAGTGGTCAGGGCAGATTTTAATCAGCAGTATATGATTACAATAGGAGAAATAATGCATTTGAACTGAACTCAACTCTAATTTGCTAGAGGTAATTGAGCTTTTAAAAAGGAGGATGGAGGATTAGGTAGAAGGGCAAATGGAGACTCAGAACAAAACAACAACTTGCAAATGGGTTGATCCATGTACACCCACATGGGTTTTCTAATGAGTGCTTGTTGAAAGTAAGTTCCTCCTCTTCCCTCTTCCAGAAAGGTTAGGAGAATAGAGTTGTCTGGAGCATTCAATTCACTTAGAAGATTGGAGTTTTTGTTTTTTTCAATAAAGTGCTTTAAGTGGGGAAACATCACAAAGGGATGTGACCTTGAGCTTTTGGAAACCATGTTGGTGTGTTGCTCATCTCCATTTGCCATCCTGAAAGAACATGCAAGAATAGGGCTTAGCAGAGCCTGGCTGTAAAAACGAGTTGTGAAAAAACCTCACAGGACACTGACTGGCAACTGTGGGGCCAATATTCTAAAGGGGGTAAATTTTAAAAATTGGGCACAGCACTGGAGAAATGTTTCCCTTAGCAGCACCTCCATTTGCCAGAGGCCACAAAGACACTGCGAGTCCAGGGTCTGCCAAGAAGATCCCTGTTAGCACTCCACCTCTTTAACTGGACACCTGAGGCCACAGAGTAGAACTGATGTGATTTGAAATTTGGCAAGAACTAAACTAATGCTAAAGTATCTTAAGCTCTCTCTCCCTCCCTCTCTCTCTCTCTCTCTCTCTCTCTCTCTCTCTCTCTTTCTGTGTGTGTGTGTGTGTGTGTGTGTGTGTGTGTACTATGATCAATATCTGAGGACAAATTAAACCCCCAAAGACTCAAACATCACACAAGCCATAAATTGTTTCTATAAATTTTAACAAGTAATGTCTGCCTGGTTCTTAACTAAAAAAAAAAAAAAAAAAAAAAAAAAATCAGCTCATGTGATGGAGGACAAAAATACTTATGAACAATAGTGTACTTTGTGAGAAAAATAAAAACTATTACTATATCCTGACAAGGGTAATTTATAGTGTTGAAAGATTAGATTCACCAGGAAAAATGTGACCATTCCAAATTTGTGTACAACTAATAACTTAGTATAAATATAGAAAATTTTGAAATTTTATTTTTTAATGTATTTTTATTGACAACTTCCATACTTATAAACAATGACCCATGGTAATTCTCTCCTTCACTCCACTTTCTCTTTTGCAGCTCTACTCTCCATCATACCCCTTCACCCTCTCAATCAATCTCTCTTTTATTTTGATGCCATCATCTTTTCCTCCTATTATGATAGTCTTGTGTTAGAAAAAAAATTGGAAGAAAAAAAGCAAATGGAAAAGTGGAAGCAGTGAAAGAAGCGGCAAAGATCCTAGAAGCTACTCAGTTTACTTCACAAACCTTTGCAAACCAGAACAGGAAGCCCAAGGAAAGGAGAAATGGAGTGGGGCAAGAGAAGGCACATTTGCCAAGTCCCTGATCTTACAGGAAAAGCTTCCAATTGTTCACCATTGAGTATTGTGTTCACTGCGCTTTATCATTTATCACCTTTATTACATTCTGGTACATTTTCCTTATACCAAATATATGGAGACATTTGTATTATGAAAGGATATTAAATATTGCCATGTTTCTACATCTAAATGGAGCATATTATTTTCATCCTTCATTCGCTTAATGAAATATATCATGTGGTTTGTGTATGCTGAGCCATCCTTGCATCAAGGATGGAGGTTGCTTAATCACAATATGTGACCTTTTAATGTACCGTTGAACTTGGTTTGAGAGTTTTCTATTGGGAATTTCTGTATCTGTATTTATTAGTGATGTTAGCCTGCAAAATTCTCTCTACCATCACTTTTTGACTTTGGTGAGAGAGAAATGTTAGTCTTCTAAAATGAATTTAGAATTGCTCCTTGTGAAAAGGATGGGCATTAATTCTTGTTTCTTTGGTAGAACTCAACAGAGATGCTCACAGGTCTTAAGCCATTTTTGTTGAAAGGTTTTATTATTGATCTTCCTCTTTATTTTAGATTGGCATATGTTTCTAGGAATTTATCTATTACTTTATTGTTACTCAATATGCTAATATATAATTATTCATAGTAGTCTCTTGTGACCTTCTGTATTTCTGTGATATTTGCTGTAGTTTTTTATTTGCAATAGTATTTAGGATCCTGTTTTCTTTGTTAGTGTTGCAGTCCGGTTCGCATTGCTGGTAGAAATCACCCAACCAAGAGCAGCTTCTGGGAAAAAGAGATTTATTTTGGCTTACAGGCTCGAGGGGAAGCTCCACGATGGCAGGGGAAAACGATGGCATGAGCAGAGGGTGGACATCACCCCCTGGCCAACATAAGGTGGACCACAGCAACAGGAGGGTGTGCCAAACACTGGCAAGGGGAAACTGGCTATAATACCCATAAGCCCGCCCCCAACAATACACTCCCTCCAGGAGGCACTAATTCCCAAATCTCCATCAGCTGGGAACCTAGCATTCAGAACACCTAAGTTTATGGGGGACACGTGTATCAAACCATCACAGTTAGTTTAGCCAAAATTTGTCAATATTTTAATTATTTCAATAATGCAAGTCATTTCATTGATCTTTCTTACTGATTTTCTAATTTCTATTTCATTCATTTTTGACATAGTTTATAATTTCCTTTCCTTGCTATCTATGACTTAGTTTATACTTCTATTTTTAGTTTTTTGACGTGTAAAATTAGGATCTCAATTTGATTCAGTTTTTTCTTAGTGTAGCATTTACTATCATAAGCTATCTTCTTGGGAGAAATATTACCACATCCCATAAGTTGGGATGCATTTAACTTTCATTTTTAATTGTCTGAAGATATTTTTTTACTGCTTTCTAGAGATTTTGGTTCATTGATAGTTGGATTCCCGTGTTCTTGGAAAGTTTCTACTTCACCTATTGGTACTGGGATATAGCTTTATATCATTTTCATCAGAAAACCTACTTGATGTCATTGCAATATTCTTAAATTTTTCAGAAATATTTTGTGGCCTAACAAATACTTTATCATGGGAGGTCCCATGTGTGCTTAAGAGGAATGCATATTCTGCTGCTATTACAGGATATTATATTCTCCATCTGTTTATCAGAGCCATGTGGCATACAGTGTAGTTTAAATTCTATTATTTCCTTGTTGATGTTCTATATACGTGATCTTCCCCTGAAGAGGAACATTAAAATTCATAGTTATTACAAAGTTTTCGACTGTGAGTTGGAATAAAACTCAGTAGCAGAGACCAGCAAGCTAGGTTGGGGTTATAAGGGAAGGAGGAGAAGGGAGGACTTAAGGGGAAGGTATTGTCTATATGTAAGTAGGTGAACAGTTTACTGGGGTGCAAAGGACTAAGTGAGGTCAGGGGAAAAGATTGAACAAAGGAAGGTCGGGGAGGGTTGGTTAATCAAAATCAAAGAGGGTATGAATAAGCCATATGGTAATCTACTGTTTTGGACAATGGCACACCCAGAAACTTCAGATGGTTACTAGAAAAATTTCATTGCCACAGAGGCATTGCCTCTCCCCCATAACTGACTGCTCCCCCACATACATGACCCACAATCCCCATGGGGATGACCTGCATCCCCAACAAGGAGGACCTCTTTGGAAAAAGGGCAGAGATGAGGGAAAGGATGGAAAACATGTGTTGTTTATGAACTAAGTATGTTTATAACTAACAAAAATAAATTAGAAAAAAAATTCAGTGCCAGGGAATGGATATCTTCCAGTGAGTTGTTTGGCCAGGGAGGTCACTGATGACCCCAACACATTACAGGCCATTGCCAAGGCTCTTGGTTTCCCACAAAAATAGATGGTAATACCCTATTGCTGAAGACTATACAGGCTTGGGCTGCAAGGTCACTGAGAAATCTTGCTGAAGCAGAGGTGAAAACATCCTTCCTGTAGACCAGATACAGAAAACTGGAAAAAGTGACACTGCATGCAGCTCTGTGGGAAAGAGCAAAGTCATCAATGGAGATAAACAGCAATGGACACAGCAAGCAGAAGGTTTGGCCAGCCAGGCCAAATGAGTCAATGGGTACAATAGTGGCTTGTCTGTTATTGGGGTGTGGTGGTTTGATTGAGGTGTCCCCCATAAACCTAGAGGTTCTGCATGCTAGTTTCCCAGCTGATGGAGATTTGGGAATTAATGCCTCCTGGAGGCAGTGTATTATTGGGGGTGAACTTATGGATATCATAGCCAGTTCCCCCTTGCCAGTGTTTGGCACACACGTTTGTTGCTGTCATCCACCTGAAGTTGGCCAGGAGGTGATGTCCAGCCTCTGCTTACACCATCATTTTCCCCTGCCATCATGGAGATTCCCCTCAAGTCTATAAGCCAAAAGAAACCCTTTTCCCACGAGCTGCTCTTATTTGGGAACTTTCTGCCAGCCATGTGAACCTGACTGCAACAGGAAGACAGGCTGCTCTCTAATTGTACTGGAGGCCTGATATTGAAAACCTATGATGAGGGAGGTCATAATACCTAGGGGTGTAATGCCTGCTGGTATCTGGCTAATACCATATAGTGTGCTCATCAAACTGCTTGGTAAGCACTTCTCAATGTTCATATCTATGCATTAATGCTACTTTCATATTTGGTTAGAGAAGCTTCTCTTTTCCAATGATGGTAAACTTTGAGATGATTTAAAAGTCACCATAGTGCAGAGAAGAAGAGGCAGAGGAGTGCTCAGAACTGAAACATCTCTATCACACCTTCCAAAGCTCAGGGTCCATTGCAGAAGAGGTAGAAGAAAGAATATAAGAGCCAAAGGAAGGATAGGACTCCAAAATGGCCTAGACATCCATGACCTTGCAGTGCCTGGCACTACCTGCAAAAGACACTGACATAAAAATAAAAGAGAGACTAATTGAGAGGGGGAGAAGATATGATGAAGAGCAGAGTTGTGAAGTGAGGGAGGGAGGAAATTATCATGGCTTCTTGTCTATAATTATGGAAATTGTCAATAAAAATAAAAAATTCCTTATCTATTATTATAATATTGTATACTTCCTCCTTAAGTTCTATTAACATTTGTTTTATATATTTAGTTTCCCTGATGCTGGGTGCATATATGTTTATAATTACTACAGTCTCTTGATAAGCTTATCCTTTTATCCCTATATATAGCCCTTACCTCTTATAAAAATCTTTGACCTAAAGTCGATTTTGCCTGGTATTATCATAGCAATTTCTTCTTTGTTTGGCTTTCACATAAATGAAATATATTTTGTAATCACTTCACTTTTAGTCTGCATGTGTCCTGTAGGCAGGGAACCCTATGTTTTATCCATTTACATATGCTATGTCATTTAACTAATTTATTTCATATACTCACATTCAAGATAATTAATGGTAAGAAATTACTACTATCATTTTGCTAGTTGTTTTCTGACTTATGTCTTCATTCTTCCTTACCTGCAGTATTCCTTTGTGTAGAATGATTTATTTTTATAGTTACATGTTTTTATTGATTTCTCTTTATATTATGTTGACATGCTACAAGTGTTTCTCTGTGGGGCTTATATAAATATATAACTATAGTAGTTTATTTTGAGCTGATAGCAAGTTAATATGACTATATTCAAAAACTTTACAACTTATTCCTCTCCACATTTCATATGATTAATTTGCATATTTTATATGTTATATGCCAATTATCAGATAACTTATAGCTGTAAGTATTTTAATACTATTGTTTGTAACTTTCATGCTAGAATTAAATGTATCTGTTATAGTGTTAGAGTATTATGAATTATATATAATTAAATATTAATATATATTACTTAACTACATATATATTATATACAATTATATATATTAATTATATAATATAATTTATATATATTAATACCCCATATATGTACATATATATACATATATGGGGTATTATAGTATCTTTGGTGTGGTATGTATGTACGGTATAGAAAAGCATGTGTGCTTATGTACTCTTCTCATGTGCATACATGTGCAGACTGGAGCAGAACACTGAGTGTCTTCCTCTATCATTCCTCCATGTTACTTCCTTGAGACAGAGACATAGGTGCTGGGTATAAAACTTTTGTTGTCTTAGGTCCTCATGCTTGCATAGTGAATGCTCTTATATGCTGAGTTTTGTGTGTTTAAAAGTTTTTTAAATACTTTGTTTATTTATTTGAGAGAGAGAAAGAGAGACAAAGAAAGAAGCAGAGAAAGACAGAGAAGCAGCTAGAAAGAGAATGGGCATGCCAGGCCCTCCAGTCAGAGGAAACAAACTGCAGATGTATGTGCCAGGTTGTGCATCTGGCTTATGGGAGTCCTGGGGAATCAAACCTAGGTCCTTTGGATTGCAGACAAGTGTCTTAACCTCTAAGCTATCTCTCCATCCCTGTTAATAAGTTTTAACATTTTAAAATTATTTCATGGCAACATGAATAACCTCCTTTTCCATTTCTCATAAAGCAAATCTGGCAATGATGAACTCCACCGTTTTTGTTTTCCTCACCTTTTTTGTTTATCTTGCCTTCATTTATAGAGGATCGTCCTTAATAATATATTTATATTATATTATATAAATAATATATTTATATTATATATTATATTTATATTACATTATATTAATAATATATGTAATATATTATAGCATGCTCTCTTGGAAACAAGGTTTTTGCTGAGAGGTTTGATTATATGTTTATACAAGAAAACAATGCATTTGTGTGTGTGTGTGTGTGTGTGTTTATATTTACTTGGTGATTTCCTATAAACCACATATGTTTTTGTAACTCTTTTTTAACTTTTGTTTTTCTGATCATCTTTAAATTGCCTGCCTTCATATTTGCTGATTCTTCTAATTCTGTCTTGTTTTTAA